>NW_008333886.1:3128-10121 GCF_000622305.1 Nannospalax galili | reverse complement strand
TAGACAAATTAAAGCATATTAATATTAGCACTAACTGTAGCTGGATAAACATGTTGTTTATAAGGCAGAGAAGAAGCAAGGCCTGATTGTTGTACAAGACAGACACACTTTAATGTAAAGTCAAAGGTGAGTCAGAAGTATCTGTGAGAAGGTGTGCCACCACAGAGCAGGACAGGGAACCCAGAGGGACTGCTCAGTATCCACAAAAATCAGGTTCAAACAAAAAAACTTTACCAGAAGACAAAGATTTCATCATGATAAATGATTACTTCATTCATCAAGAAAACATAAACTCTTAAAAACTTAGGTGACTACCTACAGAACTTCAACCTACTAGAACAAACTGGCAAAATGAAAAAGAAATAGACAAATCAGGTAAGCTGACTTTAACATTTTTCTTTGTCATGTTTTGGACAGGTACATGTCACTAGCTATATAGAACTGCATAACATATTGAAAAATGTAACTGAAATGATAGTTATAGAATAAAAATGTATGTATTGTCCAATACCTATTCTTTGTGAATGTGCATGAAAAATTCACCCAAATGAATCATGCGATAGTGTCAATATAAAACAAGGCTTGACAAATTTCAAAAGATTAAAATATTCTAGGTTAGGATCTCTGAACACAAAGTAGAAATAAACAGCAATGAAATCTTTTAATACTCTAAATGTTTGGAAATTAATTGCTAAACAACCCATTTGTCAAAGAAATAATAAGACAAAAACATCACAACATGCAAGTTATAAATAATATCAAATTGGGACTGGAAAGATAGCTCAGCAGTCAAGAGCCCTGGCTGCTTTTGCAGAGGACCCACTTTCAATTCCAGGTCCTCCCATAATGGCTCACAACAATCCGTAACTCCAGTTCCAGGGGATCTGACATCCTGCTCTGGCCTCTGTAAACTCAAGGCATGTATGTGGTATACAACATACAAGCAGGAAAATACACACACATACAATGTCTTTAAAAGAAATAACATCAAATTGAATGATAACGAAGTACATCTCAAAATTTATAGGAGTCATATAAAACTGTTTAAAGGGAAATGTGTAGATTTCAATGTTTCTAAACCAGAAAAAGAAAGATTATAAATTCATTACCTAAGAGTTTTAACTTCATAAAAATAAATTGGCCCTGGGCCTGAACGACCCACAGGCCTCTCTCGGGGTAAGTTGATTGCACCCTCTATGCCTTGACTGCCCCAGCCTCATTCACCCTCCCATCTCCCCCATCAGCCTCTCCTCATAGCCTGGGACCTGTCCCATTCCTTGTCTTAGCGCCCCAGATACCGGGGAAACCACCACTGCTTCCAGACCAACCCAGTTCCTTCTGGGGTCCCCAGAATCACTCTGGGCCTGACCCTGCCCTCACTTCCCTCTGCTTCCCTGGGCTGCACAGCCCACCAGCCTCTTTCCAGGACTCCGGGGCTGACCTTTCCTCTACCTGGTCCTTTGCATCCATACCAAACCAGCTCCTCAGTGCAGTCCCCAGGAGACCTTGGGGCCTCATCCCACCCCCATCTCCCTTTGCATCTCTGGGTGGCATGGCCACCAGCTGCCCAAGACCAGCATCTTTCCTGGGCCCTGCTATCAGGCCAGTCCAACCCCCAAATTCCTGAGACCAAAATCTTTCCTGGAGATATCCGGCACTTAGGAGAAAGCCTGAAAGCATCTGACCTTCATCTCAATTGGGCCTCTGTGGGAACTCCTGAAGACAAAATCAATCTGGCCACTCCACTATAAAATTGAAAGAGAGAAATGGAAGCTTAGACTAACCAGCTTTTCATGCCCCAATAGTAAACTACAAAGACACATAAAGTTCACAAAAACAAGTAGACCTAAACTTGAAGGCTTGAGTCTCACACAAGAATCAGAAACTACAAAAGAAATCCACATGTCAAAATCACAAAATCACAATATCACAAAATCACAAAAAACAAAATAATATATCCCACCAAATACCAATAGTCCTCTAGAGGAGTACAAAGAGAACCCCCTAGAGATAATGCAGGACATGGAACTCAAAAGAACAATTATAAAGATAATAAAAGAATTCAGTAAATTTAAAGAACACACAAAGAAACCAAAGAACTGAAGGAAGATAGGGATAAACTTCTGAATGAATTCAGAAAAATAGCTAGAAATATTGAAGATTTCTCAGGATGAAATGAGAAGGAAGTGAAACACTCAGTAAGCCAATTAGAAACAACAGGAGAAAGCCTAACCAATAGGATGAATGAAATGGAAAAGAGAGTATCAAGACTAGAAGATAAAGTTGGTGAACTAGACCACTCAAGCACAGATTATGAAAAATTTAAGAAATCACAAGAATGGAATATGCAGGAATTGTGTGACACTATAAAATGACCAAACTTATGAATCATAGGCATACAGGAAGGAGAAGAATCCCAAGATAATGATATGGACCAGATCTTCAACAGAATTGTGGAAGAAAATTTCCCAAAATTAAAGAAAGACATGCCTACACAACACAAGAAGCATATAGAACACCAAACAGACAGGAACAGAAAGGAAACTCTCCACGGCACATCATAATAAAAACACTAAACGTACAAAACAAGGAGACAATTCTGAAAGCTTCAAAAGAGAAACAACAAGTCACATATAAAGGAAGTCCCATTAGGATTACAGCTGACTTTTCAGTGCAAACTATGAAAGCCAGAAGAGCCTGGACCAAAGTATTCCCAGTTTTAAATGACCACAGATGCCAACCCAGATTACTATACCCAGCCAAAATATCTACTATAGTTGAAGGGGAAAGAAAAAACTTCCAGGACATAAAAGAAAAAATTCAGATACACCAAACCAACCCTACAGAGAATACTCAAAGGAATATAAAGGACCAAAGAAAGAAATGACCATACTCAAGGGGTTACAGAAAGAAAGCATTTAGACATATAAAGGATAGAAACATAAACTAAGACTAAGAACATAAACAGAAAATAAAATAGTACTAATTCACAGCTTTCAATAATAATTCAAAACATCAATGGCCTGAACTCCCCAGTCAAAAGACACAGACTAGCTGAATGGATTAAGAAAAAAAAACCCATCTTTTTGTTGTCTGCAACAAAAATATACCAAGCAAATTGTACTAAGAAAAAAGCAGATGTTGCAGTTCTAATATCTGACAAAATAGACTTTAAACTAAAACTAATCAGGAGAGATAAAGAGGGCCACTTCATTCTGATCAAAGGAAAAATAAAACAAGAAGATACTATAATCATGAACATATATTCACCAAACTCTGGTGCATCCAACTTCATAAAAAAAATACTACAGGACTTTAAGACCCAAATTAACCAAAACTCATTAATAGTAGAAGACTTCAATACCCCACTATCTCCATTAGATAGGTCAACAGGCCAGAGACTTAACAGAGAGACATCTGAATTAAACAAAACCATATACTTCACAGACATCTACCTAGTTTTCCACCCAAGCACCAAAGGACATACTTTCTACTCAGCACCCTATGTTACCTTCTCCAAAATCTACCACATACTGGGGCACAAAACAACAAAAGACTGAAATAATTCCATGCATTCTATCAGACCACAATGCAACAAAGCTTACAATCAACACTGGAAGAAGCCCTAATTACCACATGAACACACAGAGATTAAACAACACACTCCTAAATGATGAATGTGTCAAAAGACAAATTAAGAAAGAAATAAAAGTATTCCTGGAATTAAATGAAAAGGACAATACAACACAACAAAATCTCTGGGACACGCTGAAAGTGCTCCTTAAAGGGAAGTTTATAGCTCTAAGTGCCTACATCAAAAAATCGGAACGAACATGTGGGGATCCTTCCCCGCACATAGCACAATGGGGGCTGAGGAGGGGGAGTGTGCTGCCACCCCAACTCTCTGTTTCCGAGGAACCACCAAGGAACCACCAAGGAGGCAGGGAGTCTTGTCCAGCAGGAGCTCCTTTATTAAGCTTTAGGCAAGTGCTTATATACATTTGTGAGCATTGAGTGTCCCTCCCTTTTGATTGGGGTTTGATTGGTCATGACCACAGGACTTAATTAGCATTTTAGGTTTCAATTTCCCAGAGCTGTCAGGTTCCTATCTCTCCAGGGCTAGGTTTCTATTTCCCAGAACTGTTAGGTTTCCATTTCTTATCACCATGCCCATATGGTCTTTACTTCTCCTGACTGTTGAGTTGTTTTCTATCACCAAGTCCCCACACCTCCCCCTTTTTTTTATTTTATTTAGAACCAGGGCCTGTGGAAGAGCTCCAGTAACCAGCCAGACCTTGATTTAGGTAAGCTGGTGTCCAGCCTTGGGTTAGGCTGGTGTTTTCAGGGGAGAAGTGGGCAGGCGATCATACTGAACTCTCAACATCATTAATTGTATTTGTTTTATTTTTTTATGAAATTTATACGCCTATTAACTACACAAGGTCCTATAGTGCAGAGGAGTATAAGGATTATGAGAGGCCCCGCCAGAGTAGAAATAAGGGTAGTGAGCCATGGTGAGGCAGTGAACCACCGTTGGTACCAGGACTCCTGTTCTCACTGACTCCTGTTTAAGTCCTCTCTTAATTTGTCAAGATTGTCCATAACCACTCCTGAATTATCAGCATAGAAACAGCATTCTTCTCCTTTTCATACACCACCTTGCTGGAGAAACAGGAGATCGAGCCCCCCTCCTATTTTGTAAAGTTACTTGGGCTAGAGAGGAAAGCAACTCCTGGAGATACCTAACGGCTGTCTCAACTTTATCTAGGCTAGCATCCACATCTGCCATGATCTGTTGGAGGCCTTTTTGTGCCATTATTAAGGATGTAGCTCCAAGGGCCGTCCCCCCAGCTCCAAGGCCCACAAGTGTGGAAACCACAACCATGGAAAGCAACTCTCTCTTTTGTATCTGTCTCTCCTGGCCCTGCATTTCTTCAGCGGAGTGATAAATGACATAAAGGGAAGAGGAAGACCAGGGCGCATATGTCCCCCAATTGTCACAACACTGCAAGAGAAATGCAAGTTGTCAAACCCCATTTTTGGCACAACCAATAATATGAAGGCTCGGTAGGGACTACCCAGTTACCCCCTGTTGAAGTGATGTTTTGATAGCACCCCCCAGGAGTGTCCAGCAGGTCACGCATGGGTAACACAGGTCATATTTTCACCACGTCTAAGAGGCAGGGTGAGCCCGCCCCATCGGCATTGATCACTGTGAGTAGTATTTATGAAGTTTCCCATTGTCTCCAGGGCCTCCACCATTGGAGAGCTGGCATCTAGGCACAGCCAGCACGGGTCAACAAGTTCAGGTCTAGAGGCATCGAGAAAAGTGTAAGCCAGCTGTACTGCCCAATGAATGTCCTCATGCCTGGCCCCACTTAAGCCTGGACCAGGATCTCCAGGCACAGATGCTTCTGATGCCAGGATGTTAGTGTCAAGCATTAGTCTAGTAGTGACATGTTTAGGGCTGGCGGGCCTTGGTGGTGGGAACCGGGCCAGACCCACCGTCTCCTTGTAAGGCAGGGGTTCAACAACCCTCCTGATCATCAGTAGGAGGCCGGGGTCATACCCTGAGACATAGAGTCTTAACCCAAACATCTTTCCAGTTTCCCATCCTTTTTTTTTTCCCCCCTGTTCTGTAAAGCTGATCTGTATCGGGGTTACAACGAATAGTTTGCACATCGCCCATACAATGGGTTTTAGACAATTGTTGTTGTTTGATCCTACTAACGCGGATGGGTCCTTTACCCTTAATCCAGTACCCTGTCCCTGTGTTCTCACACCCCCAGCTTGCACAATAAAAGACATCACCCCCCTACACATGTACATAATTGCGATGCAGTTTTATTGGACCCGGGACAGACACAGAATGTTGTCAATAGCAATGCATGTCTTTTAAGGACATGCGAGCCGCCAGGAGAGTTAGGGGATCCCACAAGTGGCAGGGTGCATCCCTTCCCGCTGTCTCCACATTCCAGCCCGGTTTTCCCCGAGACCATTCATCCGCTCACATCCCAAGATCCAGCTGCAGCAGAGGTCAAATTGCAGGTCCGGCCACCATGTAGAAGGGGGGGTGATCTGAGTAGTTTTATTGATGGCATCTGACATGGCCGTGTTGATCACCAACCAGGTGACCTTCTGGGGTTGATGTGGATTGTCTAACCCATAGGCTTGACTCCTCACTTGTAGACAGTTTAGGGTGAGGGGCAACATCAGGAGGATTTTGTGCTCCATTTTGTGCAAGAGAGAGAGAAAGGCCTTCTCAAGGGCGTTTATCCCCTGGTTGACATGTTTAACCTTTTGCTTTTGTTGGCGTTTGTTAGTCATGAAGTTGCGCCACCATAGCTTTTTTTTTTTCTTTATTGGTCATCTCTGTCCCATCCATTGTCCTGTGAGGGAAAATGTTTAATGTTTCCAGCAGGTATCCAAATAGGTTTTGTTTCCCCCGGGGGAAGACACATCCATATCCCCTCCCTATGGTTAAGAGTGGGTCTGGCCCTCTCCATTGGGATTTCACAGGGTCCTTCCATCTGACTTTAACCTGGGGTCTTGGGTCTAATTGCCCCCAGTGTCTTTGAAATCTTGGTAGGGGGTGGTCCTTGGTCAAATTTAAAATATTAATCATGAAAAGTGCCAGCCCCAATTGTTGATGGGGGTTTACTCCCCCTTTTGTTTTTGTAATTGAATTTTAAGGTTTTGATGGTTGCGTTTTATAATAGTTTGGCCTTGGGGATTGTAAAGAATCCCTGTACTATGTTGGGTGTTCCAAAGCAGGAAAAAGTCCTGTAAACTCTTACTCACAAAACATGGGTCATTATCAGTTTTGATTTTTTGGGGAAGTCCCAAGATAGCAAGGCATTGGAGAAAGTGAGATTGAGCATGTTTAGACTTTTCCCCTGCATGGGCAGTGGCCCAGCAGGCATGTGAAAAAGTATCAATAGATATAAAAATATATTTAAGTTTTTTAAGAGGAGCATAATGTGTGACATCTGT
>NW_008333886.1:0-1917 GCF_000622305.1 Nannospalax galili | reverse complement strand
CAGGTGTTGAGGAGCCAGGTGAATTAGTTCTGAGGGCTGTTTCTCTACTAGCAACTGAGACAGTCGTCTTAAAGACTCAGTGGGAATAGGCATCTAGGCTCGTAGCCAATTAATTTCTCCTAATAATTTTTGTAGCTCTGTCAGGGTTATGGTGGGCTTGACAGCCAGTTGTGGTTTTAAAGGACTTACTCCTTCCAAAGAGAGTATGGTTCCCAGAATTTTAAAGGGAGTAATAGTCTGTATTTTATCAGCGGATACATGGAGTTCGCCTGTCTGTAGACGTTTCTGAGTAACCTTATATAACTCTTTCAATTGTTGGGGGCTTGGAGCTCCCAAGGTTATATCATCCATATAAATGTACACAGTGGCATGTGGCAGCAAGTGAGCAGGCCCCAAAAGGGTCTTCACATAGCTTTGGCAGAATGCTGGGCTATTGGCCATACCTTGGGTAAAACAGTCCATTCATACCTCTCATCAGGTGTTTTAAAGTTGGTGGAAGGTACAGAGAAAGCAAATTTTTCACAATCTTGGGGTTGTAGAGGGATAGAGAAAAAACAATCTTTAATGTCTATAACTATAAGAAACAAATCTGAGGAAATAGCAGGGATCCAAGGCAGCCCCCTTAGGGGTGTACACACTAGGGTCATTCTAGCATTGATTTTATGCAAATCTTGTAGTATTTTCATTTGCCAGAGGCCTTTTTAATAACAAAAACTGGTGTGTTCCATGGACTTGCAGAAGGCCAGATGTGGCCCAGCTGTAATTGTTCCTGCACAATTTCTTTCAAAGCCTGTAACTTTGTTTCAGGTAGTGGCCACTGCTCCACCTTTACTGGCACCCCTGGGGACTATCAGATACACGGAACCTGAGGGACAGTGGCCTTTAGAATTGGGGGTGAACCCAGGGGATCTTATCGGGCTCGCCCTGATAATTATGAAAGTTTGAGAACTCTTGTTCTTTAGTCTCCTCTAATCTTTTTGGGAGTCTGTTGAACTCTCCCTGTTCTAAGAGGTCTTCATAAAATGCCTTATTATCTGTGGTCAACACAGCATCCATTTGGCCTAGGAGGTCCTGGCCAAGCAAATTGGACTGCAACCTGGGTGCCACTAGGGGCTGGATCTTGCCTCTAGATCCATCTGTGTCCCTCCACTCTAGCAGGCCCTGCGCCTCCTCGGCTCTAGCAAGCCTGCCCACACCCAAAACTTGTGGGCCGGGTTTTAGAGGCCATGTACTAGGTACTTCCTCCTTTCTAAGTATGGTACGATCTGCTGCAGTATTGATGAGACAGTGAAATCTTTTTCCCCCTATGAAGATGCTCATCTTTGGCCTGAGGCCTTCATAGATGGGAACCATCCAATTGGTCCGAGTTATTCTTGTCTCAGGTCCTCCTTTTGATAATGGGGCTAGAGGCTGCCCCAGAACTAGTTTAAAGGCTTTCCAGTTACATCAAACTTAGATCTGCAGTCCTTTCTCGAATGATATCCCTTTCTGCAGCAAGGACAGGGGTTTTTTGGCCTGACACCTATCTGGTCCCCCTGTTTCAGGGTTTGTCCCTTTTCCTCAGGGCAGTCTCACTTAAAGTGCCCTCTCTTCCCACAGTTAAAACATTTCCCCCCTCCCACTTCTCTCTGCCATGTCATCTGGGTGGTTGCAAGGGCCTGCGTCATGGCTTCCGCCAACGAAGCAGTTTGCGCCTGTAGCACGTTAGTCAGCATGTGAATCTCATGAGATCGGGTTCCTACATCTTGGGAGGCCACAATCCACCGACTCATGGAGTTATTTCTAAGCCCAGAGCAAGCTGCCCGGTGATCCTGATTCATGCCATCGCACACCATGACTCTTACAAATTCGTCCCGCAAAGGCCCAGGAGGCAATTTCCATATCAAACTGTTCTGCACCCTATCTATGAATTCAGGA
>NW_008333885.1:4316-8079 GCF_000622305.1 Nannospalax galili | reverse complement strand
ATACAGCTTTGGAGAAATTATACAGAAAGATCCTATATACCCTTTACCTATAGCAATATCTTTACAAAAAAATGATATAACTTATGAAAATGGCAACACCAAGGGCCCTGGAAAATTCTCTCCTCCATAAAAGAGAATAAATAATTTAAGGAGTGTTGGTTCATTTAAAAAGTAGAGTCTTGATCCAAATACCCAGTGAGAGCTGTGCCAGTTATCCTGCTTATTCCCATTCTCTTCTCTCTGGCTTTGAGGCAGGCAGCTCCATAAGCAACCATCAAGGAGAAAACCGCCTGGCAGTCATTAGTGGAGGCAGGACAGGAGTGGCACACCTTCAGAGCATCAATTCCAGAGAGCTATCTTTATTTGACCTGTACCATGATTTCCGTAAGACTCCACCTGGAAAGCTGTCTTTGATCTGAATAAAACTTTAACCCTGGGAACATCTGTCAAAAAGATTCAGGGGCTTAAAAAAAATCTAAAGACATTTCATCCTGAAGGGCATCTGGCTGTTTGGGGGAAAACTATTTCTGATACCTGTTTACTAAAGCAGTTCCTATCGTACCAGCAAAACACTTCAATGCACCAACACATCTGCTGTCTGCTGGTGTGCCGTGCAATGCATACTTTGTGGGCCTGGACTGCTGACTGACTCTGGGAATGAATCTCATGGAACACAACTCCCTGGTCCTGTGGCTTTCTGTGCTGGAATACTGTTGAGAGCTTCAGGCATATTTTCAATGCCATCCTTAGTGATGAGTCAGAACCTGCAGATCTCCATGAGGCAAGGACTAGAAACAGGAAATACAGGCAGGAGTCCCTCCACAGCCCAGAGCTTTTACTAGTACCCATCACCTGGCTGTAACTCTACACTCAGAGGCCCTCTGCAACTTTTGACCATTTAAAAAAAAAAAAAAAATCAAACAAAATGTGGAAAACCAAAACTAAAACCAAAAACCTTGGCTTCCTGCTTTGCCTACATGCTTTCCTGTACGCAGCAGAGCCTCTGGAAGCTGCCCCAACCAGGAGCTGCAGGGGGAGCAATAGAAGAGCTACTAAGGGAGGCAAAACTGTGGGAAAAGGAGAGTAGAGCAATGGGACCATGGGCTGCATAATGTCTTCCCTCGGGTACGAATAAAATTCTAATTACACAACTAGAAGCACCTTGTCATGGGATATGGTGGCACATACCTGTAATCCTAGCAGAGGTTCCAGGTCAACCAGAGATACACAGTAAGACCCTGTCTCAATCCACCCCCCACCTCCCCACGGTGCCAAATCATATTGTTCTCCCTCCGTTAAAGAAGAAAATCATTAATAAAAAGAGGGCAGTAAGAATTCTGTAAAAAGCCAGGACCAGAAAGCAAACTCCCATAAGCACACCCTCTGCCTGAGCCAAGGCACACTGGCTACTCTTCACCATAGCATTGGGTCTTTGGGAACAAATGTGACCAATGACCCAACAGGTGGTGAGGTAGAGCAGCAGGACCACACCAGTCCATCCCAGTTCTGCTACTGGGCTACATTCCTAGCCCTTGGTTTCTTCAGACAGGACTCACCTTGTAGGTCAGGCTGGCCTTGGATACACTTTGTAGTCTAAGCTGGGCTTGAGTTTTGATCCTGCCTCAGCCTCTCAAATGGTGGGATTACCTGTGTGTACCACAAGGCTCGGCTCAATATTTAGTCTTGTTGTTTAGTTTGATTTTGGTTTTGGTGGTGGGACTCAAAACAAGAACCCTGCACATGTTAAGCAAGCTCTCTACTACCGAGTTGCAATCCCAGCCTCTCAATATTTAAGTCAACAACAACAGAAAGATAATTCATGGTTTTGTGTCCTGTTCTATTATATATTTCCTAAAAAATTTACCTGAATTGCATTAATACTTTGTAAAAATGGGGTAAAATGTTCTATACTCCAGAAAAACTTTATGCTTATAGTTCTTTCTCGTATAAAAATTCATTTTGTCTGCTGTCCGTTTTTCCAGTTCTATGCTCGGTGTTTGTCTGCTTGAGTTTGCATGGGTCTGTGCATGCTGACACTACTGCTTGTAGGTTCATGAGCAGGGTCTCAGGAGCTTGTAGGACTCTATTTAGCTGAAGAAATACTGGCAACTGATTACTGCTGGGTGAGGAAGAAGTGACCTTTCTAAAGTGAGGGACTCTAGATAGGCTGACTAGACCTCAGTAGATGAACTTGCATTGAGAAATGTTGGGGGACACTAACTTGACACAATATACCTTAACACAAATGACAGAATGTATGAATTCCAATGGGGGGGGCTATGGGAGGGTGCTGGTGGTGAAGGGGGTATAAAGATGATTAAGATAGACTGAGCTGTTCTGTATGAAATACACAAAAATTCAATAAAAATTTTTTTAATTCGTTTTCTATGTGCAGATCAGCCTCAGGTGGAAGACAGCCTCCGCTGTCCTTCAAGAGCTAGAACCCACCATATGTGGATGCTGGAAGCTGAGCCTGGGTCCTGTGCAAGAACAGCCAGAGCTCTGAACTGCTGAGTCATCTCTCCAGCTCCTCCCCCATCCTCATTTTTAAAAAAATATATCTATTTATTTATATGTGTGGAGGGAAGAGATTCACACATGCAGGCATCTGGAGAACAACTTGCAGAAATCAGTTCTTTCCTTCCACTATCTAGGCTCCAGGGACTGAACTTGGGTCATCAGGCTTGCCTTTACACTCTGAGTCATTGTGCTGGCCTTCCCGTCCTCTGTTTTAGTGGACCATCCAGGTACATTTTTATAAAAACTGAAGGCTAACTAACACATACACTCAACTAAATGATGTTGGAGCATGAAAAAAAGAATTAAATCTTGATTTATGCAACAATTTTGTCCCATCTCAAAGGATTTTCTGGGGGAAAATGTTGATCACGGGTGGGTGAAAACCTTTAAATAACTATAAACTTTATATAAATATAAATTTATAGTCTGAAAAAACAGAATCATATAGTAGGAGAGGAAATTAATGACAGAGAAATGAGGGAATGGGATTCCATGAGAGAACAAGGAGAGTTCCTTGTCCTACAATTGAGTGCGTCTTCAAGTAGATCCCAAGGGCATCTAGAATAGAGACGCCACAGAGAGCGAAGTACAGACACCTAAGCATGTGCACATAAATCTGACATCTGATGAAGGTTGGTGGTTTCTACAACCTCCATCTCCTCAGGAATTCTCCGCTGTATAGCTATGCAAGTTGTTACCATCAGGGACAATTTGGTGAAGGGGATAGATGATCTCTATGCATAAGGTTTGACAGCTACACACAAATCTAGATAGATATCAAAATATCATTTTTTTTAGATTATTTAATTTGAAGATGATGGTAGCTGAACAAAAATGAGGCAACAAAATAAGCCATGTTAGGTAGGTGTGCTAGTACATGCTTTTAATCCCAGCATTTAGAAGGCAGGGCAGGGGGATCTCTGAGTTCAAGGACATCTGGCCTACATAGAGAGTTTCAGGTTACCCAGTGATATACAGTGAGACTCTGCCTAAATAACAGCAACAACTAAAGAATTAGTAACTCTGTGTTACAGATGAGGGATCAGTGCTTAAGTGTGTGTTTTCTAAATCTTTTCATCTAGATGTTTCCATCTGCAATCCTTCTGTGTGGAGGGAGGAGCAGGCTACTTCACAGGTGTGGAGTCAGAAGACAACACACAAGAACCTGTTCTCTTCTTCCACGATCTGGGTTCCAAGGATCAACCTCAGGTTTGATGACAAGCACTTTGACCTGAGGATCCAT
>NW_008333885.1:2095-3445 GCF_000622305.1 Nannospalax galili | reverse complement strand
GGTGGTTCTGCACAGATCAACATCTCCTTTAATAAGGAATCAAGAAGTGCTGGGGATAGAGCTACATGGCAGAGCACTTCCTTAGCATGGGTGAGGTCCTAGGTTCATTTCCCACCAACTGGGAAAATAATTTAGCTACCTCTATTGCACTTTTAGTTACTCTTTTGTTTTAAACGAAGGGAAACAGAGATATCCTGGTTGGAATTCCATCTTTAACCTGTTCTAAGACAACCGAGAGTAGACGGGATTCCCCTGACGTCTACAGCAATTGCATCAGAGATGGAGCAGGAATATCAGAACCTAAGGAAGAAGGGTAAGGAAAGGGGATCCAGGGAAAGGGAGTCAGGTGTGTGTGCCCCTAGTCCTCGTGACCCCTGGTCTCCAGGTGAATGAAGGATGGAACAGGATGACCACCACACCTAGTCTCATTATTTCTCAAGTATCCTGGGTCAGGCTCTAAAGGTACATTGTAAGGGGTACCCTGGTGAGAAGTTCACTTCTGCAGCTATTACAGAATGGGAACCAACACATTCATTTGTCTCTACAGAGGTGTCTCACATGCAGAACAGTCCAGGGAAAGAGGTACCAGAGAGTAGCCTCTGTTTGGCAAAAAAACGTAGAGTAACTCCATTCCTAGACTGCTTTGTAGACAGGAGCAGAGGGGGTGGATGAGGGCCATTCTTCTCAGATGTCTTCACATGACACATGAAAATTATTCACAACATGGTTCAGTGGTTAAGGGAACTGATTGCTCTTGCAGAGGACACTGGTTCAATTCCCAACACCCAGATGGCAGCTAACAACTGTCAATAACTCTAGTTCCAGGGGAATTCAACACACAAAATAAAATTAATATTTTCAAAAAAATTCAGACATGTGAGAAGGGAAAGAGGCCACAAAGCCAAAGCTCACTACTCAGGTGGGTCCATCCCATGGTGGGCCTTCTCTCCCTGCAGCTCCACAGGCCAGCAGCTCGGCTACCTCTAGTGCTGCCCCTGCAGTGGTCACACCTGAGAAGAGATGCAAGAGAAAGAGGGTCCAGAAGACGAAGAACTCAGTGGACCTCAAGGCAGGTATGCATCCTTCACAACCCTCAACTTTCTTGTCACTGCAGGAAGACCAGTTACAGTTGAGTAGATACTTGTCACCATGTCCTCATAAAGTGCCGTCTAAATTCCAGAGGAGTGGCCGAGAAGTGCCCTGATGGGCCGCATCCATGCTCACTGGGCTTTTGTTCCTGCAGCTTCCCAGGAGAGCAGACTTCCTGCCTCCAGCACAACCACTGAAGCTGCTTCAGAGCTGCAGTTCTGCAGGAGGACACGCAAAAGGAGCATATGGACTGTGGATCAC
>NW_008333885.1:0-1030 GCF_000622305.1 Nannospalax galili | reverse complement strand
TGTTGCATATTCAAAGGCATGTTAAATCTCTTTGGTAGGAAAAAATAGTGCGACCATGTTGAAGAATCAATTAACAGAAAAATTTAACATGCAAAACATTATGTGTGCGTCAATAAAAGAAACAGCTTCCATTCATGACAGTAAAGTTTAGACCTTCCTGGAGGTAGGAATCTGCTTCCTCTCAGGGACTGGCTCGGGTTGAAACAAATGAGCTCACCCATTCCTTTCAAAGAATCTCTGAAGATGGAAGCCCACACTGCACACTCACCCCGCCAGACAGACACCCCAAGCCACCTCACTCTTCCTTTCTTTGCAGAAGATCCTGTGATACAGAGCTTCATGGTAGCTAGCCTGTTACTGAGCGTGACTGACAAGGTATCTGCAGCAACAGATGGTCTGCAGAGTCATGGTCCCCAGGGAAAAGAATAGAGATGTGTCAAGGAAAGTGAAGCCCTGAAGGAGTTTGTTCAATGGTAGATGATTGGAGGTCTGTCCATTCTTATCAACAAAACACCCCCAAAGTAAAACAGTCTTCCTGGTTTTCCTATCAGGTCTCGCCCACAGGCAAATGGATGTGGATCCATAGCAAATCTTCTGTGTGTCTTTGGGGGTATGGTTATTGGATGAAGGTCTCAGGGATGATTAAGATTACATACCCTCTGCCCACTGCCCAAACTCTGGCTCACCAGCCGTCTGTCTCCACGCAGTACCTTCTGTCCATGGTGGTGGAGTACTTCAGCCGAGCAGGGCTGCCTGGACACCTCTACAACAGGATCCACTTCTTCCTGGCCCTGTGATCACCTTCTTGGGGAACAGCTCTCAATCTGTCCAAACCCTACACCTATGCTTCCATCATTTCATCACAACCATTCTGGGTCTGAGTGGTGACTCTCAACCACAGAGCAGTTGAAAACTTCAAGGGGAAACGTGATAGAGGGAGGAAAGAATGGGTCCTGAGATGGTAACAGTCATTGAGAAGCACCACTAGCCCCCCACAGACTGAGTCACCTGAGTGAAGAAGCCCTTGGGA
>NW_008333884.1:4656693-4656918 GCF_000622305.1 Nannospalax galili | reverse complement strand
AAAACAAACAGAAAACCCACAGAATGGGAGAAAATTTTCACCAGCGACACAGATGACAGAGGTTTAATAACCAGAATATATAACAAACTCAAAAACCAGAGAACCAAGAACGCAACCCAATTAAAAGATGGCCTAAGGAGAGAGCTGAACAGACAGTTCTCAAAAGAAGAAGTAAAGATGGCTATGAAACATCTTAAAAGATGTTCAACATCACTAATAATTAGG
>NW_008333884.1:4613980-4655573 GCF_000622305.1 Nannospalax galili | reverse complement strand
AGTAGGACCTTTGACTTATCTTCACATAGATGGAACTGGTAAAAGAAAGGAGCCAAGGGGCTCCTCCCAAGCCCATGTGACCCCTGAGGAACAGATGCTCAAACAACCTTAAGAGTAAAAATAAATCAGTTTATCTGGTCCAACTGTATGGTCTTAAACTCCCAAAAGGAAAGTATAACCAAAGATTAAATGGACCAACATAATTTCATAAGAGTCCATATGTATAGCTAAAGGCTACATAACAAGCAACAATGCCAGATGGGTGATACCTTCTTTTTAGTTGTTGGCCAGTGTGGCCCAAGGGACTCCCAGATAGTAACCCAGCAAAGAACTGGGAAAATAAACAGCAGACCCCAATCTTATCTAAAGGAATATTGACAACTGATTACTGCTAGATGAGGAACAGCTGACCCCCCCAAAACAAAGACCTCTATTATCATCTGACTAGATTCACCAGAAGGGCAAGCAGTGGGGAATGGCTGGAGGTGCCGATAACACAGCAGATAGTAGCACGGATATCAGAGTATAAGGGTTCTAGTGGGAGGAGGGAGGCTATGGGAGGGTGCCATCTGGGAAGTGGGTGTATAGTCGAATGAGATGGTTTGGGATGTTCTGTGTGATATACACAAACACACAAAAAAAATCAACAAAATTTTTAATGTATTATATTTGAGGAGGAAGCATGGAAATTTATGCCATGCTAATTAGTAGAGGTGATAAACATTACCATTGAAATCTACCCGATGACTTTATGAACATACACAGGTGCCTTGGATCCAAGTGCAACCGATTATGAATACATACAGATTAGAGATGCATGCGCCAACATCTCAGTGTTAGTAGCCAAAACAATGAGTCTTTCTGCAAGGAACAATATATTCTAAAATGAAATGGAGATCTTTTTTAAAGGTTAAAAACTCATTCAATTTTAAAACATTTTCCCTCTCCCAGGAGATATCAAGTGCTCTGGAGTGTGTTACTGAATATGTTAAAGCTGTAGTGCAAAGCTTCTAATCATGTAGTTATTAAAATTTTTAAAAAATATATGATTAAAAAATAATAATTCTTCAAAACAAAAAAATTGCTCCTTAATAATTAGTAGATGTGAAAAGCATTATCATTGAAATCTACTTGATGACTTTATATCCATGTTCAGATGCCAAGGAGCTCAGAAAGTAACTGACTGTGACTAGTAATAATCTGATATATAAAGATTACAAACACATGTAAACATCTTAATGTCAATTGCATTAAAAATGAAGTTTTCTGAAGAATTTTTCTATATGAAACTGTGTATTTTAATAATGAAATGGAGATCTTTTGTAAAGGTTAAAACCTCATTTACTTTTATGTCTTATAGGGTTTATACTGAATGCAATATTGTATAACTGCAATAATTCAACTGTAAACCTAAAAATTTACAGCCAATTTTGAAAGAGATGCATCTTATCTCAGGAAATTGTTATTGAATATGTCAATGCTGATGTAATTAAATGCTTCTTCTAAGTATGTGGTTATTAAATAACTTAAAAGAAAAATATGGCCTTAAACACCCAAAAGGAAAGTATAACCAAAGATTAAAGGGGCCAATATAGTTTTTTAAGCATCCATATGTATAGCTAAAGGCTACATCACAAGCAACAATGCCAGATAGGAGATACCTTCTTTTGAGTTGCTGGCCAGGGTGGCCTAAGGGACTCCCAGACAGTAACCCAGCATAGAACTGGGAAAATGAGCAGCAGACCCCAATCTTATCTAAAGGAATATTGACAACTGATTACTGCTAGATGAGGAACAGCTGACCTTCCTAAAACAAAGACCTCTAGATAGGCTGACTAGAATCACCAGATGGACAAGTAGTGGGGAATGGCTGGGGGTGCTGACAACACAGTGGACAGTAGCAGGGTTAGCAGAGTATAAGGACTCTAATGGGGGAAGGGAGGCTATGGGAAGGTGCCATCTGGGAAGTGGGTGTATAGTTGAATAAGATGGTTTGAGATGTTCTGTGTGATATACACACACAGAAAAAAAAAATCAACAAAATTTTTTTAAATGTATTATATTTGAGGAGGAAACATAAAAGTTTACATCATATTAATTAGTAGAGGTGATGAACATTATCATTGAAATCTACCCAATGACTTTATAGACATACACAGGTGCCAAGGATCTGAGTGCAAATGATTATGACTAGTAATAATCAGATGCATACGGATTAGAGATGCATGCGCCAACAGCTCAGTGTTAGTAGCAAAAACAATGAGTCTTTCTGTAACAAACAGTATATTTTAGAATGGAATGGAAATTTCATTTGAGGGTGAAAAACTTATGCAATTTTATATCTTACAGGGCTTATACTGAATTCAATATTATATAACTGTATTGATTCAACAGCGAACCTAGAAATTTTATAGTCACTTTTAAAGGAGATGTGTCTTGCTCTGGAAACTGTTATTGGGCATGTTAAAGCTGTAATGATATGCTTCTTCTAAAAAAATAATATTTTTAAAATGTAGGAAACAGCATATCTTGAAAGGAGATCTTCTTTAAAGGGTAAAAACTCATTCAATTTTATATCTTACATGGTTTATACTGGGTTCAATATTGTATAACTATATTAATTCAACTGTGAACATAAAAATTTATAGCCACTTTTGAAAGAGATGTATCCTTGCTCTGGAGTGTTTTACTGAATATGTTAAAGCTGTAATGAAATGCTTCTAATCTTGTGGTTATTAAATTTTTTATTTTTTAAAAAATTCTTGAAAGCATAAAACTTTGCTCCTTAATAATTAGTAGCTGTGAAAAACATTACCATTGAAATCTACCCAATGACTTTATGTCCATGCTCAGATGCCAAGGAGCTCAGAAAGTAACTGACTGTGACTAGTAATAATCAGATATATAGAGATTAGAAACACATATGCAAACATCTTAGCATCAGTTGCATTAAACATGAATTTTTCTGTATGAAAGTATGTATTTTAATAATGAAATGGAGATCTTTTTTAAAGGTTAAAACCTCATTTAATTTTATGTCTTAAAAGGGTTTATATTGAGAACAATATTGTATAACTGTATTAATTCAACTGTAAACCTTAAAATTTATAGCCAATCTTGAAACAGATGCATCTTAGCTCTGGAAATTGTTATTGAATATGTCAATGCTGTTGTGAAATGCTTATTCTAATTATATGGTTATTAAATAATAAAAAAACAAAAAGAAAGAGAATTTCATGTGTATCTATAATATTTACTTTAAAGAATTAGAAAATACCTGGTATGGTGGCATCCTTCTATAATACCAGAGTTTAGAATTCCGAGGCAGCAGAAATGAGATTTTGAGGCCCACCTGGACTATATAAAGAGACCATGTCTCAAAAGCAAACAAAATCAAACAAAACTGAACCCTGCAGGAGTCTGCCATAGTATGCTCTGGTTGCTCTAATAGTTTAACATCAGCCTTACAACAACGTGGACTTAAAGATATTTTTTGAATATTGATGATTTAGTTCAGAACATACCCATGGAGCTGGTGGCTCAAGTCTGTATTTCATGGAAGATGAAGATCAGAGAAATGATTCTTTGTGGAGAAGTGGGAATGAAAGGGTGATAGTCACAGTAGGAGCGGCATTCAGGGCCCTATATCATGCCAACTGGGACTCAGGTAAGAGGAAACAGAACAGCTTTGAACAATGGTTTGCTAACATTATTTGATTGTCCAGTGCCTCTTTCCAGGTTATTGATCTCATATGAACCTAATCTCCAGTCCTCAGTGGTCTCTAGCTTGTTCACCTCTCTGTTGCATCTCACATAACAATCCTGTTATGGAAACTTCCCATCTCCTTTACCAAAAACTAGGATGATTGTGCCCTTTTCCACAAATATGTGAGTCCTATATTCCTCTCTCAGGTCTGCCAAGACGTAGTAGAGAAGTCACACAAACTTGGGATTGAACTCTAAGGACAGATTTCAAGTAGATCCATCACACTCTGGTGAGCATCTCTGCTGTCTATGGATGTCTATCCAAACCTCTGCCACCTTTCCCCCAACTCACCAAGACACCCAAATGAGCACTCTTTCAAAGACCTGGGTTTGTCACTGAAAATCTTAGCCCCATAAAGGAGTGTTTCCCAGTGAGCCGTGCTGCACATCATTTCCACGTGTCTGCCTCTATCTTACTCCTCTAAGACTCAGAAAAAACTGTCCATGTATCGAAACTGCTTCCTTATTTCCTTCTGTTTGCTGGGCTATTTCACTCCATCAATTTCTTTGCCAGTTCTATAGCTCTATTAATAGCACCTTACTGTCAACTAGCAAATAGCAACTAGCAAACTAGCCTTTTCAGTCATTCAGTGGATTGTCCTCAGTCTTATAACCCTTCCCAGCAAGCACACTTTTTTCTCACCTCTTTCTCTTTTCTGCACCAGGCTTCTTTGCAGAGATGATTCTTTACAGGACTGGAAAAAATATAATATACAAATGTGATTGTATTGATTTCTTTCAAATCACTCATTCTGTACCCATTAACTAAAGCCTGAAGCCTGAGTACATTACTGTAGAAAAGGCTTCAAGACCAAAAGTTCAAACAGTAAAGGGTAACATTGGGCTAAAGCAGCAGAAGCTACAGGCCAGGCCAGGGACTGTGAAGGAATCAGCGTGGAGAAGAAGTGTGGGGTCTGAATTTGCAGTGTTTTGTACTAATGCAAGGGCTTTGTTCAGTAGATGGCGAGTGTTAGCACCATGCGTGTAGTTTCCAATAACCCTTTTCTGATAAGAGGTTCTCAGCCCTTTCTTTAATGTAAATATAAATGTTTCAGCATGTACACTGAGTAACTAATGAATGTGGCAACATTTTGATGGACAATCCATAGCAGAAATTACCACAAGATTACAAAACGTAGAGTTCAAGAACATAAGGAAATGTTACAACAGAAAAAGAGAAATGGTTGGTGTGGTCAGCAGAAAAAAACATAACGGAAACAAGAGGAGAGAGGTCTGTGAGCACAAAGACCCCAGGATGGCAATCCACAGTGCCAGTCAGAGGGACAGATGATTTTGGAAGGAGGCCTAATGAAATTCCACCATCAAGGAGAGGAGCTGGGAGGTATATCCATAGGAATGCTAGAGGCTGGTGGAGTCCTGAGTTCAACCAAAGGAGGTCAATCTCACACACAGCTCACCTCTCTGATATCCATTTCCCTAGAAAGGGTTTGGGCTCTGACATGAGTTTTGGTACTCAGGGCAAGTTTGCAAGAACAGCTGAGGATTAAACACATGCTGCAGATGCTTTCAGATTTCTCAAGTAGTTCACTTTAGGACTTTGACAGGAGGCACCAAGCCTCTGTGAAGGGCCCACTGCCAGGCCATGGAGTGTGGGAGCACACTTGTCTTTATATTAGTTCCTCCCCTAATGTCATGCATTTGTATGACTGCATTGCCCAAGACACACAACACACATGTAGCATGATTCAGGAGATAGGAATTGCTTAGGCTCAGGCAACCAAATCTCAACTGTCCCGTCCCAATCCTGTGTTCATGGACAAAGCCCCAGTAGAAACGTGGTCGTAGCTCTGAATCTCTCTCTCCCTTTTGTACTTTGAGTCTTCAGAACTTAGGTTTTAGACTCAGACCAGTTAGTGTCCTAGAGACATTTGCTTGCTTGCTTGCTTGCTTGCTTGTTGAGACAGGGTCTCCCTGTAGTTCCAGCTAGCCTGAAACTCACTATGTACATAGGCTAGCCTCTATCTCAGAGATCCACCCACTGCTGCCTCTTGAGTGCTGGGATTAAAGGCCATATGTGCGACCATACCTGACTCTGTGACTTTCAGCAATTCATTTCACCTAGTAAATGACATGTGATCAAATGACATGAAAATTCTACTGACCTTGTGGAAACTTTGTGAGGGTGAAGGGAGAGGATGTGGGTGGTGCACTTGCTATTCCTTTACAGCTGGATCACTCTGTCATAAGCACTCCCAAACCTACCTGGAAGCCAACACACATGCTGTCTTAAAATGTCCTAGCCCTGTGACCTTCACTTCTGTTCCACAAATCGAACTTTGAAGGCAACTAATCTAGAACTGGCTGGAATTCTTTTTGGAGGACAGGCATTTGACATGAAGATAGGATCAAGATGGTTTGAAAGAAGGAGCTCCATGAGCTGAAGGAACAGGAAATGCTGTCCTGAATGGAATCTGGGGAGAAAAAGTATCCTAAAAGGAAGCTGAGGAGATTGGAAGCAAATGCCAGGTTATAAACTCCTGAAATGTCAGTCTCCCAGGTATTCATTCAGATACAAGTGAGAGTAATTGTTGAGACTCATGGAAAGTCTTCTGGCTGTGCCCTCGGGAGAAACAGTGGCTGTTAAGTGTGATTTGGAGTTTCCTGAAGAGAGTGTCTCCAGGGTCCAAGCTCCAGGCTGACCTATTCCATCCTCTGTTGGGATGTGATCTCATCACCTCTGATGTTCAGCCTCTACTTGGAACCGGCACTTGTGACTTGCAAGGACACTTGTACATTGAGACCTTGGTATTTCTCCAAGCCCATGCACAAACAGGCCTTTGTGCTGCTTAGCGTTTCAAAGAGAAAGAATTGCATTTCATCTTTTCACTAGGATTTGACTGGAGATGCATTAGAGTGGAAGGACACTAAACTAAATGACAACTTTTTAAACTATTTTAAAAAAGTAGGAACTGCTTAGAGTTCTGAAAAACAGAGAAGTAAATTGAAATCAAAGTTCAGGCAGTTCAGTAATCAATAATTGCTTCCACTGATTTAATGTACCTGAAAGGTCCTTATGAGTATTCATCAATCCAAACTCAGAAACTTTAAAAATAAAAGGACTTTGCTTGGGGTTTTTGGAACTGCAATTCAGGAGATATAGGCTCAGACAGATAGCTATGAATCCATGTTCCCAAGAAAGGAGGAAAGGGGATTTACATGGGTTAGCAGTGTTGACAGATCACAAAGCAGTGAAAACTCCTCAGTGGGAAACTTCTACTGGAATGTTGAACAAGAACATTATGGACATTCTCTACCTTCTGGCTGGTGACCATGGAAGATAATGAAGTATAATGGAATGGAAATGTCCAGGAGTCTGATAACCTCAGGCTGGGGAAACGGTGTAGTTGATATGAAAAGTGCCTGCCCTACAAGCCTGATGACCTGAGTCTGGATCCCCAGAGCCCACATAAAAGCAGAATGCAGCAGTACATGTGTCTGCAACCCCAGCATGGGAGGTGGAAATGAGAGAGTCACTAGAAACTCACAGGCCAGCTAGCCTGGTTTATGCAGGAGTGAAAAAGAGACCCGGTCTCAAACAAGGTAGAAGGTGAGGAACATCAGAGATTGCCCACACACTGAGAAAGAGAGAGAGAGAGAGAGAGAGAGAGAGAGAGAGAGAGACTGATAGACTCTTGCTATGCATCACAGTGTAATTAACTGCCTGATCCTCCCATAAGGGGCAGGCACAGAGTGGAGGTGACCAATGATACCATTCCACGCAGCAGCTTGAGATGTGCATGATTCCTGCTCCCCATAGAAGATATTCTATTTTGAAAAGCTTTTGTCTTAATTTCCCTTTTATGTTCATTCAAGATTAAAGAGTGTATTCCTTTTTGAAAAAAAAAAAATGAGTCTGGAGAGGTGGCTCCACAGTTAAGGGTACATACTGCTTCCAAAACACCCGTATCAGGCAACTCAAAACTGCCTGTAACTCCAATTCCAGGCCTATCCAGAGCCTTTTGTGATTCCATATGAATTTTAAGATGATTTATTTCTAGCTCTGTAAAGAATGCTGTGGGTATTTTGATTAGCATTGTGTTAAATCTATAGATTGCTCTTGGTAAGATGATCATATTGCAATATTAATACTATCAATCCATGAGCGTGGTGAGCTTTTCTATATCCTAGTGTCTTCCTCTACCTCTTTCTTTAAAGACTTAAATTTTCATTGTAGAGATCTTTAATGTTTTTGACTAGGTTTATTCCTAAATATTTTGGGGGGTTATTGTGACTGGGAGGGTATGTTTGAATAATTTTTCTGACTGCTTGTTACTGGTACATAGAATGACTACTGATTTTTGTAAGTTGATTTTGTAACTTACCACTTTACTGAAAGCATTCATTATTTCTAAGAGTTTTCTGGTGGGATTTTTGTGATCTCTTAGGTATAGTATCATATCATCTGCAAATAATGATAATTTGACCTCTTCTTTTCAATTAGTACTCCTTTAATTTCCTTCTCTTGTCTTACTGCTCGTGCGAGAGTTTCAAGTGCTATATTGAAAAGGAGTGAAGATAGTGGACGGTTTTGTCTTGTTCCTGATTATAATGGGAATCCATCCATTTTTTCTCCATTTAGAATTATGTTGGCTATGGGTTTGTTGTATACACCTTTAATTTTGTTAAGGTATGTTCCCTCTAGACCAATTACTTCTAGGAACTTCTAGAACATGAATGCATGTTGGATTCTTGAACTCAAGAAGCAGCTACCTTTACATTTTTTATTTCCAATTTCCAGTTTGCCTATAAACAAGAAATGCCTTAAGTAACACTGGCAACAGTCACAGACAACTTCCACTTGCTTCTTAAGTCAATTCTCTCCTCTCCACCAGTCCCTGTACTCTAGGAAGCTGATCCATATGGACTCAACAATGGGCTACCTTGTTGTCTGGCTTCTGATTGGACTTTATCTATGGAGGGCTGCTACAGAGCTTGGAGGGAGGGTATAGACTGACCCTCCCTCACCCAGCAGTAACCAGCTGCCAATAGCTCCTCAGAAAAGGTTGGGGCCTCCTGCCCATTTCCCCAGTTCTATGCTGGTTTTTGTCTGGTTGAGTTTGCATAGGTCTTGCACATGCTGTCACCATTGTTGTACGTTCTTATGATCAAGTTCCCAGAAGCCTGGAAAACTCTTTTTCCCTTATCATCATCCACCACCTCTGGTTCTCACAATCTTTCTGCCCCACTTCTGCAATGGTCCCTGTGCCCTGGGTGGGTGAGTTTTAGTATGAATCCTATCCAATGACATGCACTTTGCAGTCTCTTATTCTCTACATTTTGGCCAGTGACAGCCTTCTGTATTCATCACCCTCTGTTGTATGAGGAAGCTTCGTGGTGAGAGTTGAGACCTCTACCCCTAAGGCTCAGGAAACATAGTGGAACTGTGGGTAGAGAGAATACTAATGAACCTCACATTCTAAATTTTAAAGTGGTTTTTTATTGATTGGTTGACTTATTTTTTGAGACAGGATCTTACTAGGTAGCTGTCTTAATTTGCTTTCTATTGCTATGATAAAACCCAAACAATACCAGCTTGGGGAGGAAAGGGCTTATTTTGCCTAAAGGTTACAATCCACTACCAAGGAAAGTCAAGGCAGGAACTCGAGGCAGGAACCTGGAGGCAAGAGCCGAAGCAGAGAATGTGGAGGAGCACTGCTTGCTCCCCCAACTTCCTGGCTTGCTCCCCTGACTTGCTCTGCTGTTTTTCTTATAGCCCAAGCCCACCTTTGCAGGAACAGCACTGCTCAGAGTGGGCTGGGCCCTCCTACAGGGTTAGCATCATGAACACGGCTTACAGACACACCTGTAGCCAGCCTGATCGAAATATTCCTCAGTTGACATTCCCTCTTCCCAAATGACTCTAGTTTGTGTCAAGTCGACAAAACTAACCAGCACAAGTAGCCTAGGCTGGCCTCATATCTTCAGTGTAGCCCAGGCTAGGCTTGAACTCAAAGTCCTTCTGTCCAGCCTCTCAAGTGCTGGCAGCAAAGGCATGTGCCACCATTCCAAACTTTTTCATTCATTACATTGACCCCAAGTCTTTAGTCATAGTATTTTTGCTACATGTTATAATTAAGCCACCACTCTACTAAAGTACTTAAAATACACAATCATTACATTAAAAGATAATAGATAATAAATCTGATTATTGTCATTTTAGTAAGGTTTTAGAGAGTCTTATGATCATTAAAGATATATTGAATGTGAAATGAGCTCAAAAATACTTCCCCAGGTCAGATTCTCTGAGATTTTTTAGAGAGGTAAATAATGTCCAATCTGGTTATCACTAATTGCTATCACAAACTAATATTTTTATTCACTATTCACCTTCCTTAGCACTTATTTTATGCATGCTATACGACCAGGATTGTATAGACACACTTATGTGTTAGGATAGGTCGTGCCCACAATGCAAGCCTAGCTGAGATGATTAAACAATAATCAGATAAAATTGGCAGGCAGTGATTTAAAGCATGAGTTTCTGTGACCACACCCCGTGTCATAGGCATGACAGTATTAGTCCTACTACGTGGATGTGGACGCCGAAGCTCAAATATTCTCAACTCTACATTACTTGTCAGTAGCATTGGTGACACATGAACCCAGCTGCAACACTGCAACACTGCCCAGAGGAGCAGAAATGTGTTGAAAGCAAAACATTCAACAAGATTCCTAAGAAATGGAATTTCACACTGGAAAGATGAAAGGCAGCTCCTGGCAGAGGCGACATTAGAGCTGGAATTCCAAGTGCTTCTCAACTGGCGGCCACAGTCTCTGTGCAGTGCATGATCTCACACCAGAGATGAAGAGGTTCTGATGTGGAAGAGTCTCCCCAGAGCAGCCTTCATGTCCCGGTTCCTCAGACTATAGATGAAAGGGTTTAACATTGGAGTCACAGCTGTGTACATCACAGTTATCACTGAATCCTTTAGACTGTAACTGGTCAGGGGCCGGAAATACATGCCCATGACTGTCCCATAGTACAATGACACCACAGTCAAGTGAGATCCGCAGGTCGAGAAGGCTTTGAGCACGCCCTTAGTGGAAGGAACCCGTAAAACAGTGGAAAAGACCCGGATATAGGAGATGGTGATGCATAGCAGTGGCACAGAGAAAACGCCCACCCCAAAATACATCATCTTTACATTGAAGTGGATGTCAGAACAGGACAGCTTGAGCAAAGGGGTAATGTCACAGTAGAAGTTGGCAACTTCCTTGTTGCCACAGAAGGACAGCCTAGCTGTGAGCAGGGTGTGGGCAAGCGAATTGGCATTTCCAACCACCCAAGACCCCACAACCAGCAGGACACAAGGCCAGGGACTCATAATTGTTGTATAGTGAAGCGGGCGGCTAATGGCCATGGCTCGGTCATATGCCATTGCAGCCAGTATGTAGCTGTCTACATTAGCCAAGGCTATCATGAAGTACATCTGTGTCAGACATCCCCCAAAGGAGATGGCTTTGCTACCCAGGAGATGGTTGGCCAACATCTTGGGAACAGTTACAGAGGAGAAGAAGATGTCAACAAGGGAGAGGTTGGCAAGGAAAAAATACATGGGGTTGTGAAGGCGAATGTCAGAGCGAATGGCCAGGATGATGAGCGTGTTTCCAACCACTGTGACGGGGTAAATGAACAGGAAGAGGCTGAAGACGAGATCTTCCTGTTCCTGCTCCCTGGTAACCCCCAGGAGGGTGAAATCCGTGGTGTGAGACTGGTTTTCTTTCATGGCTCCTTTAATGTGAAAGTCGAAATGAACCCAGAGTGATTAGTGCAGTTACTATGTTACAATCTCCCATGTCCAACCTTTGACTCAGATGATCAGCTATCTGTCTACACCTGAATTCATGAAATTCAGAGGAACCCTAGATTTTGGGAAAACACACTGATGAGTTGTTTTGGTGGTCATTTACAACCCTGCACATTCCCAAGGAATGAGGGCTCTGAATCAGTTCTCATTTTTCACTATCAGTGCTACCACACAACGACCTAAGATTTGATAATTTCATAAATAAAGTGCATATTCAATAGCCTAGAGTTATGGCTAGACTTCAGAAGGAGAGCATAAATATGGGACAAATATAGATTATTCCTTGTTCATTCAAAATATAAGGCATAGATAGTCTCTGTCCATAAGAACCTAACAATTTCATGGAGAAGAAAAAAATCAGAGTCTCATCTTATTACGCCTAATAAGAAATGACATTTTGGATTATTCAATGATGTACTCTGATACAAACTTTCTCTCAGAGGGTCCAGCCTGGAAATTTGTCATTGATCCACTTTGACTGAACACAAAGTGATTCTATAGCCCCGGATATAATGTATATACAATGGAATTAGAATATTGTAAATCATAAGGATCATTAGCTCAAGTCCTACTAACCTAAGCCCAGTAAACGTTGTTTGCAGGTGTCCCATTTGCAAAACAGACTTTCTCTGTGTCCTTTACCAGTCTCTCAATTATACCTACCTGTGGCTCTTTCTCTCCAGTCTTCTTGGTCTTTGTTATTTCTTTTGACTAGCTCTACTTCTTAGTAAGGTCCCCAGTCTATTTCCGTTGACTCAATTTTCTCATAACCCCCACTCAGTCATCCTTCTACATGGCTGAACTAGCCATATCCTGTATGTCCAACCTAAGAGGAAAACTGTGAAATTGAGGAGAAGCAAGAACTAAGATCATGTATCAGTGACTTCTAACTACTGATAAATTATCACACAGTATAGTTCATTTCATGCTCCAGTTTGTCTTCAACATTTCTTGAGTGAATTCTGGTTTCTTTTTTGCATTCTCCAATGTGGGTTGCTCACAAACTAAATACCAATTAATCCTTTGGCTACTTCTGTTCTTGATTATTTGTGTAAATTAACTGTTACGCTGTTCAGCCTTTATACTTTCTACCTCAGTGCTTTAGTGGGTTACATCATCATGTTTTCCTTCCTCGGTGTCTTAATGTTCTTTACCTGCTTCATTCTCTTTTGCAGTGAGGTGCAGTTATACGACTGAGTTCTTGCCAATCCAGTTATTTGTTGTAGTTCTGGGGTTTCTCTATACTCTAGTACTGACTAGAAATGTTAGAGAAACTGAATCGGATGACACAGTCACATAGTAAGGTGAATGTGATGGCTAATCTTGGTTGTCAACTTGACTGGATCTGGGATTAGCTAAAATGAGAGAGACCTTCTGGATCAGATTATTTGAAGTCAGAAGACCCACCCTAAATGTGAACATGGCCTTCTGATGGAAGTCCACATAAAAGTTCATGGCAGAAGGGAGCTTTCACTTTTTGCCTACTTGCCTTCTCTTTCACTGGCAACTTCATCTTGTTGCCGTGGCATTCCTTCACTCATAGAACCAGTCTTTTTATTCCAAGGTATATTGAAGACTAGCAGACCTCCAGGAATCCTTCAGGCCATCAGCACCAGATTGAGACTGCTGAGACATCCAGTCTCATGTAGTGAGAAACTGTCCGATTCTCAGCCTCTCCAGTGTTGTACAGCCATTATTGGAGTACTCAGACTCTATCCTGTAAGCCAATCTAATAAATCTGTGTGTGCGTGTGTGCGTGTGTGCGCACGTGTGTGTGTGTGTGTGTGTGTTATTCATTTGTCAGTACTCTTCCTTTAGAGAACTCTGACTAATACAGATTGTGGTACCAGTATCATGGAAAACAGATTCCAGTCAAGATATTATATCCAGGAAAATTATCTGTTGTAATTGAAGGATAAACTAAAACTTTCCATGATTAAAAAAAATGATTTAAGGGATTTATGTCCACAAAACCTTTCTACAGAGAATAATAAACGGAATACTTCAATATAAAGAGAAGAAAAACTCTGAAGAAGACAAAAAGAATAAACAAATTATCCCAGAACAGTCAAAAAAGAGGTTTAAGAAAACAGTACTATAGCACCAACATAATAGAAATTAATAAGCATTGGTCAATAATAACCCTCAATATCAATGGGCTCAATTCCCCAGTAACAAGAAAGACTAACTAGATAAGAAAACAGGATCGTGCTGGAGAGATAATGCAGCCATTAAAGGCTAAGGCTAACAACCAAAATGTAAGAAAACAGGATCTATCAAGTTTCTGCCTCCAAGAAACACACCTCAAAAACAATGATCACCACACACCACCTTAAGTTAAAAGGATGGAAAAAGATAGTCCAAAAAACAGAACTAAGAAACAAAAAGATGTAACTATTCTAATATCTGACAAAATAGACTGCAAATTAAAATTTATCAGAAGAGACAAGGAAAATCATTTCAAAATCATTAAAGAAAAAATTCGCCAGGAATATATCATAATCCTAAACATTATGTGCACCACACATAGGGGCACCCAATTTCATAAAAGAAACATTATTAAATCTAAAATCACACATTGACTCCAACACAATGATAGTTGGTGACTTCAAAACCCACTGTCACTAGTAGACAAGTCAGCCAGAAAAACTAAATAGAGACACCCTGGAGTTAAATGACACCATAAATCAAATGGACCTAACAGACACCTACAGAACATTCCACCCAAACACCAAAGAATACGCTTTCTTCTCAGCAGCCCATGGAACTTTCTCCAAAATTGGCCACACATTAGGACACATAGTCCTAATAAAAGTCTCGATAAATTTAGGAAAATTGACATATCGTCCTGTATTCTATCTGACCGCAAAGGAAAAATGCTAAATATGCTGGATATCAACAGCAATAAAAATGGGGAAAAATACACAAACTCATGGAAACTAAACAGCATACTAATGAATGAAATTTGGATAAAGGGAGAAATCAAGAAGGAAAGCTTAAAATTCCTATAATTGAATGAAAATTAAAATACAACATACCAAACCCTATGGGACAAAATGAAGTCAGTCTTAAAAGGAAAATGTATAGCATTAAATGCCAGAAAATAAAAAACATATCAGATAAATAAATTAATGGTGCATCTTGAATGCCTTAGAAAACCAAGAACAAATGGCCCCTTAAAAAGAGTACACAGAAAGAGAAAAATAAAATCAAGGCTGAAATTAACTAGAAACAAAGAACATAATACAAGAATCAAAGAAAGAAAGGTGCTGGTTCTTTGAAAAGATTAACACAATTGACCATCCTTTAGCCAAATTTTCCAAAAGAAAGTGAGAGGACCCAAATTAGCAAACTCAGAAACAAAAAGGGAGACCGTAAAACAGACACAGAGAAAATCCAGAAAATCTTTAAGGAAATACTTTAAGTCTATATTTCACTAAATTAGAAAAACCTAAAAGAAATGGATGAATTACCAGATATGTACATCCTATGAAAGTTATATCAAAACAACATAAATAATTTAAGCAGACCCATACCAATCAATGAGATAGTGTAGTAATTAATCTCCCAACTAAAAAGAGGACAGGACAAGATGGATACAGTGGCGACTTCTACCAAACTTTCAAAGAACTAATACCAATACTCCTCAAATTATTCCATAAAATAGAAAAGGAAGGAACACTCCCAAATTCATTCTACAAAGCCAATATTATTCTAATACCAAAACTACACAAATGTTCAACAAAAAATGAAAATTATAGCTCAATCTCTCTGATGAACAGTGATGCAAAAATTCTCAATAAAATACTCTCAAACAGAATGCAAGAACACATCAAAAAGATTATCTACCAAGATCAAGTTGGCTTCATCCTAGGGATTCAGGGATGATTCAACATACATAAATCAAAAAAAAGTAATCTAAGACATAAAAAATTCAATGCTAGAAACCACATGATCATCTTATTAGATGCAGAAAAAGCCTTTGACAAAATCCAATATCCAATGCAGATGAGGATGTGGAGCAAAGGGAATTCTTATCAGTCTGCTGGCGGCAGTGCAAACTGGTGCAGCCACTATGGAAACCAGTGTGGAAATTCCTCCAAAAGTTCGATTTTGATCTATTGTATTATCCAGTCAGACCACTCTTGGGCCTTTACCTAAAAGACTCTATACCCTACCACAGAAATATCTGTTCAACCATGTTCATTGCTGCTCTTCTCATAACAGCCAGAAATTGAAAACGACCTAGATGTCCACCCACTGATAAATGGATAATGAAGGTGTGCTACATATACACAATGGAATATCATTCAGCTCTTAAAAAATAAAATTATGAAATTCACAGGTAAATAGATGGAACTAGAAACAATCAACCTGAGTGAGGTAAATTAGAACAGGGGGAAATTAGAACATTAGAGAAGAAGGAAAGAAGGAAGGGTTAAATGGTGTGGAATGGGAGCACAGGGCAAAGGAAGGAGTATGGGGAGGAATAACCAACATTAAAGGCCTTTAGAAAAAGTCATATGGGAACCTGCTTAAGCTTCTTAAGGTGTATATATATATATATATATAATATCATTAAAAGAGATTAGAAGCAGTCACCTTGTAACAGGGGGACATCGCCCCTTCTAGACATCATAGGCTGTCAAAATAAAACCTCAATGCCACGAATGGACTCCCTCATAGAAGTTGTTGACCGGGAGTCTCATAGACCCTCAAACAGTATAGTACTTCAAGTCATAGCCACAGGATCAAAGAGATACAAACAGGAAAGACGTCAAAGTATCGTTGGTTGTAGATTATGATTTCTATACAAAAGAGATCTTACAGATTCCACCAAAAACCTCCTACAGCTGACACACTTTCAGCAAAGTGAAAGGATATAAAATTACTTGGAATAAACCTAACCAAAGAAATGAAAGACATCTACAGTGAAAACTTTAAAACACTGAAGAAATCAAGGAAGATACTCAAGGATGCGTGTTCGTGGATCAGAAAGCAATATTGTGGAAATAATCATCCGGCCAAAAACAGTCTTCAGAGTCAATAGAAACACAATCAAAATTGCAGCACACTTATTCATATAAAAAGCAATAAAAAAATTCCAAATGAAAACAGAAAAGACCCCACATAGCCAAGGAATCCCGAGCAATAAGAATTTTGCTGGAGGCATTACTATATCTGATTTCAAGTTATACTACAGAAACATAATAAAATCAATATCATTCTGTCAGTAAAACAGATACATATATTAATGAAATAGAATTGTGGACCAAGATATAAACTCATGCAACTATAGCCACCTGGTTTTTGACAAAGAGGCCAAAAAATACACACTGGAGAAAACAGAGAGTCTCTTCAGCAACTGATTCTGGGAAAACTGGATATCCACATGTAGAAGAAAGAAAGTAGATACTTTTCTGTTACCCTAGGCAAAAATAAACTCCAAATAAAACAAAGACCTCAACATAAAATCTGATACTCTGAAACTGCTAGAAAAAAAGGTGAGAAGTTCACTTCGACGTGTAGCAATAGTGAAGACTTTCTGAATCGGAGTCTGGCAGCTCAGGAAACAAGGTCAACCATTGATAAATGGGATATCATGAAATTAAAAGATTTCTGTACAACAAAGGACTCAATCAAATGAAGAGGCAGCCTACAGAAGGGAAAGCATCTGTTCCAGTTATACATTTGAGAGTGTATTAATAGCTAGAATATACGAAGAACTCAAAATTCTAAGCATCAAGAAAACAAGGAACCCAATCAAATAAAATGGGCTTTGAACTGAATAGAGTTCTCAAAATGAGAAATACTAATAGCTAATAATCCCATTTAAAGTGTTCAACACCATCAGCTATCAAGGAAAGGCAAATTAAAACTACTTTGAGGTTCCATCTCACCCTAGTCAGAATGGCTATTAATCAAAAATACAAATGACAGTAGATGGTGACAGGGTTATGGTGAAATGGGACACTTTTTCACTGACGGTGGGATTATAGACGGATGCAGCCACCATGAAAATCATGCAGGTTCCTCAGAAAGCTAAAAATAGAACTTCTGTTTGATCCATTCCATTCCTGGGCAGATACCCAAGGACTCTATACCCAACAACAAAGATACCTGCACGTCCATGTTTATCGTGGCCCTATTCACAATATTGAGAAAACAGAGCCAGCCTCTGTGCCCATTAACTAATGATTGGATAATGAAAATGAGTGCATATGTACAATAGAATTCTATTCAGCTGTTTAAAAACGAAATTTTCAGGAAAATGAATGGAACCCAAAACTCTTGATTGAGTGAGGTAACCCAAGGCCAGAAAGACAAATGCCATAAACCCTAACTAATCTGTGGCTCCTAAACTGAATTTAAATTTCTGTATTTAAATTTGTGTGAGTGTCTGTAGCCGTCAGGAAACAAGAAAGAAGCCATGGGGGAGGGGAAGCGCCAAAGGAGGAGAGAGTAAAACACAGAGGGTATGAAAGTAGGGGGTGAGTACTGGGTGAACAAAAGGCTTAAACAGGGTTGGGGTGGGCAGATGGGGAAATGGGAGAGTGGGAGAGGGTTAATAAAGACAAAGGATGCATTAAAAAGCTATATAGAAATTTAAATTTTTATTTATGTGGATGTGTTTATGCATGTGTGTGAGCAGATGCCCATGGAGTCTAGAACAGTGTATCAGGCCCCATGGAGATGAAACTACAAGGGATTGTGAGCTGCCCAACATGTGTGCTGGGAGCCAAACTCAATTCTCTGCAAGATTAGTAAGCACTCTTAACCGCTAAGCCATCTTTCCAGCCCCAAAACCTACTGTTTTATAAACTAAAAAATACAATTTAAGCCGGGCGTGGTGGTGCACGCATTTAATCCCAGCACTCGGAGGCAGAGGCAGGTGGATCTCTGTGAGTTCAAGGCCAGCCTGGTCTACATAGTGAGTTCCAGGACAGCTGGGGCTACAGGGAGACCCTGTCTCAAAAACACACACACAAAAAAAATACAATTTAAGATTATAAATTTAAAAAAATTAAAAAGAGCTAGGGACAGAGGTGCCCTTCATAGGTATATAATACTACTTCTAGAAGCCATAAGCTGCTAAGTAAGAATTCTAGTACCGGTGAGGGACACCTCCATATTGACCAGGGGTGTCTCAGAGGCCCCTCCCAAAAAATACAGGCTAATGGTCATTGCTCTTGGTTGTCCACCAGAGCTAGAAAGATTCTATTGATGAAGACACCACACACTTTGCTTACAGGACACAGAGAAATAAAAATGGAAGTGAGCTGGAGCTCCCTCCCTGCTGACTAGCATTCACAGTGCTGGAAGGTGCTCTGCAGGCTGCTGGGGATACAGCTCATCAGGAGTCTCATCCAGCTGTAGACCGTGTGTGCTACAACACTGACTGTGAGGCCAGATATATCCACTGACACAACAGTGAAACGAATATTTGGGGGGATAATCAAACTCTTTCTGATTGGATTTGAAACCTCATCCATAGAGGGAATACACACTATTAATCTGGTCAAAGGCCTCTAGCTGGGATGGTATGCCCAAGGGAAGAATATTTACCATTGTTCCCCTAAATGAACAGGGGCGTCTAACTGCCTTCTCAATATTCATGTTTATACCCATGAATTAGTGTGGTTCTTAGTCTGGGGCAGAGAAGCTTTTTGCAAAAGGTTAGTACAGAGTCTAATATCTGGTCAAAGTGATGGCAACAGGTGACTGATAAGTGCTCAGTCCTAAAGGAAACATCTGTATCATCCCTTTTCCACAAGGTCCAGGAAACATCCCAGAAAAGAGGGCAGAACGAATTTAAGAACCAAAGGATGGGGAAGCGTGACATGACATGGTGCCATATAGATATGACATGGCCATGGCGATGGAGAGATGGCTCAGCAGTTAAGAGCACTGGCTGCTCTTGCAGAAGACCCAGGTTCGATTCCCAGCACCCACATGGTGGCTAACAACCATATGTAACTCCAGATCCAGAGGAATCCCACACCCTCTTCTGACCTGTACAGGCATTGCACAACATGAGTACACTTACACACATGCAGGCAATACACTCATACACATAAAATAAAATATAAATAAGTACGACATGGCCATTGTAACCATAAACATGTAGCAGTTTTGGAGACCTGCACAAGACTGGGGAAGAAAGAGTTCAGAGAGAAAGGAAGGGGGTACTAAGAGTAATGGGGGTAAATAAAATCATAATGCATCATACATGTATGTTAAACTGCCAAAAATAAAGAAAAATTAATTGAACCTGTGATTAATCACCAATTCTCAGAACTTCTTACAAGAATTACATTGTAAACATGGTAACGTAGGTCTAATCAGTCTTAGCTAATGACAATGTGCCATCTCATCTCTGTACCTAAAGCAGTTTAGTTTCGTCTCTTTAGATATCCAGCTCTCTCTTCACAAAACAGGCATAACATATATACAACAGAAAACTACTGTAAAATCTGTCTAGTTTCAAACATCTACATGGAAATGAAAACATTTAACAAGGGAAACATATGAAAGATAAACCACAGGCTCCACAAAGGAATGTACACAAACATTCCATGAAGGAGTTCATGACCAGCAAACAGAAGCACCCCACACATGACTCACAAAAGGACCGGCAACACCGCAGGGAGGGAGCGCCATTGCCATTTCTCTCACCTCCGTAAACACCTTTCCTATGACTCTCTGTTAAATAGTCAGTTGATTCTTTTCCCTGCCTGTTTTTAAACCAGCCTGTCCATACACCTCCTTCACTTTGATTTAATCAGTGTCTGGGGCTCTATTCTGCTAAACAAGCAACTCAGAGAGAGGAAATTAGCATGGTCAATAAGCAAAATAAAGAAAAAAGATCTTCAACTAAATTAACAAAATTTAACATTTCTCAAATAGACATTTATAAGGGATAAAGTTCTGATAATTTCAAGTGTTAGGAAGAAATTACAGCAAACAATGAGGCCGTGTGTATGAAAGCTATAATGCACACACCTTCAACTCAACAATGGCACTTTCTTAGCTCCTAGAAAACCTTAGCATGTGGACTCAGGAAGACACACATAGGACATGACTGCTACATAGGAAACTTAGAAATTACCTGTCCAGGGAAGAATGGGTTAAATGCATTGTGCTACTTTCTTACTAGTGAATTTTAACACAAAATAATATATTGGTATGCAGTGAAGGGTAAGCCCTGAGTGGGAAGGCATGAGCCATGGGAGCAGGTGGGAGTGAGGGACAGAAAAATAAGATTTGGGGTAGAAGCAAAGAGAATTTCATGTGTAACTATAATGTTTACTTTAGAGGGTTAGAAAATGCCTGGCATGGTGGCATCCTTCTGTAATCCCAGCACTGAGGATACTGAGGCAGGAGAACTGAAATTTTGAGGCCCACGTGGGCTACATACATAGTGAGACCGTTTCAAAAACAAACTGAAACAAATAGAAAGTAATGTTCCATTTATTAAACTTGCAGGAGTCTTTGCCATTGTGCTTTCTGGTTGCACTGATATTTTAACATCAGGTTTATAACAACAAATTGGATTTAAAATCTGTTATCTGTTTGATGGTGATTTAGTTCAAAGTGTGGCCATGGAGCTGGTGGCTCAAATCTATATTTCATGGAAGGCGTGGATCAGAGAAAGGATTCAATGTGGGAAAGTGAAAAATTAAAGGATTATAGTCACAAGTAGGCAAGGGATCCAGGGCCCTGTACCATGCCAAGTAAGACAACTTCAACATAAGACTCAGGTAAGAGGAAGCAGAACAGTTTGAATAATGTTTTGCCAATGTCATTTATTTGTTCAGTGCCTCTCCCCCAAGTTATTCGTTTCACATAAACCTGCTCTCCAGTCCACAGTGGTCTCTAGCTTGCTCACCCCTCTGCTACATTTCAGATAACAATCCAATTATGGAACCTTCTCCTTTTCCAAAAACTGGGATGACTGTGCCCTTTTCACCAAATATGTGATCCTCAGACAATATTCTGTTCTCTTATTTTCCTCTCTCAGGTCTTCCAGAGGGCAGTAGAGAAGTCACACAAACTTGGGATTGAACTCCTAAGGCCAAATTTCAAGGAGATCCATCACACTCCAGGGAGCATCCCTGTAATCTATGGAAGTCCATCCAAACCTTTGCCACTCTGCCCCAACTCACCAAGACATGACCACTGTCTCAAAGACCTGGGTTTGTCACTGAGAATATGAGACCAGTAAAGGAGTGTTTCTCAGTGTGCTGTGCTGCACATCATTCCCACGTGTCTGCCTGAACTTACTCCTCTTCTCCCAGACTCAGGAAAAAGTGTCTGTGTATCGAGCCTGTTCTCTTATTTCCTTCTGTTTCCTCAGCTCTTCATCAACGTCTCTGCCTGCTCTATAGCTCAACAGCAGCTTCCCACCAACTGGTAAATATTTTGTAGCCTTTCCAGTCATTCAGCGAATCATCTTCAGTCTTACAACCCTTCCCAGCAACCACACTTTTTCTCACCTCTGTTTTTCTTTTCTGTACAAGGCATATTTGCAGAGATGGATCTTTACAGGACTAGAAAAAAAATTATAATATGTGGATGTGATTGCATCCATTTCTTCCAAATCACTCATTCTGTATTCATTAACTGCTATATGAAACCTGAGTTCCTTATTGTGGAGAAAGCCTCAAGGACAAAAGATCAGACAATGAAGGGTAACATCAGGCCAAAGTAGAAGAGGCTACAGACCAGGCCAGGGCCTGAAAAGGAATCAGCGTAGAAAAGAGGTGTAGGGTTTGTCTTGAGGATTTTGAACCAATGCCAGGGCTTTATTCAGTAATTGGCAAGTATTAGCAGCACAATAGATGTACTTGCCACTAACCCTTTCTGATAAGATATATTTAATGTAAATATGCACATTTGACTATGTACACTAAGAGACTAATGAATGTGGCAACATTTTGACAGACTGGACAATTCATTGCAGAAACTACCACAAGATCACAAAAACGTAGAGTTCAAGAATATAAGGAAATGTTATACCAGAAAAAGAGAAATGGTTGGTATGATCGATATAAACAGGTCCACAGTGCCAGATATGAGAGTGCTGTCTGGGGCGGGGGTTGTGATTTCTATAGAAACCCTGGAAAGAGGCCAAGTGAACTTCTCATTATCAAGGAGAGGAGCTGGGAGCTGCATCCACAGGAATGCTAGATGCTAGTGGAGTGCTGAGTTCACCCAAAGGAGGCCAGTCTCACACACAGCTCACCTCTAATATCCACTTCGCTGGAAAGGGTTTGGACTCTGACATGAGCTATGGTGCTGAGGACAAGTTTGCAAGAACAGCTGAGGACAAGTGTTTCCCCTTGTCACCTGGGTGCAGGCCCCAGACACATGCTGCAGATGCTTTCAGATTTCTCCAGCAGTTCCACTTCTTAGGACTTTGACAGAAAGCACCAAGCCTCTGTGAAGGGCCCACTGCCAGGCCACAGAGTATGGGAGCAGACCAGTCTTTATATTAGTTCCTTGCCTAATGCCATGCATTTGCATGAAGATATGTTCCCAAGCCACACAACACACATGTAGTATGAGTCAGGAGACAGGAATTGCTTAGACTCAGGCAACCAAATTTCAACTGTCCCATCCCAGTCCTATGTTCATGGAGCCCCAGGAGAAGCGTGGTCAGAGCTGGAAATTTCTCACTCTGCCTTTTGCACCTTGATCTTCAAAACTTAGTTTTCAAACTCTGACCAAGATTAGTGTCCTAGTTTCCCTCCTACTTCTCTGTAGGACGTTTGCTTGCTTGCTTGTTTGCTGAGACAGGATCGCCCTATAGCCCCTATTAACCTGAAACTCACTATGTAGACTAGGCTGGCCTCTGTCTCACAAAGATCCACCCACCGCTGCCTCCTTAGTGTTCGGATTAAAGGTAATATGTGCTACCATGCCTGACACTGTGACTTTTAGCAATTCATTTCACCCAGTAAATGACATGTGACCAAATGACATTAAAAGTCTACTGATCCTGTAGGAGCTTTGTGAGGGTAAAGGGAAGGGATGCTGGTAGAGAAGTTGTGATTACTTTATATCTGGATCACTCTGTCATAAGCACTCTCTCTAACATCCCCAGACCTACCTGGAAGCCAACACACATGCTGTCTTAAAATATCCCGTCCCTGTCACCTTCACTTCTGTTCCACAAGTGGGACTTTGAAAACAACTGATCTAGCACAGATTTGCATTCCTTTTGGAGAACAGGTATTTGAGGTGAAGATAGAACCAGGGTGGTTTGAAAAAAGGAGCTCCCAGGTTCTTGTCCATGACCAGAAGGAACAGAAGGTGCTCTCCTGAAAAAAAAACGGAGGAGAAAACGTGTCCTAAAAGGAAGCCGAGGAGATTGGGCACAACCACCAGGTTATAAACTCCTGAAATATCAGTCTCCCAGGTATTCATTCAGATACAAGTGAGAGTAATTGTTGAGACTCATGGAAAGTCTTCTGGCTGTGCCCTCGGGAGAAACAGTGGCTGTTAAGTGTCATTTGGAGTTTCCTGAAGAGGGTGTCTCCAGGGTCCAAGCTCCAGGCTGACCTATTCCATCCTCTCTGTTGGGATGTGATCTCTTCACCTCTGATGTTCAGCCTCTGTTTAGAACCAGCACTTGTGACTTGCAAGGACACTTGTACATTGAGACCTTGGTATTTCTCCAAGCCCACGCACAGACAGGCCTTTGTGCTGCTTAGTGTCTCAAAGAGAAAGAATTGCATTTCATCTTTTCACTAGGATTTGACTGGAGAGGCTTTACAGAGCAAGCTATCCTTTCTTTGATCTTTCATGCTAATAGCAGGTCTCAGATCTTTCTAGATTCTGGGAGACAGAAAGGGCCCAAGGATACCTAATCCACTTTATGCATGTATCGCCTCTATAGCAGACTTAATGATGGTCACTGCTCTGTGACTCAGCACCTCTGTGTCTTCTGCAGAACACAAGAAGACTGAGATTGCCACCTGCTCTGCCACTTACTGATTGCAACTGACCTTGCACCACTGTTTGCTTACTCATTCATCACTAAAATGGGAGTAAGAATGATGATTATAAGAGCGTCCTCTTAAAGTTGTGAGGATGGAATGAATTAGTATCTGAAAAATATGAATCGGTGCCTAGAACACAGTTAAGACCTAGTGTATGTTAGCCATTGTTTTACTCCAGCTATCCTAACTCTGTCCTGAGACTGAGACTACCCATGGATTTCCTATGTTAACCTAGTCCTGTGGCAGTTCTCCACCATCTGTCAGACACTCACATGGTAGATGCTGAGACACTGCCTGAGGCACTTTTTCTAGATGTGTCTCAGGTCACACCAGCTTACTGGCTTTGCTATTAATTACCTTGTGTCCAGACCATGAAATCCCTCACGTGGTTACAATGATGACCCATAATAAGTATTTCCTTCCTTGTAATCCCATTTAGTAGATTGGCATCCTCAAAAATCTCTCTTTTTTCATAATTTTAACTGTTTTTTTAATCTTTGAAAGATTCATACATGTTTACAGTGTATCCATGTTTTGTTTACTGGGTGCCCATGAGAGGGAGGGGAGTAGCTAACTGCATAGAAGATATCAATAAGAAAATGAATTTTTAACCTTCAAATATTTACCAATACTTTCTGAAGGCAATAGTCACTACTTTTATTTGCTTACTAAAACTAATCAACTTTTCCTCCAAACCAAACCCCCAAAACTTTGGAATTTTTGTCAGGTTATAAAAATTAAATTTAACTGTCTCTGCACATGTTACAGGCTGATTAGGACCTTTTTATTAATTTCTTTTTAGTAAGAGAAATTATTTGTGAATCACATCCACAGAATAAGAGAAGGGAAAATTTATGTCAAGTACTTGGAAGTAAAATATAGTGGACATTTAAGAAAGAGAACTGAGCCGGGCATGGTGGCACACGCCTTTAATCCCAACACTCGGGAGGAAGAGGCAGGCGGATCTCTGTGAGTTCGAGGCCAGCTTGGTCTCCATAGCGAATCCAAGCCAGCTGGGGCTACAGGGAGACCCTGTCTCAAAAAAAACAAAAAGAAAAAAATTTAAGATGACAGTGAAAAAGAAAGAAATTTAGATTGAAATGAAATCAGTCTGGAAACAATGAGCAAAATTTTATAAGAAAAAGAAAATATTATTCAAATTAAAAAGTTAGTTAACAATTGAGAAAGTAAATTAATTTGCAAAACAATTCAGAAGTGTTTCTGAAGGGAAGTTAAAAAGACAAATCATTTAAGACAAAGGTGAACAGGGGTAAAAAACATGTAGCTCTAACAGAACAGTCGTTTGAAAAAAAATGGTCAAGTAAAACAAAGACACATTGTAAGAAGGGGAGATTCAGCCACTTTAAAGGGTGAGACTGTTAGTGCATTGGCCAGGCTCTAGTGGATGAACATTTGGGACACAAGCCTGACTCTATAGGTTATATAGCTATGTGTATGTATATATACATATATACGTATATGTATACAGAGATGGGGGAGAACAGGAAGAAATAGAGAGAAAACACAAATTTAGATGGGAGCTACAGATACAGGAAGGGATTGAAATATGATTAAAAGACACTGCATTAAATTCACAAAATTCAATTAAAAGTATATTTTAAATAATAATATTAGAAGTTTTTATTGATTATTTTTATTTTGTGTATATGAGTGTATTGCCTGGATGTGTGTAAGTGCACCCGTGTCATGAAATGCCCATGGAGGTCAGAAGACGGTGTCAGATCCCCAGGAACTAGAGCTACAAATGGATGCTAACCACCATGTGGGTGCTGGTAATCAAACCCGAGTCCTTTGCAAGAGCAGTCAGTGCTCTTAACCACTGAGCCAACTCTCTAGCCCCCTAATATTATATGGAATTTTTAAAAATGAGATTGCAACTTGAAAACCTCACTAACCCTGGGTGTTACTGGAGTTGGTGCAGAAATCCCAGTACCAAGGAATCCCAAAGGACTAGTCCTGGCTAGAAAGCTAGTGGAGGAGACACGTGTCAGTGAAGGCAGGAAAGGAGTCTCATTAATGGTGTGACCATGCTTGGAAAAGGACAAGTTAGTGACCTAATAGTTGCCTTCCAAGTGCTTGTTTACAACAGTCTGGGTGTCAAATGGATAGTGGAAGCAAAGGCAGGGACAGGGGTTTCCAGGCCAGCCGTCGAGGTCTTGGTCTGCCCATGATCTGACTGATGTTACAGCAGGCTGCTATCCCAGGATCTGCCATGCAGAACTGTCTTGGTTCCAAGAATGTCTATATGTCTACTTTTTCTGTAGGGTTTTAGATTCCCTCTGTTTTTTTACACTAGTTAGGCATTATTTATCTCTCATCTCTCTCTCTCTCCTCATCTAATCCTCCCTCCATGCCCTCTCCAGTTAAAGTATCCCCATTATTCCCATTTCTTCCTTGATAATACCTGACTTCTATGGTTCCCCATGTCTTGAGCTCTTTCTTCCCATAGTTCCTTGGATAACCCTCCCTCTCCTCTCCCACTTAAATACCACCATTTTACCCATTTCCCCCTTAGTAACACCTGTCTCCTACTGTTCTCTCTCAGGTTCCCTCTTTCCTTTTACCTCCCTGGTTACTTTCCATTTTCCAGGTTCCTGCAGTTACATCAGGATATATACTCACATATAAGGATTTGGTGCTAGGATTCAAAAATGAAGGAGAACATATGTCTTTTGGTTTTCTGAGTCTGTGTTACTTCACTTAGTATAAGTTTAAAGATCAATCCATTTACCTGCAAATTTCATTATTTCATCTTTCTTTACTGCTGAGTAGAACTGCATTGTGTAAATGTACCACATTTTCATTATCCACTCATCAGTTAAGGAACACTTAGGTTGCTTCCATCTCTTAACTATTGTGAAAAGAGCAGCAGCAAACATAGATGTACAAATATCTCTGCAGTAGGATAAGTCCTTTGGATATATGCCAGGGAGTGGAATAACTGGGTTATATGGTAGGTTCATTTTTAGTTTAAGAGTTTTCCACACTGCTTTCCATAGGAGATGTACAAGTTTGCAATCCCACCAGCAGAGAATGAGTGTTCCCCTTTCCCCACATCTTCTCCAGCATTTGGTATTGTTTCCTTGATCTTAGTCAGTCTGACTGGGGTAAGATGAAATCTTAAAGTGGTTTTAATTTGCATTTCCCTAACTACTTAGGAGTCCATGTGTATAGCTGAAGGCTACATAACAAGAAACAACACCAACAGGAGAAATTTCCTTTCAAGTTGTTGACCAGGGTAGTCCAAGAGACTCCCAAAATTACACAGGCTGTTGCCACAGCTCTTGATCACCTCCCAGAACCTGAAGGTAAGACCCTATTGCTGAAGACAAGACATAAACACAGGATTTAGAGCAATGGAGCTAGACCTGACCTGGAAGCCACCTCCTCTGATGGCTAGCTCTCATAGCTTTGGAGGGCACTACACAAGCTGTTAAGGGAGAACATCAATCAATAGTCCAACCCAGCTTGAAAGCCTAATAACCACATCAATGACCAGCACAGCAAAATATATTGGGGCAGTAGTGGCACTTTATCTTGGGGTTAATCAATAGCTACCTAATTGGACTTAAAGCACTCTCAATGGGAGGAAACTCATGTGTGATGCTGTAAACATAGTCACATGCAGGTAGCTGGAGAGGTCATAGATCTTAGAGACTACCCCAAGGTTGTCACATCCCTAGACAAATAAAATTTCTTAAAATGTACAAAATATGGATCCTTATATTTACAGACAAGTGCCCAGTCATCACTCATCAAAGAAGCTTCTTTTGCAACAGACAGAGATTATTTCAGAGTTCCACAACTGGTCATAAACAGAGATTGTGAATTGTCCAAGCCAAAGTGACACAACTACATGCAACCTCCACACCTAAGGCCCGCTGAACATAGCGGAACAAAGAGTAGAGAGAACACTAATGGACCTCTCAACTCTCATCAATGAATCTTCCTCATGCAACAGGGCCATGAACACAAAAGGACACAAGTGGCCAAGCATAGAGAATAAGAGTCTAAATAGAGTGTGGGTCCTTGAACAGGACTCCTATATTAAACTCCCTACCACCCAGGGCTCAAGGACCATTGTGGAAGAGGGGACGAAAGGATTGTAAGAGCCAGGGAGGAGGTGCATGACTATATGGAAAAAGACTCCTACAGGCTCCTGGGACCTTGCTCATATGAACCTACAGCAATGGTATCAGCATACACAAGACCCATGCAAACTCAATCAGACAAAACCCCAGCACAGAACCGTGGAAATGGTCAGCAGGACCCAATCTTAGCCAAAGAACTATTGAAAGCTGATTACTGCTGGGTAAGGAAAAACTGATCTTAAAGGGAGGGTCTCTAGATAGGCTGACTAGACCTCAGTAGATGAACTTGCATTGAGTTCTGAAAATCAGAGGCGTAAATTTAAAGCATGATTCAGGCAGTTCAGTAATCAATAATTGGTTCCACTGGTTTAACATATCTGAAAGGTCCTTATGGGTATTCATCAATCCAAACCCAGAAACTTTAAAAATAAAAAGACATTTCTTGGGGGTTTTGGAACTGCAATTCAGGAGCCATATAGGCTCATACAGGTACCTATGAATCCATGTTTCCAAGAAGGGAAAAAAGAGAGGATTTACATGGGTTAGCAGTATTGACGTATCACAAAACAGTGAAAACTCCTCAGTAGGAAACTTCTACTGGAATGTTGAACAAAAGCATTCTGGACATTCTTTTCTTTACCTTCTAGCTGGTAAGCATGAAAGATAATGAAGTATAACAGTGTAATGAGTGTGTAAGGTACTTGCCCCGTAAGCCTGATGGCTCTGTATCCCCAGAGCCCACATAAAAGCAGATGCAGCAGTGCACGTGTCTGCAATCCCAGCATGCCCCTGCTGGGAAATGGGAAGTGGAAACAAGAGAATCACTAGAAACTCACAGGCCAGCTAGCCTGGTTTATACAGGAGTGAAAAAGAGACCCTGTCTCAAACAAGGTGGAAGGTGAGGAAATTCAGAGGTTGTCTACACACTCACACCCAGATATATAGAGAGAAAGAAAGAGAGAAACAGAGAGTGAGAGTGAGAGCGAGAGAGAGCGAGAGCGAGAGAACCTGATAGACTCTACACATCTGCCTGATCCTCCCATAAGGGACAATCACAGAGTGGAGGTGACCAAAGTTCCCTTTCCAGGCAGCAGCTAGATATGTACATGATTCCTGCCCACCATAGAAGATATTCCATTTTGGAAACAACCCCCCCCCCCGCAATGATGTTTTCTTCATAATTTCCCTTTTAGTTCATCCAAGATTAAACGTTGTATCCCTTTTTTTTTTTTTTTGGTCTTTTTGAGACAGGGTCTCCCTGTAGCCCCAGCTGTCCTGGAACTCACTATGTAGACCAGGCTGGCCTTGAACACATTCCTTTTTTAAAAAAACAAGGAGCTGAAGAGATGACTCTACAGTTAAGAGTGCACACTGCTTCCAAAACACCCACATCAGGCATCTCACAACTGACTATAACTCCAGTTCCAAGGGATCTGACAACCTCTTCTGGCCTCCATGGAAACCATATTCATATGCACATACCTGCACACAGACACACATACATACAGATAATTAAAATATTTTTAAATATTATGCCAAATATCATTACAGATTATATACATACACCAAAATATCATACACAACTCCATAAATTTTATGGTTATAAGTATTGTGCCAATGATAATAAAGTTTATATATACATATATATATATTGCATTCCATGAGATGCAGACAGAATCTTCAAAGCTCAAGCATCTTTTCAAGGACATTGCATATTTACCTGGCAACAGATTTGCTCACACTTTGAATAGTGTCACTCAGGTCTTTTCTCTGGACAGGGAAAGAAGATGGTTTGCTTTATGCGTTCCCAGCTTAACATTTCTTCCCAGCAGATCAAACACATTTCAAAGCTTGTCTACAGATCAGAATTTTTGTCTGTCCTCTTGAACTCAAAGAGCAGCTACCTTTACATTTTTATTTCCAATTTCCATTTTGTAAACAATAGATGCCTTAAAAACACTGGCAGGAGTTGTGGACAACTTCCAGTTCCTTCTTCAGTCAATTTTCTCCTCTCCACCAGTCCCTGTACTCTGGGAAGCTGATCCATATGGACTCAACAATGGGCTGTCTTGTCTAGCTTCTGGTTGGGCTTTATGGAGAGCTGCTGCAGAGCTTGGAGAGCGGGAAGGTAGTAAAGTGGTAGAACTTATTCCTAAATTACTAAGAAAAAGGTCCTGCATCAACGTTCAGGCCAGGCAGCAGGCTCCCCACCCCCGGGGTTGATAACTGCCTTCCTCCTCCACCCTGGCAGACCTGGGATGCCCTTGCTGTTAACAGCCTCAAAGTTTCCACCATCCTTATTCTTTCTGCAGTCTTTGCGTGCACCAGTGTAAACTGTGCCTTTATTGAAGCTTACTTACAGTGCCTATTTTAATTGAAATAATTCCTATTGGGAATCTGGTAAATGGGACTAATGGAAACAGGAATCAGATCCTCAAAATGACATTATGAGATCGAATTGCTAAGTTTCTTTATGGCAGGTTTTAACTCTTTCCTTGAGGATTGGTTCAGGAGTAACAGTAAGCACACAGTAACAAGGTTGTTCAAGGATCACCAGAGGTCACTCAGGATAAAGTACTGGAGCAGGCAAAGTACTGGGATATTTAGTGGCTGGAACATTTAGTAGTTGTGACAATTGTGACATGAAGTTCAACATCAGCTAGTTCTTGACGTTCTGGAGATTAATTTAGGGAAATGAGACACTCACTGAAAGCTGCCAACATTAAAGTGGTCTGCTAGGAACACACCAGGGATCCTCCAGGACACATTGAGGGTCATTCACTCCTCTGCACAACAAAAAGGCTGAAAACCAAGACCAGGAGCTGATCATGAGGATCTAAGGTTGCAGCCCCATTTCAGAGCTCAACCCTACAGTCTCATGATTGGATAAGGGCACTGATGGAGAGCCATGGGACTCTGGAGTAAGAAATGGACACTTAGACACTGGATTTCAAGGCTCAGAAGTCTATAGTTCTTGAGTTGCCCCATTTTCTCTGAAACTTCTTTTCTGTCTTAGGAAGATTCGTGCTCACTGCTGTAGACAATCAGTCTTCCAGTCAAGTGCTGTCAAGCCAACAGTGATTGTCCTCACCACCCACCTCCACCACCCTTCTCTGTTTCTGGTTCATTGAGTTAAATCTCAAGAACTCAGATGGGAGACACAAGGCCTGCTTCTAGAGGAGAGTCCCTACTCAGGATGCACCAAAAGAGCCATGGGGTGCTGTCACTGCACATCAGCAGGGACATGAATCCGTGACTTTCGTCACTGAGTTGCTGTTAAATCATTGTTTCTGTTGGGAAGCAAGTGTGGGGACCTCCTAGATAGCCATCTGCTGATGTCAGTCCAGGTATGTACTTTATGGAAAGTATATGACATTCTCCTAAGCTGGGCATAAATTATGTTTTTCTTTTTTCCCTTTTGTTCTGGTAAATATGAGCACAAAACAGGCTACCTGAAAAGGGTACAGTATACGGGAGTGTAAACTGAAGAACTATTATTTTGTCCTTGTCATGAATAAATAGCCAGTAGAAATAATTAACATGATATTTCCCAAATATTGTTTTTATGGAATTCTATCTTGCCCCTAAAACTTATTGGTTGAAATTTTACCCCAACGCAGTAGTTCTTTCTTAGTTGCTTGCTTCTTTACTCGTCTAGTCACACATCGTTTTATCGGTGTAGTCCTGTCCTCTTCGTTTCATTCTCTCCACTGTAGTTGTCTGTTTATAACCCATTGCTTCACTATTTTGTTGCTCTACTGCCCCATACTTGGCCTTTCACATTTGCATCCGTGTCATTGGTATGTCTCCATTGATCTTTGGGTTTCTCTGTTGTTCCTGTCCATAGCATTGATCCATAATCAAAGTGACCTTTTCATAAAGACTGAGGAAAAATATCCATCCTGAAAGGAGAGTCGCTGTGACTTAGTTATTTCCTTTTCCCAAGTAATTACACAGAGAATTAATTTTGGTAGAGTTTTGTTGTGATTTAATTTGAAGAATATCTTTTCAAAATGTCATGAACCAAAAGAGATTTTATATGCACAGGTGGGATGGAATCTTCCTCTCTGCTTCAGTCCAAGGAACAGATAATTAACCATTTTTCTTGGAGGAAGTCCAATAATGCTGAACTACATCTTTCTCCCTTCCAAGAAATTGCTCCTGGGGGAATGTGTGGAGCTTAGGGAAATGACTAGGTTCCAGCCTCTCACAGGACCTCTGATAGCCCAGGTCTTGGACACTAGTATGTTAGGGAGCTTCTGATGTTGAGGAATAGAGCCCCATCAGCATTCCTACTATAAGGGGTGTATAGGACAACCTGGGTACCAGAGGAGGGAACAGGTGGTGAGCTTATAACACACTGCTAGGGAGAGACAGATTTAGAGCCTCATGTTACATTGCAACAAAGTAGACAACTGAAGGAGAGGTACCAGGTCTGTTGTGATGGTGATTGGGACAGACACAGACAGTAAGGTGAGCTCACAACTAGGGTGGGACACCATCCTCGGAGGATCCCTGTTCACCACTACAAAACTAGGATGCCAGGTCCTGGGAGGAAAATATAAATGAGATTTGATCTCCATTTCCAAAGGTCTAGTGAAAAAGAACAGATCTGATCATAGGACAATAAAAGCTCAACCAAACCAAATCATGGCAAATGCAGTGCTTAAGAGGAAAGTTAATGCCATTTTAAAAGTCTTTCCAAACAAAAGGTGAATTCCCTAGGAAATAAATAGAGTCACTAAATTTTTTGGTGAGGAAGAAAACAGGCTATGGGGAGAGCTGGGGAAGGAGGAGCTCTGGAGGCTGGTATGAGCAGTGAAGCCTTCACGAACAGGAGCATGGAGTGATTCAGAGCCATCCTCATGCGTGGGAGGACTGGCGGAACAAAGAAGCCTTTCCCTTAGCACAGAAAGCCCAGGTAAATCTTCAGGGTGGCTGTGGGTTCCATGTTCTCACCTCAGCTGGGACGCTCAGAAAGGTGAGCATTCCAGGAAAAAGCAAAGGATCTATACTTTGAGAAGCTTCATCCTGTGAGATGGAATCTACACATTCGGTTTGGATGTGAATGGAGAAGTTCCATTAATCTCTTGACTTGCATCAAGACAATCCTGTAGCTAGCCCATGGCACCCATCATCACACAGTACAGAGTTTAAATTTCTTAGACTACACGGTTAGTGGACGGTGTCTTCTGCACCCCTTCGCATAAATTTACATACGGGCCAGATCCTAAAATATATCATTGTTCATTATTTCTTTATTATTGACTCATAACTGTTATCTATGTGCTTGGGGTATAAAAAATTCTTCATCAGATGCATGATATTGTCAAAAAACTTACACAAGTTTATATTCTTAATAAAGTCCTTGAAGCACAAATATTTTTAATTTGATGTTGTTGGTTTATTTACTTTTAATTTTGTAGCTTTTGCTTTTGGTGTTGTATCTAAGAAACTGTTGCTTTATTCAAGAGCATAAATATTTATGTCTTCATTTTTTATAAGGTGTTCACAGTTTTAACTCTTATATTTGTCTTTGGTTCATTTTTAGTTTGTTTTGCCCATCTCGCATATGATCTGAGGTAAAGGTTCCAATTCAGTTATTTCATATGGACAAACTGAAATCTCAAAACTATTTCTCGAAAAAAATTAAAGAACTCTTTTGTTCATTACTTTTCTAATTTTCAATCTCAGTTTTGAATTTTGGCTTTACATATTTTCTTCTTGTTTTTTGTTTATTTTGTTATGCTGCTCAGATCAAATCTTTAGGGCATAGATTTTATTTTATAAACAAGCATTTCAGCACTTTATTGTCCTTTGATTGCTGTGTTAATAACATTCCTTAGATTTTCATAGATAGCATGATCTTTTTTTCTCAATCTTCAACAATTAGACATGTGAAATTATTTTACTTTGTAAATGACACATAAACATACATATTTATGGAATACCCTGTGACAGGTCAATGCATGTAGAAGAGAGATTACAGGATAGCAGGAAGGCTGGAGGGAGGTTAGATAACAGTACACTAAATATAGCTGAGGGAAGGGGTAGTTCTCGTGTTTTGTGCACACCAGGCAGAAATTCAGACTTCTGTACCTCCGCTGGACCCCAGAGTAATTTACTGAAGGCATTGGAACATGAATACCAGGTGGAAACACCATTTTATTTTATTGTTAATATCTACAATTTCTGCAATTAACTTTTATTACACCTTGCAAGAGATAAGTGGAATTTCTGTTAGTGTTGTTATTTACTTATTTATTTGTGATTTTCTTTGTGTCCTAATATACAGTGTTTTCTATAAATTAAAGGTGTGCTTGTTTCCTTTATTTAAATACAATCATATGCACAATTCACATACATATTTATTATTTTCTTTAGTGTTTTCTTTCCTTAGTTTTTAATCACTTGATCTGACTTAGAGTGACAAAAGTTCTTGAGCTTTAAGCTCTTAAGTTCCAAATTTTTGCTTTCCATTCAAAACTTTCCCATAGTTGATATCAACTTATTCCCTTTCCCACTTTGCTCCTTTCCAGTCTTTGGTCCAGAATTGTCTTCACTATGCTGTCTACACCCATCTGTAAACTCTCAGCCACATACCAGAAACTTTATTCTACCTTGATTTGTGTATCACAGATTCTGGTGTGTGTGTGTGTGTGTGTGTGTGTGTGTGTGTGTGTGTGTGTTTCACATACACATGGCATGTGTGTCCAACCCATTCTGAGCTTATGAAAACTAGATGTTATGATTTCTTCCTTGTGTTTATTTGACACCTTGAAGAGAAATATCTGTGGTATTTTCTATAATCTGTATGTAATGGGTCATTTCTTAATAGCATACATATTTGTAAAACTTTTATCCACATTTGTATGCCAGAAGCCTTAATCTCACTTTGTTACTAGTATCACAAACTCATTCTGTCACATGTACCATAAATTCATATTCTCTCTCTCTCATCTTTCATCTCTCATCTCTATCTCTGTCTTTCCAGCCAACTTTGAGATTCTGTTAAGTTGAGGTTATGCTTTTGTTTTTCCCATAGACACCTTGAAGCCTAGTATATATAGAATGAATCTTTATTTAATAGTCATCTGGTTGTTGAGCACTGACTTCTAGAGGAATGCGTAGTGTGAAGTTATCTTCAGAAAACTCGCTTTAGGGCATAGATGGATCCAAACAGATCCAGCCTGGATCTGAGAATGTTTTCAAAGAGAACTGGGTGATAAAATTTTGTAAGCATTCTCTTTTTTTCTTTTAAGTTTTTTAATTGAGAATTTCATACATTTTATTTTGATCATATTTACTTTTCCTCAACTCTCAAATCCACTGCCCATCCATACTCATCCAACACTGTGTCCAAAATAAAAAATAAAAATAGAAACCTCTCAATAAGAGTAATAACAGATTTCATATAAGAACCCATGAAATTTTCATTTCTGAAACGAAAAGACTTAAGAATTCTGAGTCCAGGAAAGTTATTCTTCAAAAATGAAAGACAAACTAAAACATTCCTAGATTATCTTGAAAAAGTTGTGAGAGTTCAGTGTAAGCAGTTACCCCTTGGGACTGAAAATTGGCTAACATGTAGGATCATCACTGTGTTATTTGCCTGGCACTGGAGCAGGTTTGGAGGATAGAATGTCTTAAAGTGGGTGAATGAAAGCTTCTTGGCCCCTCACCGTATAGCCAAGTAAAACCAAAGTACAAGTAAAGATATTTGGGTCAGATGAGATGTGCAGGACATCTATTTCAATTCCCGTGAATGGCATCTTCTAGAACTTCTGGAATAGCATCTTGGCAGGCTGTATTACCCTTCCTATGCACACAGCAGATGGACAGTATGAGAACACTGCCATTCTCTCTTCTCTAGGGTTCAGACACAGACAAGCTCAGTGGTCATCTAGAGTGAAATAATTACAGAAGTTTCATAGAGCTCACTTGAGATCTTCTCTGACTTCTGGGCTCATGGCAGGACAGAATCAGACCAGCACCTTCGAGTTCCTCCTCTGGGGACTCTCAGAGCGGTCAGAGCAGCAGAGCATCCTCTTTCTGCTGTTCCTGTGGATGTACCTGGTCACTGTGGCTGGGAACCTGCTCATTGTCCTGGCCATCGGTACTGATGTGCGACTCCATACCCCCATGTACTTCTTCCTTGCAAGCCTGTCATGCACTGACATCCTTTTCACCTCCACCACTGTGCCCAAGGCCCTGGTGAACATCCACACCCAGAGCAGGACCATCTCCTATGCAGGATGCATGGCTCAACTCTACTTCTTCTTGACTTTCGGGGACATGGACAGCTTCCTCTTGGCCACAATGGCCTATGACCGCTATGTGGCCATTTGCCACCCTCTCCACTACACAATGATCATGAGTTTCCGGCACTGCATGCTCTTGGTGCTGGCCTGTTGGACCCTTACAAATATTGTTGCCATGACACACACCTTCCTGGTTTTCCGGCTCTCCTTCTGCTCTAAGAAGGTCATTCTCGACTTCTTCTGTGACCTGGGACCTGTAATTAAGGTATCTTGTTCTGATACGCACATCAATGAGCTTGTGCTTCTGTACTTGGGGGGAACAGTCATCTTACTCCCCTTTGTGCTCATCCTTGTTTCTTACATCCGCATCATTTCAGCTATCCTCAAAGTCCCCTCTGCCCAGGGAAGGTACAAGACCTTCTCCACCTGTGGGTCTCACCTTGCTGTGGTGGTCCTGTTCTTTGGGACAGTGATCAGGGCTTACTTGTGCCCCTCATCCTCTTCCTCCAACTCAGTGGTAGAGAACACAGCAGCTGCTGTCATGTACACAGTGGTGACTCCCCTGCTGAACCCCTTCATTTACAGCCTACGTAACAAAGACATGAAGGGGGCACTGGTCAGAATTCTTATGGGTAAAATCTGTTCCTGGGGCAAATGACTTCTGTAGGGAAAATGAAGGTGTTCTCAATCCTCTCTGCTGAAAATTCTACCTCAAGCATTTCATGTCTAGATCCCACTGTGCCTTATCACTGCTCTCCTTCCTGGATCCTTACCTTGGTTTTCATAGTTTCTCAGAGCTAGAGCCACAGGAGAGCTTTGGAAGTCGCTTAAAGATAGTTGCCTGTCTCCTAGGCTTTTCCCTTTGAGATATCACCGCCTGGGCCAGGACTCAAGGTGTTTTAACACTCTATCTTCTGGATACTCAGGAGTAGTATCTCTGGCTAGTATCTTGGGCACTTTGAACTTAGAACACGGAAACTTTCCTTCTCCTGTGCTACTTTCTGCTTTAGCTTTATATTTTCTTTGACTTTCTATAAAACCTCTTAGTTTTGGATTCTGTATCTGAAAAATCTAAATGCTGGGCCTGGTGGTACATTCCTGTAGCACCAGTACTCAGGGGGTTAAGACAAGATGATTGTAAGTTTGGGGCCTGCCTAGGTCAGGAGAGAAGTTCTGGCAAGGCCTGCACTGTGTGCTATGTATCTGTCCTACAACTTTTTAAAAGATATTTTAGAGTTATACATTGTAAAAAATATTTTCAGAAAGATTGTTACAGATATGAAAATTCCTATTATTTTATAACCTTGTGTCTTACTTTGATCACACACATGTTGTTCATTTGTTTGTGGTAACACTGGTGTGGAAAAAAAAAACCCACTGCAGTGACTATGTGGGAAAGTACAGCACAGAGAGTTCTGCACAGTACATAAAAGCTGATGCTGAACCTGGAGCTGTGTCTCAGACTTTAATCCCAACTCTCCAGAGGCAGAGGCAGAGACAGGAATATCTATTTGAGTGTGAAGTCAACCTGGTCTACATATGAGGTCCAAACTAGCCAGGGGAACACAGTGAAACGCTGTCTCAAAAAAAGTTCCAGATGATCTGGCATCCTCTTCTGGCCTCCAAGGACATTGCATGTACATGGTGCACTCACATAAATTTAAGCAAAACACTCATGCACTTATTTTGTTAATTTAAAAAAAAAAACCTTTTAACTGATGGTGGCAAAAAAAAAACTAGGCTACTGTTTATGCATACACTATACTACACACGTTGTCATTATTCATCCCACTTGCAAAATTAAAAGTTTATGTATCACGGTATGCTCTGTAAACTGGCAGCAGCAGCACACACCTTGTGTTTACTCAGGTGTGGATGACATCAAGACAACATATTAAGAGATTAGCCTTCACCATCTTGTTTGTGTTACTACATTCTATGATGTTGATATGATCGGTGGAATTGCCTGTCAATGTATTTCTCAGAATGTATTCTCATTCATATTTTAATTATATTTTATTGATTATTTGAGCATTTCACACAATGTATTTTGATCATATTCAGACACCCTCCCCGACCTCTGCTCAGATCCACCACACATCCCAACCCTTTCAGTTAATCTCCTCTATTATTTTTAAGACCTATCAAGTCTAATTTGTGTTTCCCAAATGCTCATGGGTGTGGGTCCATCCCCTGGAGCCTGGTCAACCTACCTGGTATCACACCCTTAAAGAAAACAGAGTCTCCCTCTCCGAGCAGCCACCAATTGCCATGGGCCCCATGTAGGGCTGTGGCTTCTTGTCCACTTCCACCATCCATGCTGGGATTTTGTCTGGCTTGGTCTTGTGCATGCTGTCACAAATCATAATGGGTTCTTGTGTGTAACAGCCCTACGGTGTCTGGAAAACATGATTTCCTTGTATTCATTCACCACCTCTGGCTCTTAGAATATTTCTACCCAGTCTTCTCTAATGAGCCTTGAGAGGAGAGGGTGTAATATAGGTATCTGGTTTAGGGATCAGCATTCCTCAGCCTTGTATTCTCTGCACGTTGACCAGTAGTGGGTCTCTGTGTTAATTGCCTTCTGCTCCAAGAAGCTTCTCTTGGAGTAGAAAGATGCATTAATCTATTGACTGTACTTATTAGGAACTTTATCAAGGAAAATGGTTTTGTACTGTTCATAATTCTAAAATTCTGATGGGCATGTAACATATGTTAATAATCCTAACATTAAGGAAGTTGCAGAGGGAGGATAAGGAGTTTGAAGCTACCCTCATCCACATACCAAGTTCAAGGGCAACATGGGCCAGATGAGATCCTGTCTCAAAAAAAATCTAAGCTCTTTCTGGGATGCAGGGGCTGACCTTTCCACTTCCTGATCCTTCTGATCCTTTGCATCCAGAACAACCCAGCTCCTCAGTGCAGCCCCCAGGAATCCTTGGGGCCTCTTCCCACCTATCTGCCTTTGTATCTCTGGGTGGCACAGCCACCAGTTGCCCTAGACCAGCATCTTTCCTGGGCCAGGCTCCCAGGCCAGTCCAACCCCCAAATTCCTGAGGCCAAAATCGTTCCTGGAGGGATCCAGACCTTAGGAGAAAGCCCGAAAACATCTGACCCTCATCTGACTTGAGGCTCTGTGGGAACTCCTGAAGACAAAAGCAATCCAGCCACTCCAATATAAATTCAAAAGAGAGAACCAGAAGCTTAGACGAACCAGCTTTTCATGCCCAAAAAGTAAACCACAAAGACACATAAAGTTCACAAAAAGAAACAGACCTAAACTTGAAGGACTGAGTCTCACACAATAATCAGAAACTACAAAAAAATTCACATGTCAAAATCACAGAGAAAAAATAATAACATGAAAATCCAAAATAACATATCCCCACCAAGTACCAATAGTCCTCTAGAAGAGTACAGTGAGAACTCCATAGAGCTGAAGGAAGATAGGGATAAACTTCTGAATGAATTCAGAAAAGAGCTAGAAATATTGAGGAATACTCAGTCTGAAATAAGAACGAAGTGAAACACTCCATAAGCCAACTAGAAACGACAGGATAAAGCCTCACCAATAGGATGAATGAAATGGAAAACAGAGTATCAAGACTGGAAGAAAAAGTGGATGAACTAGACCACTCAAGCAAAGATTATGAAAAATTTAAGAAATCATAAGAATGGAATATGCAGGAAATGTGGGACATCATAAAAAGACCAAACTTATGAATCATAGGCATAAATGAAGGACAAGAATCCCAAGGTAATGGCATGGACCAGATCTTCAACAGAATCGTGGAAGAAAACTTCCCAAAATTAAAGAAAGACATGCGCATACAAATACAAGAAGCACAGAGAACACCAAACAGACAGGACCAGAAAAGAAACTCTCCACGGAGCATCATAGTAAAAACACTACACATACAAAACAAAGAGACAATTCTGAAAGCTGCAAAAGAGAAACAAGACACATATAAAGGAAAACCCATTAGGATTACAGCTGACTTTTCAGTGTAAACTATGAAAGCCAGAAGAACCTGGACCAAAGTATTCCCAGTGTTAAATGACCACAGATGCCAACCCAGATTACTATACCCAGCCAAAATGTCTATTATAGTCGAAGGGGAAAGAAAAATCTTCCATGACATAAATAGGCTGAAGGAATTCATGTCCAAAAGACCAGCAGAAACTCATCTCACTTTCAAGGACAGACACTATCTCAAAGTGAAAGGATGGAAAAAAATATACTAAGCAAATGGCACTAAGAAAAAAGCAGGAGTAGCAATCCTAATATCGGACAAAATAGACTTTGAACTAAAACCAATCAGAAGAGACAAAGAGAGCCACTTCATTTTGATCAAAGGAACAATGAGTCAAGAAGATATGACAATCATGAACATATATTCACCAAACGCTGGTGCACCCAACTTCATAAAAACAATACTACAGGACTTTAAGACCCAGATTAACCCCAACTCATTAACAGTAGGTGACTTCAATAAACCACCGTATTCATTAGATAGGTCAACAGGCCAGAGACTTAACAGAGAGACATCTGAATTAAACAAAACCATATATCAAATGGACTTAACAGATATCTACCGAGTATTCCACCCAAACACCAAAGG
>NW_008333884.1:4612689-4613699 GCF_000622305.1 Nannospalax galili | reverse complement strand
TCTGGGACATGCTGAAAGTGGTCCTTAGAGGGAAGTTTATAGCTCTAAGTGCCTACATCAAAAAATCGGAAAGAACATGAATAAATGACTTAACATTGCAACTCAACACATTTGAAAAGCAACAGCAAACGAAACCAAAACCTAGCCACAAGAAGAAATAAGAAAAATCAGGGCAGAAATTAATGAAATCAAAACAAAGAAAACAATACAAAGAATCAACATTTTCAAGAGCTGGTTCTTTGAAAAGATAAACAACACTGACAGACCACTAGACCAGTTAACCAAAAGAAAGAAAGAGCACCTCTAAATCAACAAAATCAGAGATGAAAGTCAAAACATCACAACAGACACCAGAAAGATACAGAACATTATAAGGGAATACTTTAAAAACTGGGAATATTTAAAAACCTATATGCTACTAAATTTGAAAATATAAAAGAAATGGGTGGATATCTAAAATTGTGGGAACCACCAAAGTTAAATCAAGAGGAGATCAACAGTTTAAACAGACCCACAACATATAAGGAAACTGAAACAGTAATACAAAACCTCCTGACTAAAAAAAGTCCAAGACCAGATGGATTTACAGCAGAATTCTTTCAGACATTTAAAGCTCTATATCCAATACTATTTAATTTATTCAAAAAGATAGAAATGGAGGGGGAACTCCCAAATTCCTTCTATAAAGCCAGCATCACTCTCACACCAAAGCCTGGTAAAGATACAACCAAAAAAGAAAACTATAGACCCATATCCTTAAAGAACATAGATGCAAAAATTCTCAACAAGATACTTGCAAACCGCATTCAGGCACACATCAAAAAGATCATCCCCCATGATCAAGTCAGCTTCATCCTAGAGATGCAGAGATGGTTCAATACACGCAAGTCAATAAACATCATAAATCATATAAATGGGCTCAAAGGCAAGAAACACATGGTCATCTCAATAGATGCAGAGAAGGCCTTTGACAAAATTCAACATGCGTTTATGTTCAAAGTCCTAGAGGG
>NW_008333884.1:4609915-4612052 GCF_000622305.1 Nannospalax galili | reverse complement strand
GAGGGCCAAGGTTGTGAGTCCCGGCTGTGAGCCAAGGCCGTGGGAAGGTTGCAGGCTCTGGCCTGTACCTGCGGGAGGATGGTGAGCAGAATGGAAAGTCACCAACTCAGATCCAACAGCAGCCCTGAGAAATGGCTGAGCCTCAGGCTCCCAACAACCAAAGACATTAAAGAGCTCTACAATGAAAATTTTAAATCTTTAAAGAAAGAAATTGAGGAAGACATCAGAAGATGGAAGGACCTCCCATGTTCATGGATTGGAAGAATTAATATTGTGAAAATGATCATCCTACCAAAAGTCACATATAGATTCAACGCAATGCCAATCAAAATCCTCAGGACAGTCTTCACAGAATTGGAAAAAAAACATCCTAAGATTCATATGGAAGCACAAAAGACCTCAGATAGCCGAAGCAACCCTGAGCACTAAGAGCAATGGCAGGGGGATTACTATACCAGATTTTAAGCTGTATTACAGAGCTTTAGTCATAAAGACAACATGGTACTGGCATAAAAAAAATAGACCCATAGATCAATGGAACAAAATTGAAGACCTAAATATGAGCAAATACAATTTCAGCCACCTGATATTTGACAAAGGGGCCAAAAACATTGCTGAAGGAAAGACAGCATGTTCAGCAAATGGTGCTGGCAAAACTGGATCTCCACTTATAGAAGAATGAAAATAACCCCTATCTTTCACCCTGCACAAAAGTCAATTCCAAATGACTCAAAGACCTCAATGTAAAGCCTGAAACTCTGAAACTATTAGAAGAAAACATTGGGAAAAACCTACAAGATATAGGTGTAAGAAAGGATTTTCTAAACCAGACATCAATTGCTCAGGAAACAAGAGCAAGAATTAACAAATGGGATCTCGTTAAACTAAAAAGCTTCTGTACATCAAAGGAGGCAACCAGGGAAGTGAACAGAAAACCCACAGAATGGGAGAAAATCTTCACCAGCGATACATCTGATAGAGGTTTAATTACCAGAATATATAACGAACTTAAAAAACAGAGACCCAAAACAAGAAGCAACCCAATTGAAAGATGGGCTAAGGAGCTGAACAGAACGTTTGCAAAAGAAGAAGTGAAGATGGCTATGAAACATCTTAAAAGATGTTCAACATCACTAATAATCAGGGAAATGAAAATTAAAACCACTTTAAGATTTCACCTTACTCCTGTCAGACTGGCTAAGATCAATAGAACAAATGATACCAAATGTTGGAGAGGATGTGGGGAAAGGGGAACACTCATCCACTGCTGGGGGGACTGCAAACTTGTACAACCCCTATGGAAAACAGTGTGGAGAACTGCTCTTAAAAAACTGCAAATGAACCTACCATTTGACCCAGTTATACCATATACCCAAAGAATTCATCCTATTGCAGAGACACTTGCACATCCGTGTTTGTTGCTGCTCTTTTCAAAATAGCTAAGAGATGGAAGCAACCTAAGTATCTCTCAATCAATGAGTGGATAATGAAAATGTGGTTCATTTATACAATGGAGTTCTACTCAACAGTAAAGAAAGATGAAATCATGAAATTTGCAGGTAAATGGATGGAACTAGAAACTGTTACACTAAGTACCAAACCCTGATAAGTGAGTATGTATCCAGACATAACTACAGGTACCAGGATAATGGAAATGAAACAGGGAGGTAAAGGAAAAGAAAGAACCTGAAAGAGAAGAAGAGTAGGAAACAGGCCTTAATAAGAGAGATATGGATAAAAATTGGGTTAGATTAATGGGGGGGGTATACAAGAAAGCTAGGGGATAAAGGGAAAAAAAGAGCTCAAGAGAAATAGGACCATGGGAGAAGGGTATTAGTAAGGGAGAAAGGGGGAAAATGGAGGCACCTTAAGTGGGAAAACCATGATGGAGGGGTGAGACAATGTGAGAGTTAAACAATGCCTAGATAGTTTTGAAAACCAGAGGGAACCATATTATTCCTACAACCTACTGACAAATTATACATAGCAGATCAAGAAATATATGTCTAGGTAAGGTTTATCTGAGAACACTGGTCTTTGCCCAAGATTGATCTACATGACACACAATAATTAAAAATGCCAGACTGGTGGAACTAACCTTCTTGGGTGTTTAACAGACATACTTTGAGGTCTATAA
>NW_008333884.1:4603918-4608835 GCF_000622305.1 Nannospalax galili | reverse complement strand
AAAACCTCATTTAATTTTATGTCTTATAGGGTTTATATGGAGTACAATAATATATAACTGTATTAATTCAACTGTAAAGCTAAAAATTACAGCCAGTTTTGAAAGAGATGCATCTTAGCTCTGGAAATTGTTATTGAATATGTCAATGCTGTTGTAATGAAATGCTTCTTCTAATTATATGGTTAGTAAATAAGTATTTTTTTAAAAAAAGATTTCCTAACCCCCCCAAAAAAATCTAAAAGTCTGCATAGCTTTTTACGATAGCTTAGTGAAGCTTATTTTGTTGAGGTCATGGAGAATGTATTAATGATGAAAATGTTAGAAGACTAGCCCAAAGGTAGAGCACACTTGTTCAGTGGCACACGTTATATAGCACCAGAGGCAGAGACCAGCCCAGAGGTTATCCAGAGAAGAGTGTGCTGGTGTGGGGACCCACTCCAGGTATGGCATAAGTAGTGGCCCAGGATAGGGCAACAGACACAGGGACCCATATTATATGGCAGTGGAGGCTGGAATGGCCTGGGGATGAGCAAATTGGTGCCCCAAGAGACAAAATGAAGACCAAAGCAAGGACAAGGTATAGGCACGTGACTGTGGACCTCAGGGCTCTCTCACCACAATAAGAGCACACAATCTTCATTGAACTGAGCCACTAAACCCGTTGGTTTTGTCCTTTACCTGAGCAGTGTCAAAAATGACAAGCCTATGAGTGGTAGGAGCTATCACATCCCATTGAGGGAAATAAATTGAAGCAACCTCCCATAGAAGAAAGGTGACTTGAAAAAATCCTCAATCAGCGATCTAACTCCAAATGTGCAAGTCTCAATGCAAAAACAAAGTAGAAAAAAACCAAGACAGCACACCTCCTCCAGAAACTACCAGTGCCATGGTGATGGCCTGAGATGAGATTCTAGACAAAAAATTCAAAAGAATGACTATAAGTATTTTCAAAGTCTTCAAAGAGAAAATGAACATATTTTCATAATAGTTATATTATGGGAACATAATTCAGCCAAATGAAATAAGGAAGTAAATTCAGGTTATTAAAATAGAGTTCAATAGAGAAATAGAAATACTGAAGAAAAACAAAATTGACAACATGCTGGAAGTGAATATCTCAGTGAGTCAAAAGAAGTCCAGGGTTGGTGTATGAACATAAGGAAACAGAGTCTTTCAGATCTGGGAACTTGCTCATAAACTTGCGACAATGGTGACAGCATGTATAAGACCCAGGCCGACTCAATCAGACCCAGCATAGAATGGGGTAAATGGGGCAGCAGGCCCCAACCCCAGCCTAGGAAATATTGACAAATGATCACTGTTGGGTGAGGGAGAGTAGATCATCTTTAAGGGAGGGATTCTAGATAGGCTGAGTAGACTCCAGTGGATGAACTTGCACTGAAGGACATCTGGGTACAAATACCTGACGATATAAGACAACATATATGACAGAATACCTGAAATCTGTTTGGGGGACAGGGAGGGGAAAGGGGTCTAAGTTTGATTAAGAATTATTATATGAAATGTACAGAAACTCGATAAATATTGGAGGGGAGAAGTTCATCAATAGAATGGATCCTGCAAAAGACAAAGTATCACACCCTGAGACAAGGCAGAAGAACTGGATTGTTCAGCCAAGAGCAGTAATTTTTTAAATATTTCATTTATTTATTTATTATATTTTATGTGCATGAGTGTATTGCCTACATGTATGTGAGTGCACCCATGTCATGCAATGCTGCAGAGGTCAGAAGAGGGCGTCAGATTCCCCTGGAACTGGAGTTAAGGACAGTTCGTAGTCGCCATGTGGGTGCTGGGAATTGAACCCAGGTCCTCTGCAAGAACAGTCAGTGCTCTTAACTGCTGAACCATCTCTCCAGCCCCAAGAGCAGTAATTTTTTAAAAACATATGAATAGAGCACAAGAGATCTACAAATTACGGACATAGAGGAGGAAGATTTCTATGCCATAGGCATGGAAAATGTTTTTCAATAAAATCATAGAGGAAATTTTAACAAATCTAGAAAATGAGCTTGCTATCCAGATACAAGAGGTACACAGAACACCAAATAGACATGACTAGAAAGGAAATTTGCTGTATCATTTTCAAGTCAAAACACTAAAAATACAAAACAAAAAAAAGGGTCTGGAAAGCTACAAAGGAAAATGGCTAATTCACACATAAACACAAGACCATCAGAATAATACCTAACTGTGCTAGAAAGTTTTAGTTGTCAACTTGACACACCTGGGTAGAGGGAGCCTCAATTTGTGAAGTGCCTCCATTGGACTGGCCTGTGGCCATGTCTGTGGGACATCTTCTTAATTCGTGAGTGATGTGAGAAAGCCCAGCCCACTATGGGTGGTGCCACCCTGGGCAGGTGGGCCTGTGTTGTATAAGAAAGCAGATTGAGCCTGGAGCAGAGGAGTAAGTCCGTAAGCAGCATTCCCTCTTGGCCTGTGCTCCACCTCCCACTTCCAAGTTCCTGCCCTGAGTTCCCACCTTGGGTTCCCTCAGTGATATAGACTGTGCCCCAGGAGATAAAGCTAAATAAACCCTTTCCTCTCCAAGTAAGTATTGGTCAGAGTATTTGTCACAGCAATGGAGAAACAAACTAGAACACTAACTTTCCAATGGACACTGAAAGCCAGAAGGGCCTGAACCGATGTTCTACAAGTTCTGAAAGGCCACAGGAGCCAGTCCAGACTATTATACCCAGGAAAACTATTAGTCATGATTGGAGGACAAAAAAACAAAAAATTTCCATGATTAAAAACAGACCTAAGGACTTGTGACCACTAAACCAGATCTACAGAGGATATTGAAAGGAGTACTTGAGTCTGAAGAGATTAAACACACAAAAGAGTATAGGGAATAAACTAACAAAACAATTCCAAAATAGTTAATCAAAAAAGGTAAAAAAAGAAACTATGAAAACAAGATAAACAGAAATTAATACACATTGTTCAATAACAACCCTCAATATTAACTATCTCAATTCCCCAATAAAAAGAAACAGACTAATAGATTTGATTAGAAAATAGGATCCATCTTTTTGCTGCCTCCAAGAACTATACCTCACCCTCAATGACAGACACTATCATAAGATAAAGGATGGAAAAAGGTATTCCAAGAAAATGAAACTAAGAAACTAAGAAACAAGCAGATACAGCTATTATAATATCTGACAAAACACACTTCAAGAGATAAGGAAGGACACTCATATTCATTAAAGGAAACAATCACCAAGAGGATATTACAATTCTAAACATTTATACACTAAGCATAGGAGCACTCAACTTCATAAAAGAAATACTATCAGCTCTATAAGTAAGGTTAACCCCAACAGAGTGGGTGACATTAATATCCCACTCTCACCAATAGGTCATCCAGAAAAATATTAAGCAAAGAAACCCAGGAGTTAAATGACATCATAAATCAAATGGACCTAACAGATATTTACAGAATATTCCCCCCAAACACTAAAGAATACACATTCTTTTCAGAAGCCTATAGAACTTTCTCTAAAATTGACCACATATTAAGACACACATTCTACATTCTATCCAACCATAAAAGAATAAATCTGGATATCAACAGCAATAGAAACTATAGAAACCACACAAACTCGTGGAGACTAAACAATACACTACTGAATGAAAATTGAGTCAGGAAAGCAATCAAGAAGAAAACTTAAAAATTCCTATAACTGAATAAAAATGAAAACACAGCGACCACTGGCTAACTCTCCTAGCCTGCACTCCCATCCTCAGACCTCTTGGGGTAAGTCTATAGCGCAGCCCTCCGCGCTTTGACTCCCCAAGCCACATTAACCCTTCCTTCTCCCCCGCTGTTCTCTACTCCTACTTTGGGCCCTGTGCCATTCCTAGTCTTGGGGCCCCAGACACCTGGGGAACCAATACTGCTTCCTGATCCTTTTCACCTAGAACAACTCAGTGCCTTTCTTGGGCCTCAGGAGCACAGCTTCTGGACCTGGCCCTGCCCTCACCTCTCTCTACTTCCCAGGACCTGCACCACCGGCTAACTCTCCTAAACTGCACTCCCATCCTCAGACCTCTTGGGGTAAGTCCATAGCGCAGCCCTCAGTGCTTTGACTCCCCAAGCCACATTCACCCTTCCATCTCCCCCGCTGTTCTCTACTCCTAGTTTGGGCCCTGCACCATTCCTAGTCTTGGGGCCCCAGACACCTGGGGAACCAATACTGCTTCCTGATCCTTTTCACCTAGAACAACTCAGTGCCTTTCTTGGGCCTCAGGAGCACAGCTTCTGGACCTGGCCCTGCCCTCACCTCTCTCTGCTTCCCAGGACCTGCACCACCGGCTAACTCTCCTAGCCTGCATTCCTATCCTCAGGCCTCTTGGGGTAAGTCTATAGCACAGCCCTCCACGCCTTGACTACCCCAGCCACATTCACTCTTCCATTTCTCCCGCTGCTCTCTACTAGTTTGGGTCCTGCGCCATTCCTAGTCTTGGGTCCCCAGACACCTGGGGAACCAATACTGCTTCCTGATCTTTTTCACCCAGACCAACTTAGTGCCTTCCCTGGGCCCTAGGAGCACTGCTTCTGGACCTGGCCCCGCCCTCACCTCCCTTTAGTTCCCTGATCATGCAACACCCACTAGCCTCTTTCTGGGGCTGACAGCCTCTTTCTGGGGCTCCGAGGCTTACCTTTCCGCTCCCTGATCCTTTGAATCCAGTACAACCCGGCTACTCAAATCACTCCCTGAGAAATCTCGGGGCTTCTTCCCACCCCATCTGCCTTTACATCCCTGCATGGCACGGCCACGGCCAGGATCTCAGGTCAGTCCAAAACCCAAGTTCCTGAGGCCAAAATCATTCTTAGAAGATTCCAGACCTAAGGAGAAAGTCTGAAAACTTCTGATCCACATTGGAATT
>NW_008333884.1:4595885-4596525 GCF_000622305.1 Nannospalax galili | reverse complement strand
AGCCAACAATGGTCGAGCAGGACCTTTGACTTATCCTCACATGGATGGAGCTGGTAAAAGAAAGGAGCCAGGGGCTCCTCCCAAGCCCACGGGACCCCTGAGGAACAGATCCTCTAATGACCTCAAGAGTAAAAACAAATCAGTTTATCTGGTCCAATTGTATGTCCTTAAACACCCAAAAGGGAAGTATAACTAAAGATTAAAGGGGCCAATATAATTTCATAAGAGCATACATATATAACTAAAAGCTACTTTATGGGGTACGGGGATCTCGGGGCACCAGCTGCTAGTGTCGCACCGGTCTCCTGAGCGCACCTGGGAAGTGGTGGGTCCCGTGGCGCGTCTGCTCCGCGTTGCTGGTGGGTCTCTGCTTCTCTGGTCTCTGTGGGTCTCTGCTACTGAGGCTGGCCCGGTCGAGTTCCGCCCCAATTTCACCCGTGCACTCTCTCTGTAAGTTCGGGGCCCATCATCTGCCGGGTCACGAGGAGAGGTGCGGGGCGGCTAAAGCTGGATTTCCGTGAGTTGATGACGGAAGGATAGCGCCCCCCGGGGAGGCTGGATTGTAGGCAGTAAGACACAGGATTCAGCTCAGTCAGTGGTACAGCCCCTTTATTCAGTGACTCAGCTCGGCTCCAAGTCT
>NW_008333884.1:4586089-4594666 GCF_000622305.1 Nannospalax galili | reverse complement strand
GTTCCAGGACATAGTCGATCTTATTTGGTCCTCTGTCTTTCCTGTAGAATAATATTATGAGTTAGCACAGACTTGGCTGCAGGTGCAAGCTGTTGAGAGACATGAAAGTTAGCTGTAGGGTACCTAGAAAATGCACCTGAGTAAAATTCTGTTATTACTCCAATGCTCCAGCGATTGTCTCATGGATCTGATTTTTTCCTTGAAAAATAAAATCTCTAGAACATGGTATTAGGGAGAGTGGGGGCTGGATGAAGCATTGGTGTTAAGCAGGGTAAAGACAGCCATGAGGATGACAGAGAAGGAGGCTCCAGGAGGACATCTGTGGCGTGCAGTCTCCACTAGGTCATGGATCTCTTTCCACGTGATCATAAGGTGAGATAGGTCATAAGCTGAGATACACAATTCACTCAACCCCCAAGAAAACAAAACTCAAGAAAAGCAGCTATCCTCCTCCCAACCCATGTATTCCTCTCCTCATGGAGCCCTGGGTGTGGCCTGAAGAAGGCAGAGTAAAGATCAGTTATTGCTGAGGGAATCTGGGCCCAGGATCTATAAGATATGTTTAGAATATCCAAACTTACACTTGGAGAATTGGGCTTTGCTGGGCTGCAGAGACCCTAGGGATTAATTCCACATCCAAATCAAAGAACCTGGGGTTTGGAGGAAGCAATGCCTCCCTGGAGCCTCATTAAGGAGGAAACATGGAGCATGGAGGCCAGTAGCTGATGCTGGAGGATGCTCCTGATGTCACAGCCCAGCCTTTCCTGTGTCCTCAGGTGGCTCCACAGTGCCAGAAACTGACTCTGGCTGAGAGAATTCAGACTGAGATGTCTTGGTATTTCTCCTTTGTGCAAGTTTATGTCCTGGTCCCACTAGACCTGGAAAGTGAGTCCCTACTATCTCTGATGGGGCTCCGTGTCACAGTACCCAGGTCAGGGACAAACTTTCATCTGCTGTTAGCACAAATCTGTGGATGAAAAGTGTCCCCAGAAACACATACTCAGTCTACAAATGTACCTACCAATGAATGTTCAGAATTGAAGTGATCATTTATTTGTCTAGATTTGAGAGACAGAGTGATGGTTGTCAGAAAGTATGCTTCAGGTGGAGTGAATGTCATCCACAACCATTACAGTGCTGCTCTGAGGCTCCAGAGCCACTTCCTGGACTCTTACTGGAAAGTCTCAGATAACCAAATTTCTGAGCTAAGACGTATAAAAGAGTGAAACTGCTAGAATCTTAACCAAATAATTTCCCACTAGACAGACACTTACTGCTGCCTTCTGTATCCCACATCCTGAGTGGACACTGGTAGAAATGAAAGAGCTGCTCGGAATGGGGCCCAGATCTCAGTTACATGGGAAGCAGACATAAGCTAAATTCAAGGCTAATATTTTTTTAATATTAGTCTGTGTATGAAGACATAATTTTGCTCCTTATCATTACTTCATGAGAAATTTCCAGTATCCATGAACATGCTGTGTAGTATTTCCCCGGCTGTAAGCATTGCTAGGAAGTTCAAGAAATTTCTCACTGGACACTTCATTTTTTGAAAAATTATGAATAATGCTGTAATGGATACCTTTGTGCAGTTGCTTCCATCTTGGATAAATTACTAGGGCATGTATTCTTAAGGGTTTAATTTTAAAGTCAAACTCTGAATAGTCAGAATATCTTAGTTTTTTGCTTTGGTTTGGTGTCATCATTGTCATCATCGTCATCATTGTTGTTTTGAGACAGGGTCTCTCTGTAACCCCAGATGGCCTGGAACTTGCTATGTAGACTAGGGGGCCTCACTCATAGGGAGCCACCTGTATCTGCCTCCTGGGTTCTGGGATTAAAGGCATGCACCACTTTGCCTTTGAGACACACTTGTAGATCTTTCCAATAATTCATAAATGCATATTTAAATATACTTTAAAAATAAGATTATACAAAACTGTTGTCTTTTATTTTAAAATTCATTATGCATGCATAAAAATTTACTTTACTCAACCGCCTATCAATAGAAATTTTATTGAAATAAAATTTAAAATTACAAGTAATGTCATAATTCACTAGTGTCACGCCATCTCCAATGAAGCCCGCGTGAGATCCAACTGTGAATCTTAGCATGACTGTTCTGCGTTTTTTTGTAATCTTTGCTGTATATATTTCAAACCTTGCAACTGCAAAAATTACACTCAGACTTTCATAAAGCTCCTTTTGCGTCTGTTTGTCACTCGCCGACTCCTTGTCCACCCTCTCGACGACCCTGTTCCCATCGGACTGAACTGCCCCGGTCTGGGCTGGTCCGTTGCACACTAGTACTTAAGTCTTTTCAATCTTCACATTGTTGAGTTCCTATAAAGTTCTAGAAAGTGGAATTGTCTAAAAAAGAATGATTCGTATAATTTTTATCAGTTAAAATGTTTTATTTCTTTCCTTAATTTAATTTTTATTGAGCTTTTTAAATTTCATATAATAGTTCTTAATCAAACTTAGACCACCTCCTCCATCCACACCTTCCCCATCGCCCCACCAGACCTCATGTATTCTGCCATACATGTTAAGACCTATCCAGTTAAATATTTGTACCCAGATGTTCTCCAGTGCTAATTCATCCACTTGAGTCTAGTCAGCCCGTCTAGAGATGGAATGTAAGGCATACTCGCCCTCGTCCAGTAACAATCAGTCTCCAACTCTCAGTTTTACAACTCTCCAAGTCTACAGTTCCCAGTCTAGTGCTGCCGGCTACCCATTTCTCTCTTCCCCTCTGGGTCCTTGTTTAATTGAGTTGGCATGAGTCCTGTGCTCCATGCCACCATTGCCTCAAGTTCACATGTGCAAGCTTCCAAAATTAACACAAGCTATTTCCAAAGCTCCTGGTTCTCCCAAAACCAGTAGATAAGACCCTACTGCTGAAGACAGAACATGCTTCAGATTCAGGACTTGGAGCAATGGAGCAGAAAGTGGTGTGGAATCCAGCCTTCTACCTGAAAACTAGCTCTCATAATGTTAGATGATAATATACTAATTGTATGGGAGAAAATCATCAATGGTCCAACTCAGCCCTAAAACTTAATAACCATAAGGACCGGCATGGCAAGCTACTTCTATTGGTGTTATGTGGGAGGTAATCAACAGCTAGGTAATTGGACTTGAAGCTGTCTCAATGGGAGTGAACTCATGGGCAGAACTGTAAACTCAGCCAAATACACATGGCAGGACAGGACATAGCTCCTAGAGAAAACCCTATCTGTCATATTCTAGACAAATTAAATTTCTTACCATATGCTAAATATGGATCCTTATATTTACAGACAAGCATACTGTATACTTCTCATCAAAGAAGCTTCTTTTTGCAAGAGACAGAGGCTATTGCAGAATTCCATAACTAGTCAGACACAGAGAACATACATCTGAGAGATGCCCAGTACTAGGTGGCACATCTACAGTTGAACCTCTACACCTAAGGCTCATGGAACATAGTGGAACAAGGGGTAGAGAGAAAACTAATACATCCCTCAACTCTCACCAGTGAAGCTTCCTTATATAACTTCCTGATAAACACAGAAGGCCATGACTGGCCAGGTTTTAAAGAATTAGAGACTTCGGAGTGTGTATCCCTGGATAGGACTCCTATATTGAAACTCACCCACCCATAGCTGAAGGGCCATTGCAGAAGAGGTGGTGGAAAGACTGTAAGAGCCAGAGCCGGTTCATGAACACAGGGAAGCATAGGCTTTCAGGCCATGGGAAGCTTGCACATGTGAACTTGTGACAACAGTGGCATCAAGCACAGGACCCATGCCAATTCAATTAAACAAGGGCCCAGAAGAGAGGAGAGAAATAGGTGGCAAGCCAGCACTAGACTGAGAACTATTGGAGACTGATTGCTACTGGGTGAGGGAGAATATGCCTTACATACGATCTCTAGACGGACTGACAAGTCTCCAGTGGTTGAATTTGCACTGATGAACATCTGGGTACAAATGTTTGACTGGATAGGACTTAACATGTATGGCAGAATGCATGATTTCCGGTGAGAGAATGAGGGCAGCATGGATGGGAGAGGGGATCTAAATTTAATTAAGAACTGTTAAATGAAATTACAAAAGCTCAATAACAAATTTTATACACACACAGCTCATTTCCCACTTGTATGGCTTTTCAGATTCTGTACCCTCTGTCTGAAGAATCTTCTCCAAGTACTCTAAGGAAGTGAGCCTCTCTCAGCCTTGTTCTCTCGGATTAAATGTCTATTTCTCAGAGACCTTCTAGTTTTCTTTATTTGGTTTTTGGTGCTGGGTATTGAACTATCACATACTACACACAGTCTCTACCATTGAGCTGTCAGCAACCTTTCTAACCAAGCAATCTAAGAGCTTGCCATTTCCTCATGCTTCCTCTATCTCATATTACTGTTTTCCGCATCAATTTAGGATTAATTTATTTCCTCATCTCAGTGAGGGGAAGCACATATGTCCATCGTGTTCATATTGGTGTCTCCAAGACACAGCAAATGTTCCTGCCATCAACCAACAACACACAAATGAAGCAACTCAAGGATGCAAGAGGGTAGGAAAACAGAATCTTGGGTAGAGAAGAAATGAAGTTTTTTTAATTTTTCTTTATTATTTTTTAATTATTTATTTAATAACCACATAATTAGAAGAAGCATTTCATTACAACAGCATTGACATGTTCAATAACAATTTCCAGAGCTAAAATGCATCTCTTTCAAAATTGGCTGTAAATTTTTAGGTTTACAGTTGAAATATTACAGTTATACAATATTGTACTCCATATAAACCCTATAAGACATAAAATTAAATGAGGTTTTAAACTTTTTTTAAAAAGTCTCCATTTCATTATTAAAATACATAGTTTCATACAGAAAAATTCATTTCTGATGCAATTGACACTAAGATGTTTGCACATGTGTTTCTAATCTCTATATATCTGATTATTACTAGTCACAGTCAGTTACTTTCTGAGCTCCTTGGCATCTGACATGGATATAAAGTCATCAGGTATATTTCAATGGTAATGTTTTTCACATCTACTAATTATTAAGGAGCACATATTTATGCTTTGAAGAATTAGTTTTTAACTTTTTTTAATTTAATAACTACATGATTAGAGAAAGCATTTCATTACAGCTTTAACATACTCAGTAACACACTCCAGAGCAAGGATACATCTCTTTCAAAAGTGCCTGTATATTTTTAGGTTCACAGTTGAATTAACACAGTTATATAATACTGAACTCAGTATAAACCCTATAAGATATAAAATTGAATGAGTTTTTACCCTTTAAAGAAGTTCTCCGTTTCATTTTAAAATATGCTGTTTCCTACATTTTTAATATTATTTTTATTTTTTAGAAGAAGCATATCATTACAGCTTTAATATGCTCAATAACAGTCTCCAGAGCAAAGATACGCCTCTATCAAAAGTGGCTATAAAATTTTTAGGTTTGCTGTTGAATTAATACAGTTATACAATATTGAACTCAGTATAAGCCCTGTAAGACATAAAATTGAATGAGTTTTTAACCTTTAAAAAAGATTTCCATTTCATTTTAAAATATACTGTTTCTTACAGTATTCATTGTTTTTGCTACTAACACTGAGATGTTGGCGCATGCATCTCTAATCTATATCTATCTGATTATTACTAGTCATAATCGGTTGCACTCAGATCCTTGGCACCTGTGTATGTCTAAAAGGTCATCAGGTAGATTTCAATGGTAATGTTTATCACCACAACTAATTAACATGACATAAATTTTTATGCTTCCTCCTCAAATATAATACATTTTTTAATTTGTTGATTTTTTGTATGTGTGTATATCACACAGAATATATGAAACCATCTTATTTAACTATACACCCTCTTCCCAGATGGCACCCTCCCATAGCCTCCCTCCCCCCATTAGAGCCCTTATACACTGATATCCCTGCAACGGTCTGCTGTGTTGTCGGCACCCCCATCCATTCCCCACTACTTGTCCTTCTGGTGGATCTAGTCAGCCTATCTAGAGGTCTTTGTTTTAGGAAGATCAGCTGTTCCTCATCTAGCAGCAATCAGTTGTCAGTATTCCTTTAGATAAGATTGGGGTCTGCTGTTCTTTTTCCCAGTTCTACACTGGGTATTATCTGGAAGTCCCTTGGGCCACCCTGCCAACAACTCAAAAGAAGGTGTCTCCTGTCTGGCATTGTTGCTTGTTATGTAACCTTTAGCGATGCATATGGACTCTTAAAAAAACTATATTGTCCCCTTAATCATTGGTTATATTTTCCTTTTGGGTGTTTAAGGCCATACAGTTGGCCCAGATAAACCAATTTCTTTTTACTCTAAAGGTCGATTCAGGATCTGTTCCTCAGGGGTCACGTGGGCTTGGGAGAAGCCTGGCTCCTTTCTTTTACCAGTTCTGCCTATGTGAAGATAAGTCAAAGGAACTGCTCGACCATGGCTGGCTTTTCTTGGAAGTATGGAGGAAATGTTTCCTCTGTGTTGACTCTCCTCTTTGTAGTCTGGACACTGCTTCAAGTCCATCTGGTGGTGTCTCCTCAGCCTCCTTGATCAAGAGTACAGGTGACACACCACAATTAGGGACATTTTGGGAGATGCTCATTGGTCCCCTGGGACTGGTTGACCTAGGAGGGAAAGGAGCAAAACCTGTCTTTTATATCCCTCTGACAAAATCAGTATAGGCCTCAAAGTATGTCTGATAAACATCCAAGAAAGTTAATTCCGCCAGGCACTTTTAATTACTGTGAGCCATGTAGATAAATCTTGGGCAAAGACCAATTGCTCTCAGATAAACCTTACCTAGACATATATTTCTTGATCTTCTATTTATAATTTGCCAGTAGGTTGTTGGACTAATATGCTTCCCTCTGGTTTTTAAAACTAGCTAGGCATTATTTATCTCTCACATTGTCTCACTCCTCCATCATGGTTTCCCCAATTAAGGTGTCCCCATTGTCCCCCTTTCTCTCTTAATAATACCCTTCACCTATAGTCCTACCTCTCTTGAGCTCCTTCTTTCCCTTTATCCCCTAGGTTCCTTGTATACCCTGCCCTCCGCCCTCCCTTAAACTAAACCAATTTTTATCCATATGTCCATAATTAACGCCTGTTTCCTACTGTTCTTCTCTTTTGGGTTCTTTTCTTTTACCTCTCTGGTTCCTTTCCATTATCCTGGTTCCTGTAGTTATGTCTGGATACATACTCCCTTATCAGGGTTTGGTTCTAGGATCCACATATGAGGGAGAACATATGTCGATTTTTTTTCTGAGATTGTGTTACTTCACTTAGTATAACAGTTTCTAGTTCCATCCATTTACCTGCAAATTTCATGATTTCATCTTTCTTTATTGCTGAGTAAAACTCCATCGTATAAATGAACCACATTGTCATTATCCACTCGTCAATTGAGGGACACTTAGGTTGCTTCCATCTCTCAGCGACTGTGAAAAGAACAGCAACAAACATGGATGTACAAGTATCTCTGCAATAGGATGAGTTCTTTGGGTATATGCCAAGGAGTGGTATAACTGGGTCAAATGGTAGGTTCATTTGTAGTTTTTTAAGAGTTCTCCACACTGCTTTTCATAGGGCCTGAACCAGTTTGCACCCGCACCAGCAGTGGATGAGTGTTCCCCTTACCCCACATCCCCTCCAACATTTGGTATCATTTGTTTTCTTGATCTTAGCCAGTCTGACTGGGGTAAGATGAAATCTTAAAGTGGTTTTAATTTGCATTTCCCTAATTACTAATGATGTTGAACATCTTTTAAGATGCTTCATAGCCGTCTTTACTTCTTTTGAGAACTCTCTGTTCAGCTCCTTAGCTCATCTTTTAATTGGGTTACTTCTCTCGATTCTCTGTTTTTTGAGTTCATTATATATTCTGGATATTAAACCTCTGTCAGATGTGTCACTGGTGAAGACTCTCTCCCATTCTGCGGGTTTTCTGTTCACTTCCCTTGTTGCCTCCTTAGATGTACAGAGCTTTTTAGTTTAACGAGGTCCCATTTGTTGATTCTTGACTTTGTTTCCTGAGCAATTGATGTCCGGTTTAGAAAATCCTTTCCTATACCTATGCTTGTAAGTTTTTGCCAATGTATTCTTCTAACAGTTTCAGAGTTTCAGGCTTTACTTTGAGGTATTTGATCCATTTGGAATTGATTTTTGGGCAAGATGAAAGATAGAGGTTTAATTTCATTCTTCTACAGGTGGAGATCCAGTTTTGCCAGCACCATTTGCTGAACATGCTGTCTTTCCTCCAGTGGATGTTCTTGGCCCCTTTGTCAAATATCAGGTGGCTGAAATTGCATGTACTCATAGTTGGGTCTTCAGTTTTGTTCCACTGATCTATGGGTCTATTTTCATACCAATACCATGTTGTTTTATAACAATAGCTATGTAATACAGCTTAAAATCTGGTATAGTAATCCCCCCAGCATTGCTCTTAGTGCTCAGGGACACTTTGGATATACGGGGTCTTTTGTGCTTCCATATGAATCTTAGGATTTTTTTTCCAATTCTGAGAAGAATGTCATGGGGATTTTAATTGGCATTGTA
>NW_008333884.1:4584427-4586065 GCF_000622305.1 Nannospalax galili | reverse complement strand
TAGAATGGTCATTTTCACAATATTAATTCTTCCAATCCATGAGCATGGGAGGTCCCTCCATCTTCTGATGTCTTCCTCAATCTCTTTCTTTAATGATTTAAATTTTTCACTGTAGAGCTCTTTAATGTCTTTGGTCAGGTGTATTCCAAGATATTTTTTTGCAGCTATTGTGAATGGGAGGGCTTCCATGTACTCTTTCTCTGATTGCTTGTTATTGGTATATAGAAAGGCTACAGAATTTTGTGGGTTAATTTTGTAACCTGCCACTTTACTGAACGTATTAATAATGTCTAGTTTTGTGGTGGAATTTTTGGCACCTCTTAGATACAATATCATATCAACTGAAAAAAGGGATAATTTGATCTCTTCTTTTCCAATTATTACTCCTTTAATTTCCTGCTCTTGTCTTATTGCTCTTGCAAGAGTTTCAAGCACTATGTTAAAGAGAAGTGGAGATAGTGGACAGCCTTGTCTGGTTCCTGATTTCAATGGAAATGCTTCCAGTTTTTCTCCATTTAGAATGATGCTGGCTGTGGATTTGTTATATATGGCTTTCATTATGTTGAGGTATGTTCCCTCCACTCCAATTCTCTCTAAGACTTTGAACATAAATGCATGTTGAATTTTGTCAAAGGCCTTCTCTGCATCTATTGAGATGACCATGTGGTTCTTGTCTTTGAGCCCATTTATATGATTTGTGACATTTATTGTCTTGTGTATGTTGAACCATCCCTGCATCTCTGGGATAAAGCCGACTTGATCACTGTGGATAATTTTTTTTGATGTATGTCTGTATGCGGTTTCCAAATATCTTGGTGAAAATTTTGAATATATGTTCATTAAGGATATGGGTCTATAGTTTTCTTTTTTGGTTGTATCTTTACCTGGCTTTGGTATTAGAGTGATGCTGGCTTCATAGAAGGAATTTGGAAGTTCTCCCTCCATTTCTATCTTTTTGAATAAATTAAGTAGTATTGGATGTAGATCTTCTTTAAATTTCTGATAGACTTCTGCTGTATATCCATCTGGTCCTGGGCTTTTTTGAGTCGGGAGGTTTTGTATTACTGTTTCAATTTCTTTTTGTGTTATGGGTCTGTTAAAATGTTAATCTCTTCTTGGTTTAGTTTTGGTGGTTCCCATGCCTTTAGATCTCTGTCCATTTCTTTTAGGTTTTCAAATTTAGTAGCATATAGGTTTTTAAAGTATTCCCCTTATAATTTTCTGTATCCTTCTGGTGTCTGTCGTGATGTTTCCCCTCTCATCTCTGATTTTGTTGATTTGGAGGTGTTCTTTCTATCTTTTGGTTAACTAAGCTAGCAGTCTGTCAATCTTGTTTATCTTTTCAAAGAACCAGCTCTTGGATTCGTTGTTTCTTTGTATTATTTTCTTTGTTTCAATTTAATTTATTCCTGCCCTGATTTTTGTTATTTCTTCTTGTGTGCTGGGTTTGGGTTTCATTTGTTCTTGCTTCTCAAGTGTGTTGAGTTGCAATGTTAAGTCATTAATTTGTGCTCTGTCTGACTTTTTGATGTAGGCACTTAGAGCTATAAACATCCCTCTAAGGACAGCTTTCAGTGTGTCCCAGAGGTTTTGTTGTGTTGTATTGTCCTTTTCATTTAGTTCCAGGAATACTTTTCT
>NW_008333884.1:4584124-4584317 GCF_000622305.1 Nannospalax galili | reverse complement strand
TTGTGGTCTGATAGAACACATGGAATTATTTCAATCTTTTTGTATTTGCTGAGGTTTGTTTTGTGCCCCAGTATATGGTCGATTTTTGGAGAAGGTTCCATGGGGTGATGAATAGAAAGTATGTCCTTTGGTGCTTGAGTAAAATACTTGGTAGATATCTGTTAGGTCCATTTGACATATGGTATTAATTCAT
>NW_008333884.1:4568787-4574979 GCF_000622305.1 Nannospalax galili | reverse complement strand
TTATTATGGAGAGGAGAGGTCCAAGAGCAGCCTCTACAGGTGGCCAGCGTTAGCGCAGGTGAGGGGAGCTGTTTGTGTTTTTCCCCCAGGTGCTGAACTGATATTGCACAGAAGCAAAAGAGGTTTTGGAATAACAGCAGCTATCATTAGCATAGCCATCATTTCTACTGCTGCCATCGCTGCTAGCATCGCCTGTCTCAGACTGCGGTTACAGCTTCCACAGTTGAGAAGTTAGTGAAGTCCTGCAAACTTAGAACTCAGTGTAACATACAACTTGGACTCATGAACTTAAATCAACAAACTGCCTTGTTACAAGAACAAGTTGATGCCCTTTGGGCTATGTAACAGCTAACATGTTCTCATTTCTTTCATCATATTTGTGTTACCCATTACCATGTACAAAATGCCAATACTGTAAAACAATTGATTGCCTTATTGAATGCCTTCCTTAAGAGATCATGGAAGGTGAACTTTGCAAATTTTACTAAGGTTCTTGCTTGACAAATTGTATAGTATTGATTCTTTGTTTGTGTGTTCTTTAAATTCACTAAATTATTTTATTGTGTTTATAATTGTTCTTTTGAGTTCCATGTCCTGCATTATCTCTAGGGGTTCTCATTGTACTCCTCTAGAGGCCTATTGGTCCTTTGGTGGGGATATGTTATTTTGATCTGATTCTTGTGTGAGACTCAAGCCTTCAAGTGTAGATCTGCTTCTTTTTGTGAACTTTATGTGTCTTTGTGGTTTGCTTTTGGGGCCTGAAAAGCTGGTTCCTCTAAGCTTCCAGTTCTCTCTTTTGATTTTATATGGAGAGTGGCCAGATTGCTTTTGTCTTCAGGAGTTCTCACAGAGGCCCAAGTCAGATGAGGATCAGTTGCTCTCGGGCTCTCTCCTAAGGTCTGGATCCCTCCAGGAAAGATTTTGGCCTCAGGAATTTGGGGGTTGGACTGGCCTAGGAGCAGGCCCCAGGAAAGATGCTGGTCTTGTGCAGGTGGTGGCCATGCCAGCCAGAGATGCAAAGACAGATTGGGGTGGGAAGAGACCCCAAGGGCTCCTGGGGACTGCACTGAGGAACTGGGTTTGTCTGTATGCAAAGGATCAGGAAGCAATAGTGATTCCCCCAGTGTCTAGGGTACCAAGCACCCAGGCTAGGAAGGGGAGACAGGCGGGGGAGATGGGAGGGTGATTGAGGCTGGGGGAGTCAAGGTGTGGAAGGCGCAATTGACCTACCCAGGGGAGAGGCCAGTGGGTGGTGCAGGCCCAGGGAAGCAGAGGAAGGTGAGGGTGGGGCGAGGCCCAAAGGGCTCCCGGAGACCATGAGAAGGAACTGGGTTCCTCTGGATGCAAGGGGTCAGGAAGCAGTGGTGGTTGCGGGCCTAGAGGTCAGCCCGGCTTTCCTGGAAAGAGGCTGGTGGGTCGTGCAGCCCAGGGAAGCAGAGCCACAAGGTGATTTTAAAAAGAAAAAAAAATGTAACAGAAATAAAGTGGTTGGTATATTCAGTGCAGAAACTAAACAAACAAACAACAAAAAGGAACCAGAGGAGAGAGGTTTCTGAGCATAAGAACTTCAGTATAGCGGTCTACAGGGACAAATATTGGACTTTTGTCTGAGGAAGAGAAGATTTCTGTGGAAACTCTAGGAAGGCACTAAAGAGGTATGTCAGCATTCATGCTAGAGGCTAATTAGAATTCTACTCTCACTGGAAGGTCAGAGTCTCACACATTGCTGTTAACAACCACTTCCCTGTGTTCTGAAATAGCAGTGAAAAATGAGGCCAGTCAGGAGCAGCAGGTAAGTACAAAGATTAACCCTCAAGGGTTTTCACATTGCTCTAATGCTTCAGCTCCTCAGTGGTGAAATATAACTCTGTGAAGGGCACCCTGCCAGGCTGCATGGAACGTGGGAGCAGATGGTGTCTTTGTAGCTTCTCTCTTAAGAACGTGGCTGTGTGCTGAGTGCACATGCACACAGCACCCAACACAGACAGAATTGCTTCAGGAAGTAGATACAGCTTAGGTCAGCAGTAACCAAACTACAACTACTGGTCCTGGACCTGTGTGCACGAAGCCCTAGAAGAAACCTGGGCAAAGTGGGGTTCTCCACACTACCTTCTATTGATCATATCTTGAGAATTTGGAGTGTGGGATCAGACCAAGGTTTGTGTCCTAGTCTCTGTGCTACCTCTCTGTGTGACTTTTGACAATTCATTTCACCTGATAAATGTCACCTGACGAAATAACATAATTCTACTGACCTGGGGGCTTGTGAGGGTCAAAAGATAGGATGGTTATGGTATAGTTTCCGGTACTCTGTTGCTTGATAGTGTTGTCATAAACTCTCCAAAGCCCCTAGCCCTACCTGGGGATTCAGCTCCAATGCTATCTGTAGTCCTGCAGCCTTCACTTCTGGTCCATAGTAAGAAATTTGCAAGCAGTTGCTCTAACACTGGCCAGAATCCTTTTCAGGAGCAGGCACGATAGAGGTAGCATCCTGGAACTCTGAAGCTGAAGTGGAAAAGACAAAACTGAGATGGTTTAGAAGGAGCCCCAAGTTTCTGGCCCATAAGCAGAAGGAGCAAAAAGTACTGAACCTAAGGAGGAAGAATCTATTTTCTCCCAAAAGGAAGCAAGGTAACTATTGCCATAAAGAAGGCTGGGAACTAGCCATCAGGTTATAAACTGGCCTCAAATATTAGTCTCCCAGGTGAGGCTCAAAGTAGAGTAATTGGTGAGCTCATTTCAACTCCCCTGGCAGTGCCCTCCTGAAACACAGTGGCTCTCAAAAGTAACTGGGAGTTCTCTAGAGAGGATATCTCTTGTTCCAAGTTCTGGGCTGACCTACTACTCCATTCTCTCTGTTGGAATGTGGCCCCCCCCCCCGTTGTTGAGTCTGTTCGGAATCATCCTTGGGAGTTGCAAGGACCCTGGTGCAACTTCATCCCTGATATTTCCTTCGGATATACTCAAACCTTTCTGCTATTTAGTTTCCCAAAGATAAGAGAATTATATCCATCTTTTCTCTAGGATTTGACTTCAGAAGGACTAGTGTCCAAGCTAGTCCATTTATGATCTAGCATGCTTATAGTAGGTCTCTAAATTTTCTAGATTATTAGAGATAGAAACGGCCTCGTGTTAATGCATCCACTCTGTGTACATGTTCCCTTACAGGTCTGTGGCAGAAAGGTCATGACCTTCAGCAGAAGACAATGTGAAGATCGTGGGCCCTGACTGGTTCACAACTTATTGAGTGTACCACTTACTCTACCTGACTTTGGACCATTATTTAATTGTTTACAAACCACTAAATTGTGAATGATAATGATAATGAAAATAAAAACATCCTCATAAAGTTAAAGGGAATGAATGTATTCATATATGAAAAACTCTTACTACTATGCCTGATACATGTAGACTCTCTTTTTCCCAGAGCATACCAACCCTAGCCTATGACCCTTACTCTCTAATCATTTCGTATTTTACTACTGGTCAACTCTCTGTATCTATCAGGCTCAGCACGTGGTAGGTGTTGAAATGTTTGTTGGGTGGCATTTTCCTCCAGAAAGGTCACACCATCCTGTTGACTGTATTACTAATGGCCCTGTGTTCAGATCACACCATAGTATTCAGCACAGAATCCAAGACATGAATACAATGACAGCCCATGATAAACATTTTTCATGATTCATTTTAAAATCTGTGTCATAGGCTAGAGAGATGGCTCAGCAGTTAAGAGTACTGGCTTCTCTTACAGAGGAACTGGGTTCAGTTCCCAGCACCTACACAGCAGCTCACAACTGCCCATAACTCCAATTCCAGGGGATCTGACATCCTTTTCTGACCTCCATGGGCACTGCACAATACAGGTTCACTTACATACCTGCAGGGAATATACTCATATACATCAAACAAAAATAATAAAGTATTTTTTAAATCTGTGTTAAATTTTTAAAACATATATAAAAGATAAAAGTTGTAATAGGGGACCATGCAACATTGGATACCTGTAAACACTGCACAATGTTTAATTCGGGTTAAGCATATTTATCTCCTTAAACATTTTTCTTTCTGGTGAAACCTTTCAAAATTCCTTCTTCTAGATTTTTAAATGCATACTATATTATTGTTGCCTATAATCATCGTACTCTGTAATAATGATGCCCCAGAGCTTCTTGTCCCTGACTGTCACTTAGTACCCATTATATAACCTCCCCAGGTCTCCCCTCCTTTGATTCCCTGCCTCTGATATCCCCCATTCTATTCTCAATTGTTATGAGATCATTTATTTTAGATTCCACAAATGAGGTCACAAAGTACTTGTCTGTCTGGGCCTGGTTTGTTTCAATTAACATAATGAACTCCAGTTCCATTTATATGACTGCAAATGGCAAACTTTTGGTTTTCTTTACAGCTTGACAGTATCCCATTGTGAATCTGGGCCACATTTTCTTTATTGACGAATTAGCTGATGACTCCTTAAGCTGTTTCCAATTATTGGGTTTTGTGACTATCGTTGTGAAGGAGAAAGGAGTGAGCAAAACACACTTAAGGCTGGCAGTGTGTTCTTCTAAGTGTTCATGACGGTTCAGTTTATAAATGTTACACACAGATTTTCCAGATTCATTTTATTTCCTAACACGCAAGCCTCCTTATTTTTCAGTCTGTGTCTGACCGTTGTATGATCTGGAGTCCCTGGCATCCTTCTGGTGCTGGTTCTTACTTTTGGAGTGTCATTTCTTTATCTGTCTGCTTATCTATTAATAAATCCCAGATGGTGTGTTTAAAATTATTAAGAGAAATAATTAGAGGTCTAGGTGACATTATTTTCCTCCATGCCTAATATTTTGTTGTTGCTGTTGTTTATGAGGTCTCACTATGTGATCTGGATCAGCCTTGAACTCCTGATCCTCTCAACTCAGCATCTTCAAGACAGAGACACAGGTATGTAGCATCATAACTGGCAAAGAATCAGCAATGTGTTTCTCAGTGCTTGGTATCTAACTGAAGGCCTCATGCATGCCAGGTAAGCACTCCACCACAGAGCAATGGCCATGCCCCTGACTTTTTTTTAAATCATTATTTTTTTAATTTTTAATAACTACATGATTAGAAGAAGCATTTCATTACACCCTTGACATATTCAGTAACACACTCCAGAGCAAGAGTACATCTCTTTCACAAGTGGCTGTAAGTTTCTAGGTTCACAGTTGAATTAATACAGTTATACACAGTTATACAATATTGAACTCAGAATAAGTCCTGTAAGACATAAAATTGAATGAGTTTTTAACCTTTAAAAAAGATCTCCAGAGCCGGGCGTGCTGGCACATGCCTATACTCCCAGCACTTCGGAGGCAGAGACAGGCAGATCTCTGTGAGTTCAAGGCCAGCCTGGTCTACATAGTGAGTTCCAGGGTAGCTGGGACTACAGGGAGACCCTGCTTCAAAAAGACAAAAAAAAATCTCCATTCCATTTTAGAATATATTGTTCCTTGCAGAAAGACTCATTGTTTTTACTACTAACACTGAGATTCTGACGCATGCATCTCTAATCTGTATGTATCTATTATTAGTCATAATCGGTTGCACTTGGATCCTTGCCACCTGTGTATATCTGTAAAGTCATTGGGTAGATTTCAATGATAATGTTTATCACATTAACTAATTAACATGACATAAATTTCCATGCTTCCTCCTCAAATATAATACATTTTTTTAATTTGTTGATTTGTGTGTGTGTGGATATCACAGAACACCCCAAACCATCTTATTCAGCTATATACCCACTTCCCAGATGGCACCCTCCCATAGCCACCCTCCCCCCACTAAAGCCCTTATACTCTGATATCCCTGCTACTGTCTGCTGTGGTGTTGGCACCCCCAACCACTTCCCACTACTTGTCCATCTGGTGAATCTACTCAGCCTATCTAGAGGTCTTTGTTTTAGGAAGCTCAGCTGTTCCTCATCTAGCCACAAACAGTTGTCAATATTCCTTTAGATATGATTAGGGTCTGATGTTCATTTTTGCAGTTCTATGCTGGGTTACTATCTAGGAGTCCCTTTGGGCACCCTGGCCAAAAACTCAAAAGAAGGTATCTCCTATCTGGCATTGTTACTTGTTATGTAGCCTATAGCTATGCATATGGACTGTAAAGAAATCATATTGGCCCCTTTAATCTTTGGTTATGCTTTCC
>NW_008333884.1:4566519-4567140 GCF_000622305.1 Nannospalax galili | reverse complement strand
TCCCTGGTTGCCTCCTTTGATGTACAGAAGCTTTTTAGTTTAATGAGGTGCAATTTGTTAATTCTTGCCCTTGTTTCCTGAGCAAATGAGTCCGGTTTAGAAAATCCTTTCCTACACCTATATCTTGTAGGTTTTTCCGGTCTATTTTTGTGCCAGTACCATGTTGTTTTTATGACTATAGCTCTGTAATACAGCTTAAAAGCTGGGATAGTAATCCCCCCGGCATAGCTCTTAGTGCTCAGGGTTGCTTTGGCTATCTGAGGTCTTTTGTGCTTCCATATGAATCTTAGGATGTTTTTTTCCAATTCTTTGAAAAATGTCATAGGGATTTTGATTGGTATTGCATTGAGTCTATAAATGACTTTTGGTAGGATGGTAATTTTCACAATGTTAATTCTTCCAATCCATGAGCATGGGAGGTCCTTCCATCTTCTGATGTCTTCCTCAATCTCTTTCTTTAAAGATTTAAAATTTTCATTGTAAATCTCTTTAATGTCTGGTCAGGTTTATTCCAAGATTTTATTTTGCAGATATTGTGAAGGGGAGTGTTTCCATGTACTCCTTCTCTGATTGCTTGTTATTGGTATATAGAAAGGCTACAGATTTTTGTATATTTTGTAA
>NW_008333884.1:4564809-4566182 GCF_000622305.1 Nannospalax galili | reverse complement strand
TGTTGAATTTTGTCAAAGGCCTTCTCTGCATCTATTGAGATGACCATGTGGTTCTTGTCTTTCAGCCCATTTATATGATTTATGACATTTATTGACTTATGTATATTGAACCATCCCTCATCTCTGGGATAAAGCCAACTTGATCATGGGGGATGATCTTTTTGATGTGTGTCTGTATGCAGTTTACAAGTATCTTGCTGAGAATTTTTGCATCTATGTTCATTAAGGATATGGGTTTATAGTTTTCTTTTTTGGTTGTATCTTTACCTGGCTGTGGTATTAGAGTGATGCTGGCTTCATAGAAGGAATTTGAAATTTCTCCCTCTATTTCTATTTTTTTGATGTTCTTTAAATTTCTGATAGAATTCTGCTGTATATCCATCTGGTCTTGGGCTTTTTTGAGTTGGGAGGTTTTGTATTACTGTTTCAATTTCTTTTTGTGTTCATGGGTCTGTTTAAGCTGTTAATCTCTTCTTGGTTTAGTTTTGGTAGTTCCTATGCCTTTAGATATCCATCCATTTCCTTTAGGTTTGCAAATTTAGTAGCATATAGGTTTTTAAAGTATTCCCTTACAGTGTTCTGTATCTTTTTGGTGTCTGTTGTGATGTTTCCCCTTTCATCTCTGATTTTGTTGATTTGGAGGTGCTCTTTCTTTTGGTTAACTGGTCTAGTGGTCTGTCAATGTTGTTTATCTTTTCCAAGAACCAGCTCTTGGATTCCTTGATTTTTTGTATTGTTTTCTTTGTTTTGATTTCATTAATTTCTACTCCGATTTTTGTTATTTCTTCTTATCTGCTGAGTTTCTGTTTCATTTTTTGTTGCTTTTCAAGTGTGTTGAGTTGCAATGTTAAGTCATTTATTTGTGTTCTTTCCAATTTTTTGATGTAGGCACTTAGAGCTATAAACGTCCCTCTAAGGACAGCTTTCATTGCGTCCCAGAGGTTTTGTTGTGTTGTATTGTCCTTTTCATTTAGTTCCAGGAATACTTTTATTTCTTTCTTAATTTCTCTTTTGACACATTCATCATTTAGGAGTCTGTTGTTTAATCTCCATGTGTTCATGTGGTGACTAGGGCTTATTCTGGTGTTGACTGTAAGCTTTATTGCATTGTGGTTTGATAGACTGCATGGAAATATTTCAATCTTTTTGTATTTTTTGAGGTTTGTTTTGTGCCCCTGTATATGGTCAATTTTGGAGAAGGTTGCATGGGGTGCTGGGTAGAAAGTATGTCCTTTGGTGCTTGGGTGGAATACTCAGTAGATGTCTGTTAAGTCCATTTGATATATGGTGTTGTTTAATTCAGATGTCTCTCTGTTAACTCTCTGCCCTGTTGACCTATCTAATGGAGACAATGGGGTATTGAAGTCCCCTAT
>NW_008333884.1:4546960-4564723 GCF_000622305.1 Nannospalax galili | reverse complement strand
ATATCTTCTTGATTTATTGTTCCTTTGATCAGAATGAAGTGGCCCTCTTTATCTCTTCTGATTAGTTTTAGTTTAAAGACTATTTTTCAGATATTAGAATTCCAACGCCTGCTTTTTTCTTAGTGCCATTTGCTTGGTATATTTTTTTTCCATCCTTTCACTTTAAGATAGTGTCTGTCCTTGAAGTGAGATGAGTTTCTTGCAGACAACAAAAAAGATGGGTTTTGTTTCTTAATCTATTTGCCTAGTCTGTGCCTTTTGACTGGGGAGTGCAGTCCATTAATATTTAAAATTATTAATGAAAGGTGTGTTGAATCCTGTCATTTTTATTTCTGTTTACATTCTTAATATAGCTGTACTTTTCCACAGTTACACCTTCAATGAATTTCTTTCTGCAACCCCTTTGGTATAGTCATTCCTTTCTTCAGCTCTTTGTATTGCTTTCAGAACTCCCTGAAGGGCTGCTTTTGTGGACATGAATTCCTTCAGCCTATTTATGTCATGGAATATTTTTCTTTCCCCTTCGACTATAATAGACATTTTGGCTGTGTATAGTAGTCTGGGTTGGCATCTGTGGTCATTTAAAACTGGGAATACTTTGGTCTAGGCTCTTCCGGCTTTCATAGTTTGCATTGAAAAGTCAGCTGTGATCCTAATGGGTTTTCCTTTATATGTGACTTGTTGTTTCTCTTTTGCAGCTTTCAGAATTTTCTCTTTGTTTTGTGCATGTAGTGTTTTTACTACGATGTGCCGTGGAGAGTTTCTTTTCTGGTCCTGTCTGTTTGGTGTTCTCTGTGCTTCTTGTATTTGTATGCACATGTCTTTCTTTGATTTTGGAAAATTTTCTTCCACGACTCTGTTAAAGATCTGGTCCATGTCATTATCTTGGGATTCTTCTCCTTCCTGTATACCTATGATTCGTAAGTTTGGTCTTTTTATGGTGTCACACAATTCCTGCATATTCCATTCTTATGATTTCTTAAATTTTTCATAATCTTTGCTTGAGTGGTCCAGTTCATCCACTTTTTCTTCCAGTCTTGATACTCTCTTTTCCATTTAGTTCATCCTATTGGTGAGGCTTTCTCCTGCTGTTTCTTATTGGCTTACTGAGTGTCTCTCTTCCTTCTTCATTTCAGCCTGAGTATTCTTCAATATTTCTAACTCTTTTCTGAATTCATTCAGAAGTTTATCCCTATCTTCCTTCAGTTCTTTGATTTCTTTGTTTGTGTGTTCTTTAAATTCACTGAATTCTTTTACCATGTTTATAATTGTTCTTTTGAGTTCCATGTCCTGCATTATCTCTAGGGGGTTCTTATTGTACTCCTCTAGAGGACTATTGGTATTTGATGGGGATATGTTGTTTTGGTTTTTCATGTTATTATATTTTCTCTGTGATTTTGATATGTGAATTTTTTGTAGTTTCTGATTCCTTGTGTGAGACTCAAGCCTTCAAGTTTAGGTCTGCTTATTTTTGTAAACTTTATGTACCTTTGTGGTTTACTTTTTAGGCATGAAAAGCTGGTTCCTCTAAGCTTCCTGTTCTCTCTTTTGATTTTATATAGAGAGTGGCCAGATTGCTTTTGTCTTCAGGAGTTCCCTCAGAGGCCCAAGTCAGATGAGGATCAGATGCTCTCAGGCTTTCTCCTAAGATCTGGATCCTCCAGAAAAGATTTTGGCCTCAGGAATTTGGGTGTCGGACTGGCCTGGTAGCAGGGCCAGGAAAGATGCTGGTCTAGGGCAGCTGGTGGCCATGCCACCCAGAGATGCAAAGGAAGATGGGGCCGGGAAGCAGCCCCAGGGGCTCCTGGGGACTGCACTAAGGAGCTGGATTGGTCTGGATGCAGAAGATCAGGAAGAGGAACGGTCAGCCCCCGGGTCCAGGAAAGAGTCTGGTGGGTCAGGTCATGCAGACCCAGGGAAGTAGAGGGAGGTGAGGGTGGGGCCCAGAGTGCTCCTGGTGACCCAAGAAGGAACTGGGTTGGTCTGGATGCAAAGGATCAGGAAGCAGTGGTGGTTCCCCAGGTGTCTGGGGTGCCAAGACAAGGAATGGGACAGGACCCAGGCTAGGAGGAGAGACGGATGGGGGGAGATGGGAGGGTGAATTGCCCCTGACTTTTGAAAGTTGTTTTTACTTAGCACTTGAAGTCACTAGCATTTGAGACTTTCCAATCCTTTAATGACTCAAGCCAGATTTTTTGAGCTCTTTATTTCTGGTTTATCCTTAACTCCTAGGGAAACTTTCAGAATTGCTGTGTAATAATGAATCAGTTTATTTCCTGTAAACAGGATTCATTTCCCACCTCCTTTTCCTCTAGATATTAACATTGAAGCAATTATCCATGTTCATCTCAAGTAACTGTCTTGGGATTGCCTCCCCAGGGCCTCTCCAAAACTGATAAATAGACCTGATGTAGTCTCCTTTAAGCTTTTCTTTCTGCATGAATCTGGGATTTAAGCATCAGTTCTCAGATCTACCAGACCCACTAGGGCATAAAGAGTCCTTTTTGCCTCTGTTTTGTAGGCTTGAAGACCCAGGAACTGAAGCTCCTCATCCCTCGCCTTTAGCCAACAGGACAAGTCACAAAGTCCTGTTTAGAAAGTAATCGACTGAATTTTCATCCTGTATAGGAGAAAAGTGAAGGCAACAGAGAACCCAGAGCAGTGGGTAAGACCTGGGTCTCTCTCTTTCTCTTTCTCTCTCTCTCTCTCTCCCCCTTCATTCTTTTTTTATTTGTGACATGGTTTCACACACGTATATAATCTGATCTCTTGGTATTTAAAAGTAATATAAAAACCCCTCACTTGAAAGTACTATCACATGCCCTACTGCATGTAATTCTCACTGTCTTCGAGGCTGGCTGCACAGGTGAAATGAGGAATCTCGTGACAGTGACAGTGTTCCCTACTCACTGACATATCTCTAGGGAACAACAGAGGAAGTACCAAAGCCCATTTCCCACTGCAAGTTTGGAGCTCTGTTCCAACTTCTCCCATTCTCTCCCCACACAGTCTAGCACACAATAGAGGGGTTTATGTCCATCTGACCACACCAATACAGGAGTCTAAAACTCTTACAAACTCAGAATGATGTTTCCCAAAGTATGAGTTTAGGATTACTAAATGCTTCATAAAAGATACCTGGTTCTCAGAACAGAGGAGAGAATCAGAAAATCAATGTTTGTTTTTCTCTGACCATCCAGACACACAATAAAATGTGGAGACTTACAATGAGAAGCTTCCCCTGCCTTACCATCTGCCCTACATATTATCTTCTGTCCCGTGGATGTCCTGAAGGCTCTGAACTCAACTTGACTGTGGGAGGATGTTGGTTCTGATAGAGTCTACAAACGTGCAAATATTTTCTCTCTATGGCCAAAACACAGGTGTTAGCCCGTTGTGCCCAAGTATGAGGACACTACAGTCACCATGTCACTTAGAAGGGCTCAGAGAGGCCTCTGGAATGAGTTCATCCCTTCCCTTTTCTTTGGGGATTATTTGCCTAAGTGACAAGCAGCCTCCCTATCACTGGCCAGTTCCCAAGTTTTCTCCTTATCCCAATGGTAGGCTCTTACAAATCAAACACACAGCACAGAACCCCTGGTTTCCTGGCTCATATCTACCATCCAGACACAAGGTGACCTTAGGCAGTCACCATTCAAAACCACACTGAAACACTGCAAGACGTAAATGAGTTTCCTTCATGGTATAGATCCTCAGGAGAACTGTGTAAACAGCAAACAGAGGCTACAGAAAGCAGTGACTATCTCTGAGCATACACAAAGACTTCCTCTTATTTCTACTCAGATGTGAAAAGACTACTACCTTATTACTCAACAGTTGGAGACCTTCTTGTAGGAAGAGACCTTGACTATCATCTACTTCCACTAAAAGCTTGAATCAGCTCTGAGACATTCACCCCACAGGCTTCTGAAGCTTATCTGGAAGAATAAGGGTGAAGAACCCCCTTCCTCCACAGCTGCCTTTGCTGACACAGCACCTGCATCTGGGTAACCTAACCACTTCATCTTTCTGACTCTCTCTTACTTCTTCACTCCTGACCTGAGCAATCCCCCTCCTTGCAGAAGAAGCCCAGAATAATTCACTCCCAAACTCCCCTGTCCTATGCAATTACAACTCAGGGTTTAACAAAAAACCCGTCACCACCTCAGCACCCAGACCCATTCCTACAAGCACAAAGTGGGCTGAGGCTGCTCCTGTCTGATGTGGGGTCGGGGCAGAGCCAGGCCCCAGATGGAAAGGGGACTGGAAACCATGTTGCTCCCCTTTCCCGCTCCCCCAGCGCAGTATTTTCCTACTACAAAAACAGGCCTCCCTTGTCCCTTCCTATAAAAGCTCCTCCGATTTATAATACAGTGCTAGGGTCACAGAGCGTACCCACACGGAGCACTTCAGCTCTTCCTCCAAAACTCTGAGATGAATATTATTACCCTTTTTTAATATGCGACAGAGCACCTGGGGTAGGAGATTTGGAGGCAGAAGTGGTGCACATCAAATCCCTACCCCACCAGTTACTAGTTGAGAGAATCTGGGAAACTCACTGTCCTTCTAAATAGTTCTGCGGCCTCATCTATAATATGGGACAAAAGAAGTAAGTCTGTTGCAAACTAAGTAAAAGGTGTATATACAGCACTGAGCTGTCTGACTAAATAAAAGGTAGTAGTTTTCTTTAAACAATGGTGCTGGGTGTCTCCCTGGAATAGTTAACACACTTGTGATTTTAACCAGGTTTTTCTATGAGCCTGGAACATTTCCCGCTGTTCTTCCTTTCAATGTGTTTTAGTCCTTTCTTTTTCCTCTCCTTCTGTCACTCCCTTTAAATGCTGTCCTGTACTTTTCTGAGTCTCAATTCATTTTCTTCATTCTTTTTTTCTCTGTTTTTCTGCTGGCATAATTTAGATCAATTCAGCTTTAAAATTATTAATCTCGTGCAGGGGCAATGGTGTATACCTTTAATCCTAGCACTCAAGAGGCAGAGGAAGCAAATTTCTGTCTGGTCTACAAGGCAAGTTCCAGGCCAGCTGAGGCTATAGGGAGACCCTGTCCCAAAAAAAAATTGCTAATCTTCCTCATGCTTGTTCAAAACTACTACTGAGCCTCTCTGATGAAATTTTTTAGCTATAATAGGTTAACGTATTGTATTTTTCTTTTGTACACCACTGATGTATTACCAAAACTAGTATCTTCCTAACTACAGAGAAATCACTCAACTGAAGTGAAAACATCAAGTGTTTATTACTGTGTTCTCATTAGAATGCACAAGCTTAAAAGCTCTGAGATCATAAAATCTAATGAACCCTATATATAACTATTTAAAATTAGAGCTGGGCATGGCAGTGCATGCCTTTAATCCCAGCACTCAGGAGGCAGAGGCAGGCAGATCTCTGTGAGATCAAGGCCAACCTGGTCTACATAGTGAGTTCCAGGCCAGCTGGGGTTACAGGGAGACCCTGCCTCAAAAAGAAAAATTATATAACAAAATAGTTTATGATACACCTCCATATACAGCATTTCATTTAACTCTAAAATATCCTTTAAGTGGTCCCTTATACTGCAAACAAGGAAACTGAAGCACAACAAATAAAACTTTTTAGTTTTTCTTCACTGAAGTATATACCATCTGCAACGGACATTCTGTGATGTGGAGAGAAAAACATGAACCCAGATGGCCTAATGCTTTTCTCTAAGCTCACATTTTCTGTTCCCAACTCATCACATTGTTAATTGTTGATTTTAATATGGTTAAAATCCTGAAGAGCATAATCAAACAGTTATTTCTATGTTTGTATGGGCCACACGGTTTTTACTCCTACTACCTAAACTGAATTTTTTTCTCTGTTGTCATAGAATTCTCATACTTTTTAGCATTTGTAGTTTGGTATGGCTGTTCCCCCCTTTAGAAATTTTGCCCAAAGTATCCACCATGAGCTTTAAAAAAGAGAGATAGACTTAATCTAATGTAAGATAACATGGGGGAGAAGTGTGTGTGTGAGGGTGGGTAGGTGGGTGGGTGGGATGGGTGTAGGTACCTATGTGCATGCATGTACACACAGAGGCCAGAGGTCAGTATCAGGTGTCTTTCTCTATAGATCTCTACCTTTTTAATATTTATCTTAATTCTTTGAGCATTTCATACAATGTATTTTGATCATATTCCGAACCCCTGCCCCGTGTCCACCCCCACCTGACTAACCCCCTGCAACTTCATATCATCTTACTATTTTTTAAAGCCTATCAAGTCTAATTTGTGTTCCCCAAATGCTCTTGGTTGTGGGTCTGTTCCTTGGAGCCCAGTCATTATACCAGGTGTCACACCCTTAAGGAAAATTGACTCGCCCTCTCCCAGCACCTATAAATTGCCAAATAGATCCTCAGCTCAGGCTGGGGTTTTTGCATACTTCCCCTATCCACACTAGGATTTGTTCTGACTTGGGCTTGCACAAGTCTTGTGCATGCTGTCAAATCTCCAGGATAAAGCCCTAGAGCTGGGTGTGAAATAAGCAGCCTTCCCTTTTACTGACCCACCCTCTCCCCAGGACAGAACATTAGAGGTGAGCGGGATGGCAGTCCAAGGTCCTATCTTTTCCTTCCAGCCATGGAATCAAGAGTTCATAGGCCTAGTCAAGGCTGATCAGACCCCTGCATCCTCACACTCCACACTGAGCTAGAGCCTCCATTCCACAGGGAATGATCAGAAGGCAGCTGCCTCTCCTCTACTACATAAAATTGAGGCTTCACTCCAGTAGCTGAGGGCTGTAGAAGCGCTAAAGTCCTGCTCCTCCCAGGAAGAAATCCCTCCTACTGTGGCCATGAGAGACCTGTGTGCCAGGTTGCTGCTTCTGGCATGGAATCTCCTCCTCCCAGAGCTACAGTGGGAGAGGAGCAGACTGGTTCCACCACCCACAACCTCCTCTGTCCCCAATCCTCATCTCCCTATTTAAAGAGCTCCTCATCTGGCATTGCCCTTAGGATCATTTCCAGGGTCTTTATATCACTGATTTTTTCATAGTCTTCACCAGTTTCACTGAAGAGTATGTTCATGGAATCTCCACATCACCATGACAGAAGTCAATGGCGTGCTCTATTCCATCCTGAATTTTAATGATCCTGTTGTTCACCCAGGAGCTAGATTCTTGATGGTGGAGCTGTCTCTGATAGATGCACTACGCTCCTGCTATTGATATCATGCCTTCAGGTTTCGATTTTTTTCATAAAGAAAGACTTGCATAAAAGGAACATTCACCTGGTTGCCTAGAATATTATCTTTATTTTAGACTACTGAGTCTGTCTTTTTATTACAAGAGAAAGGTCAGTATTTACTATGGATTCTGTAGGGAGATAGATTAGTGCACCAAAATGAAATGCTAATTATGTAATCATTATGAAGTATGAATCCTACAAAATAAGGAAAGAGATGTGGGAATATAGCTCAGTGGTGGTGCTTTCCGTATTGCTTGAGTTAGTCACACTAGAATTCTTTTTCCATAACCAATGGATTACAGTCTTTATCTTTTCTTCTTTGTTTTAGAAAATAAATTTAATTGCAAAATTTTAAAATTTGTATGACTTGAGCTACTTTAAAATTTCAACAAATTCCAAACTTTAGAAATTAACAGTAAGTTAATCCTAGTTTAATGTAAAAGATAATGCATAAATTATGCTAAACCATACAAAAATGAAATAAAATGACACGGGGCGGGGGGGGAGCTGTAGACTGACTTCATTTACAAATATGACTACAAAATACTACATAAAACAACAGCAAATCAAGCCAGGCATGTTGGCGCAGGCCTTTAATCCCAGTGCTCAGAAGGCAGAGGCTGGCAAATCTCTGTGAATTCAAGGCCAGCCTGGTCTACATAGTGAGTTCCAGGCTTCTGGGGCTACAGGAAGACCCTGTCTCAAAAGGATTTAAAAAATAGCAAATCAATTTCAATATTTATGGTGGGAATACAAATGCAGTTCAACATCCAGCAAATGATGATAGGCACTGAAAAAACATTCAACTACAAATGAAACAGCCACATCTAACTGTGAAAATACTATTGAATGGGGCTGGAGAGATGGCTCAGCGGTTAAGAACACTAACTGTTCTTGCAGAAGACTTGGGGGGTTCAAATCCCAGCACCTACATGGCAGCTAAGAACTGTCCATAACTCCAGTTCCGGGGGATCTGACAGCCTCTTCTGTCCTCCATGGGCATTGCCAACATGGGTGCACTTACATACATGCAGGCAATATATACATACATATAAAAAAATTTAAATACTACTGGGGCTGGAGAGATGGCTCAGTGGTTAAGAGCACTGACTGCTCTTGCAGAAGACCCGGGTTCGATTCCCAGCACCTACATGGCAGCTAAAAACTGTCCTTAACTCTAGTTCCACGGGAATCTGATGCCTTCTTCTGACCTCCGAGGCATTGCACGACACGGGTGCACTCATGTACATGGAGGCAATATACTTGTGCATATAAGGCTGGAGAGATGGCTCAGTGGTTAAGAGCACTGACTGCTCTTGCAGAAGACCCGGGTTCGATTCCCAGCACCTACATGGCAGCTAAAAACTGTCCTTAACTCTAGTTCCACGGGAATCTGATGCCTTCTTCTGACCTCCGAGGCATTGCACGACACGGGTGCACTCATGTACATGGAGGCAATATACTTGTGCATATAAAATAAAAATAATAAATAAATTTTTTTTTAATTTTTAAAAATACTATTAGAAAAAAAGGAGAGTTGGTGCTAAATCTATATCCTCTTCCACTAAAAAATCCCTTAAGACTCTACTGCATTTAGAATACAATTTTAAACCTTTACAAGACTCTGCATGACCTCCTTCCTATGACCTACATGTAGAATCCTCCCTGTCCCTGTCCCTGTCCCTCTCCCCTTCCCTCTCCCTCTCCCTCTCCCCCCCCCTCTTTTCTGCAATCATTTTGTAGGTACTTAGCCATATTTAGCTCTTTGAACATAGCAAGACCCACCTCAGGGCACTGTATGTTCAGCTGTCTTCCCGAAGTGACCCTTGATCAGGAATTCACAGGATTAGTTTTTTCACATCTCAAGACATCAAAATGTAAGCACTGGTAACAGATCTCCAAATAACAGGATTCAATATAATTTATATATCTTCATTACTTTTGAATTGTTTCAAATGTTTTGCCATACACATTAAGTTTTCAAAGCAAAAACACATAATACACTGTTTTAATCACGTGTGCATATGTGCTTGATCCTGGGGATTAAGTATGCTAGGCAAGTAATCGACCACTGAGCTACATCTCTAGCCCTGTTGTTTTAATTTTTAGTATGTTTGACATGTATCAGATAAGGCACAAAATGCTAGTCTGTATAATTGTTACCTATAACTGATTAAAATTTTTCCCAATATTATTTCTTAAATAATGCATACATTCATTTTATCTGCCAATATACATTGCTGCCATAACAGCCAACCAAATGTCTTCCTGTCCGTCTCTGAAGCTTCTATCCAGGTCTACTGATTAGTTCATTCCAGCATCTATTTATAGAGTCCTTTTTTAAAGAGAGGGTTTCCCTGTAACCCCAGCTGGCCTGGAACTCACTATGTAGACCAGGCTGACCTTTATCTCACAGAGATCAGCCTGCCTCTGTCTCCTAAGTGCTGAGATTAAAGGTATGTGCCACCATGTCTGACAGAGTCCTTAATTTCTAAGAGAGCAAGTATTGTGTTATAGCTCAATTTTTTCAATATTTTCATTTATTCTCATGCTTATTTTTAGAGGAAATTTAGATTATTTCAGTTTCCTAGAAAAATCCATCATGTGGGGGCTGGAGAGATGGCTCAGCGGTTAAGAGCACTGATTGCTCTTGCAGAAGACCCAGGATCAATTCCCAGCACCCACATGGCGGCTCTGAACCATCCCTAACTCCAATTCCAGGGGAATCCGAAGCCCTCTTCTGACCTCTGTGGCATTGCACGACACGGGTGCACTCTCATACATGCAGGCAATACACTCATACACATAAAATAAAAATAATAAATAAAATTCAACATTTTTAATATCAACTGAGTTAAATTTTAGATTAATTCAGGACAATATCTACCTTTGTGATATTTCATCTTCATCTTCTTACCTGAACTCTTACACACATTCTTGTGTATGTAAGTATGTGATACACACACACACACACACACACACACACACACACACACACACAGCATCTGGAATCCCTTTATCCATAATATTCATTCAATCATCTGTCCTACTTTTTCCGAGCTAGGTTATCATATCTGTGAATAATGAGGACAGTTTCTCCTTCTTCCAAATATGTTTACCTTCCTTCATTTTCAAATAGCACTACATCTGTTTCTTATAAGGCACACACACTCACACACATACATTATGCATCATTTAAAATCTATGTCATATCGTGACATAGCATACTAATCATTAAACACTTGAAGACTATTGTGACAGTTTAAAGTAAGACTTAGACATTATTCCTGTAACATGAGCATACCAGACTAGAAATTGTTAGAATAATTGAACTGAATAATTGTTTTTGTGTGTTTATTAATTTGTTTCTTTTATGTGTGGGGCATTTTGTTTGTTTGTTTTTTCAGTTGGGGTGCAGCTCAGTAGTAAAGCACTTGCTTAGCATATAAAATACACTGAGTTCAGACTTTAGCACAGCAAAATTTTTTAGATTATAAAATTGGGTCTAAGTCTTTTTGAAACAGAAGTCTTGCTATGTTGTCCAAGCTGACTTCGGCCTCCTAGGCTCAAGCAATTGTCCTCAGCTCTCTGAATAGCTGGGACTATAGGCAAATGCCACCATACCCAGCTCTAAGATATTCTTAATAGTAAGAAAATAGTTGGTTTGTAGTGTTCATGTCCTCATCTAAGTGAGAGCACTTGGTGAGCATCTGTTGCTGCTCCTGTTGCAGAAAATTGGGGAATGGATGGAAGCAACCAGTCTTCGGACTCCGAGTTCCTACTCATAGGGCTTTCAGAGATTCCTGAGCAGCAGCAGATTCAGTTTTGGGTGTTCCTGTCCATGTACCTGGCCACAGTGGTGGGAAATGTGCTCATCATCCTGGCCATCGGCTCTGACTCCCGCCTGCACACTCCCATGTACTTCTTCCTAGCCAACCTCTCTTTCACCGACCTCTTCTTTGTCACCAACACCATCCCCAAGATGCTGGTGAACCTTCAGTCCCAGAACAAAGCCGTCTCCTACACAGGATGTCTGACACAGCTCTACTTCCTGGTGTCCTTGGTGGCCCTGGACAACCTCATCCTGGCCACGATGGCATATGACCGTTATGTGGCCATCTGCCGCCCCCTCCATTATGCCATAGCCATGAGTCCTAAGCTCTGTGTCTTGCTCCTCACCTTGTGCTGGGCCCTTTCTATCCTATACGGCCTCATCCACACTCTTCTCATGACCAGGGTGACTTTTTGTAGATTCCGGAAAATCCATTACCTCTTCTGTGAAGTGTACGTCCTGCTGAGGCTTGCGTGCTCTGACACCCACATCAATCACACGGTGCTGATTGCCACAGGCTGCTTCATCTTCCTCACTCCTTTTGGATTCATGATCATGTCCTATATCTGGATTGTCAGAGCTATCCTCAGAATTCCTTCTGCCTCTAACAAATACAAAGCCTTTTCTACTTGTGCTTCCCATCTGGCTGTGGTGTCCCTCTTCTATGGGACCCTCTGTATGGTGTATTTGCAGCCGCTGAAGACATACTCTATGAAGGACTCAGTAGCCACTGTGATGTATGCAGTGGTGACCCCCATGATGAACCCTTTCATCTACAGCCTGAGGAACAAGGATATGCACAGGGCTCTAGGAAGACTGCTGAAGAAACCCTTTCAAGAGGTTAACATGAGGTAATTTGGGGAAAGGGCATTGAGATGGAGACTGAGAATTTCCTTCAATATATGCAAAGCATCACCATTTGGGATACACAGGAGTGATTAGGACACAGTTCCAGCTTAGAATGAACCTATGTGGTGATGAAAAGGCATGTAAGTATAGCCTAGTGTGCCTCAGATCTCACCAGCCCTAGTCATACTAGCTGAGTCACACTGATACCAATACTAGAATCTTGCAAGGTTGAATTTTTCCATGTGCCTCACATAGGACCACATTCTCAGCATTATCTAGATATGCCCAGTTATGACCTAGAGGTGTCTCTCATGTTATCTAGCATATATCTAATACACAAAAAGTAAATGGTGACTGATTAAAAGAAAATGTGAAATCCTGCAGGCAGCCTATGGGAGGAAGAGATAAGGGAGATAAAGGAGGGAGTCTAAATATGATCAAGATATATTTCATGAAATTCACAAAAATTCAATAAAATGTGCACTGAAAAAAATAAAATAATATTCATAAAAAGAACAGTCATTTTGAAGCTGCATAATACAATAACTGAAGTGAAATAAAACAAGAGCTTCAAGAACAGATCTGATAAAGCATAATGAGAAATTAGCTATGCAAATGCAGGTCATTTCAAATTATCTTGTTAGAAGAGCCAAAAGTAAAAGGATGAAAAAGAATGAAGAAAATCTATGGGACTTCAGAAGCACCAACAAGAAAAAATGATCCACAAAACAAGCAGAAAACAAATCACGAAAGGACAGTAGCAAGTGTGTGCCTTAAACGTAAATGGATTAGATTTTTCTGATCAAAAGACTTACAGTGACTGAAAACAAAAAGAAAAAACAATCCAACCATATGCTGACTACAAGAAAGTCACTTTACTGTGAAGGAGACTCACAAAATGAAAGTAAAGGCAAAATATGTGTGTGTGCATGTAGGGATATATATATATGTATATATAGATATATGTGTGTATATGTATAAATATATAGCTTATAAATATATTTATAAATATGTATAGATATACATATTCCAAGTAAATGGAAACTGAAACAAGATTAGCCAGCTATGTTTATATCAGACAAAGAGAGTTTTAATCAAACACAATAAAAAGAGACAAAGAAGGTCACTATGTAATGATAAGGGGGGGACAAATTTACCAAGAAGACATAACAATTGCAAATATCTGTGTATCCAACATCACAGCAATTACTAAATGACTTGTGAGGAAAGATAGATTGCAGTAGTAACAGCCCCTAAATACTCTAGTTTGAACAATGGAAAGATCATCTAGACAGAAAATAAGCATTGGATATTGTTAGTTACTTGTCACTGCGACAGACGATCTGGCAGAAATAAAGGAGGAAGGATTTCTTTTGACTCACTGTTTCAGGGGGTATCAGACCATCATAGCAGGGAAGGCATGGTGGCTGGGAGAATTCAGGCATGTGACGGTGGGAGTTTGCAGCACAGCTCACATCTTGCCAGGTCAAGAAGCAGAGAGAGGTGCTGGACAGATGGCTCAACAATTAAGAGCACTGGCTGCTCTTGCAGAGGACCTGGGTTTGACACAGCTGCACTTACATGCGGGCAATACACTCATGCACACTAAATAAAAATATTTTTTTAAAAAAAAAAAGCAAAGAGAGCTCAGGTTAGAGGTGGATAACCTTCAAGATGTGCCCTAGCCAGATCATAGTCCCAGTAAGTTCTACTACTTCCCAAAAGAGTACCAAGACTAGGGACATGAGCCTGTGGGGAACCTGTTACATCCAAACCATACAGATTTAAATAATACTTTAAATCAAATGCACTTAGAACAATACAGAACATTCCATCAACTATCAGCAAAATACATACTTAGTTGCAATCACATGCAAGTGTGAAAATACCTTGGCCAACTTGCTTGATCCATTTTGTGCTGCTAGGACAAAACACCTGAGACTGGGTACTTTATTTTTAAAAAAAAACAGACATGTATTTCTCATGGCTTTGGAAGCTGAAAAATCTAAGATAAAGGTACCAGTTAGTGAGAACTGGATCTCTCTGCTTCCAAGATGCCTTACTGCATCCTCCAGAGGAATGGAATGCTGTGTCCACACATGGCAAAAGACAGTGAGCAAGACAGCTGAACATTGTCCATTCAAGAGAGGAGCCCTGGCTAATCACCTTTTAAAACTATCACATTGGCCATTAAATATCAACACGTACATTTTGAAGGGGACACATTCAGACCTAAGCATCAAGTGAACAGGGAGCTCTGGGGTGAATCTGGCCATCTGAGTTCTGAGTCAGGCGAATTGTACAACCTCTATAGCCCTGTCTTGCTCCATCACCAGGTGTGGGCTTTCCCTAGAAACCCTGTGGTCTTGGAAAAGGAGGGTTTCTGCAACTGAGGCACAGAAAGTGCAGTGTTTTGTGTGGGGGGGGGGTGTTGAGTTGTGCTGTTGTGGTGGTTGTTATTGTGACTGGGGTGAGGAGTGTGGTAAATCTGGTTTGGGACAGGGCCTCACTATGTATCTCAGGCTGTCTTCAAAGTCATGATCCTCCTGCTTCAGCCTCCTGAGTGCTATGAATACAGCTGTGTGTTAGAAAGTCTGTTCTTGAAGTGAGAACTGTCCTTAAAGTTCACCTCCATTTTTCCACAGATATGTATGGGTAATGTCATTAAGACTCAAGGTCAGGAGGCATTGTGCTGAGTCTCTCGATCCCTCTCCAGGACCAGCTGTCTCTCTAGAACATTCTGGGCCTCGTCCAGTCCTGTGTGCCACAAATCTAAGGCGAGGAGCCTGGGCCTCCAGCACTGTGCTGCACCCCACCACGAAGGTCCGCTCAAGAGCTACAGAAGCGCGGGGCTCTGGATTTCTGCAAGATCCATGAACTCTCCCTGGAGAAACACGCATCCTGGCAGACAGCCAGTAAGAAGGGAAAGGCGGGCATGGCGCGGAAGCAGCTAATGAAAAGCGGGGGGGGGGAGGCGGCGCCACCTCGCCAGAGCATCCTCCTGTTCTGCATGCGGCACGCGCCACCCAGTGGCGGCCACCAGGACCGCGAGCATCTTACACAAAAGTGTAACTCTGCCTATCCTCTCTGCTCACAGGAGAGAGAAATAGTCCCTACCTTCCCTAAAATTAAAAAATTCTTTTCCCCTAAAATGACCAGCTGGCGCCCGCTCCTAACTCCCAGCGTTCTCATTTGCAAAAGTATTTGAGGCAAGAATTTAAAATGAAATCCTAACAGATTAATTCTAGGATTATATTAAAAGAATATGTCAGTGGTTATCAGTCTTTAGAGGACTAAAGTCATTTGATAAAACATAATACTGAATTTGCTGATTAGAAAAACAAAAATCTCAATAAAGTAGGAATTAAAATCATTTAAAAAATGAGCCTGAGAGGGTGGGTTCCAACCTCCATTAGTGTAGTGGCTGGGATCTCAGCAGACCATCAGAGTGCCAAGTTCTGGCCTCCCACTGGCATAGGGGCTAAGAACTCAGGAAACTAACTGAGATTGCCTTTTCTGCCTCCAGGTGGTCAGGTCCAGACCTTAGGAGGAAGCCTGAGTGTACCTGACTAGGACTTGACTTGGGCTTCTGTGGGTGCTCCTGAATAGCTGATCTGAAGCCATCAGTTCCCTCCAAAATAAAACCTGAGAGAACCTGAAACCTGTACCAACCAGCTTTACAAAATCAATAAGGACCTAGGCACTCCAATAATACAAACATAAGCATACTTCAACTTAATTCTCATATAAGAATCATAAACAAAAGAAACTCACATGCCAAAACACAACAAAAGAATAATAAAATGGAAAGCCAAAACACTATGTCCCCAGCAAAGCTCCACCAATCCTGTAGAAGAGTTCTATAAGGAGAACCCTCTAGAGATAACCCAGGACACTGAGCTAAAATAAGAAGTTTGTCCCTATCTTCTTTAAGTTCTTTGATTGGATTTAAAAGAACAGTCATAAACATGATCAAGGAATTCAACAAATTTAAGCAACACACGAACAAACAAATCAAAGACAAACAAACAAATCAAAGAACTAAAAGAAGATAGGGATAAACTTCTGAATGAATGTACAAAAGAGAAACATTGAAGAAAACTCAGGCAGAAATGTAGAAGGAAGTGGAAAACTCAGTAAGCCAACTTGAAACAACAGGGGAAAGCCTCACAGCTAGAATGAATGAAATGCAAAACAGAATGGAGGAAAAAGTTGAAGAACTGGACCACTCAAGCAAAGATTACGAAAAATTTTAAAAACACAGGAATGGTATACACAAGAGATATGGGACACCATGAAAAGACCAAATCTATAGATCACAGGAATACAGGAAGGAGACGAATTTTAGGTTAATGGTATTGACCAGATCCTAAACAGGATTGTAGAAGAGAATTTCCCAAAATTAAGGAAAGTTATCCCTATACAAATACAGGAAGCACATAGAACACCAAATAGGATCAGAAAAGAAACTCAGCACGACATATTATAGTAAAAACACTAAATGTACAGAACAAAGAGAGAATAATGAAAGCAACAAAAGAAAAACAAGTCACATACAAAGGAAAGTCCATCAGAATTACAGCTGACTTGTCAATGCAAACTATGAAATCCAGAAGAGCCTGAACCAAGGTATTCCCAGTTCTACATGACAATAGATGCCAGCCCAGACTACTTTATCCAGCAAAAATGTCTATTATAGTTGAGGGGGAAAGAAAAATCTTCCATGACACAAAAAGCCTGAAAGAATACATGTCCACAAAACCAGCCCTTCAAAGCATACTTGAAGCAATACAGAGAGTGGAGAGAGAAACAACTATATCTCAGGGGCAATGAAAGAAAATAAATAAAGGTATAATTCAGGAAACACAAAATTAGACAGAGAACACAAACAGCAATCAAAGTGACGACAATGAATACACATCTTTCGATAATAACCTTAAATATCAATGGACTGAACTCCCCAATCAAAAGACACAAGCTAAATGAATGGCTTAAGAAATTAGATCCATCTCTTTGCTGTCTGCAAGAAACCCATCTCACCTTCAAGGACAGGCACTACCTTAAAGTAAAACAATGGAAAAGAATATGCCAAGCGAATGGCACTAAGAAACAAACAGGGGTTGCAATTCTAATATCTGACAAAATAGACTTCAAAGTAAAACTAATCACAAGAGATAAGGAGGGTCACTTCATTCTGATCAAAGGAACAGTTAACCAAGAAAATATTACAATCCTTAACATATATGCAAATATGTACTAAACTCTGGTACACCGATTTCATAAGAAAAGTACTATTGGACTTTAAGACACAGATTAACCCCAACTCAATAATAGTAGGGGACTTCAATACCCAACTGTCACCATTAGACAGTTCAACTGGACAAAGGATAAACAGAGAGACATCTGAATTAAATGATACCATACATCAAACGGACCTAACAGGCATCTTTCAAATATTCCACCCAAGCACCAAAGAATACACTTTCTACTCAGCACCCCAAGAAGCCTTTTCAAAAATTGACCACAAACTGGGCCACAAAACAAACCTCAACAAACACAAAAAATTGAAATAATTTCATGCATTCTATCAGACCATAATGCAACAAAGCTCAAAATCAACACTGGACAAAGCCTTGGTCACTATACGAACGCATGGCAATTGAACAACACACTCCTAAACAATGAGTGGGTCAAAGGAGAAATTAAGAGGAAATAAAAGAATTCCTGAAATTCAATGAAAAGGACAATACAAGACAACACAACCTCTGGGACACATTAAAAGCAGTCCTAAGAGGGAAATTTATAGGTCTAAGTGCCTACATTAAAAAATTAGAAAGACCCCCAAATAAATAACCTAACACTGT
>NW_008333884.1:4546304-4546917 GCF_000622305.1 Nannospalax galili | reverse complement strand
CAAATAACAAAAATCAGATAATAAATTAATGAAATAGAAACAAAAAAAAAAAGAATACAAAAAAATCAATGAAACCAAGAGCTGTTTTTTGAAAAGATAAACAAGATTGACAGACCACTAGCCAAGTTAACCAAAAGAAAGAAAGAGCAAATCCAAATCAACAAAATCAGAGATGAAAGAGGAAACATCACAACAGACACCCAAAAGATCCAGACCATTATAAGGGAATATTTTTAAAACCTATATGCTACTAAAATTGAAAATCTAAAAGAAATGGATGGATACCTAAAATCATGCAAAACACCAAGAAGAGATCAACAGTTTAAACAGACCCATAACATATAAGGAAATTAAAACAATAATAGAAAGCCTCCCAACTAAAAAAAATAAAGCCGGGGCCCAGATGGATTTACAGCAGAATTCAACTAGACTTCCAACCAATACTACTTAGATTATTCAGCACAATAGAAACAGAGAGAAAACTCCCAAATTCCTTCTATGAAGCCAGCATCACTCTAATACCCAAACCAGGTAAAGACACAACCCAAAAAGAAAACTATAGACCCATATCCTTAATGAACATAGATGCAAAAATTCTCAACAAAATACTTGC
>NW_008333884.1:4544774-4546195 GCF_000622305.1 Nannospalax galili | reverse complement strand
ACTGGAGGGAACATACCTCAACATAATTAAAGCCATATATAACAAACCCACAGCCAACATCATTCTAAATGGAGAAAAACTGGAAGCATGCCCATTAAAATCAGGAACCAGACAAACCGCTTTCTCCACTCCTTTCAAACATAGTGCTTAAAACTCTTGCTAGAGCAATAAAACAAGAGAAGGAAATTAAAGGCGTACTAATTGGAAAAGAAGAGGTCAAACTATCCTTTTGCAGACAATATGATACTATACCTAAGAGATCCCAAAAGTTCCACCAGAAAATTCCTAGAACTGATCAACACTTTCAGTATAGTGGCAGGTTATAACATCAATCTACAAAAATCAGAAGCCTTTCTATATACCAATAAGAAGCAATTGGAGAAAGAATACAGGGAGATGCTCCCATTCATAATTGCTGCCAAAAAATATCTTGGAATAAATCTGACCAAAGACACCAAAGATCTTTACAATGAAAATGTTAAATCGTTAAAGAAAGAGATTGACGAAGACACCAGGGGATGGAAGGACCTCCCATGCTCATGGATTGGAAGAATTAATATTATGAAAATGACCATCCTGCCAAAAGCAATATATAGATTCAATGCAATCCCAATCAAAATCCTCATGAAATACTTAACAGAATTCGAAAAAACCATCCTTAAATTCATATAGAAGCACAAAAGACCCTGGCAACCCTGAGCACAAAGAGCAATGCTGAAAGGATTACTATACCAGATCTCAAAGTATACTACAGAGCTATAGTCATAAAAACAGCATGGTACTGGCACAAAAACAGACACATAGATCAGTGGAACATCATTGAAGACCCAAACCTGAATACAAGTAATTTCAGCCACCTGATATTTGACAAAGGTGCCAAGAACACACAATGAAGGAAAGATAGCATCTTCAACAAATGGTGTTGGCAAAACTGGATCTCCACTTGTAGAGGAATAAAACTAGATCCTTATCTTTCACCTTGCCCAAAAGTCAACTCCAAATATATCAAAGACTTCAATGTGAAACTGGAAACCCTGAAACTATTAGAAGAAATATTGGCAATAACTTACAAGATATAGTTGTAGGAAAGGATTTTCTAAATCAGACAGAAGTTGCTCAGCAATTAAAGTCAGCAATCAACAAGTGGGACCTCATTAAACTAAAAAGCTTCTGTATAGCAAAAGAAACAATCAAAAAAAGTGAAGAGAAAACCCACAGAATGGGGGGAAAAAATCTTCACCAGTGACACATCTGACAAAGATTTGACATCCAGAATATATAAAGAACTTAAAAAACAAAGACGCAAGAAACCAAATGACCCAATTAAAAGATGGGCTAAAGATCTAAACAGAGAGTTCTCAAAGAAAGAAATAAAGATGGCTAAGAAACATCTCAAAAAGTGTTCAACATCATTAGTAATT
>NW_008333884.1:4534757-4543702 GCF_000622305.1 Nannospalax galili | reverse complement strand
GAAAGATGAAATAATGAAAATTTGCAGGTAAATGGATGGATCTAGAAACTGTTATACTAAGTAACACAGACTCAGAAAAACAAATGACGTATGTTCTCCCTCATATGTGGATCCTAGCACCAAATCCTTTTAAATTCCATGTTGTTTTAATAAGATGATGCTGTACAGCAGTCTCTACTGCATGAAACAACTACCATCGTCACGACGTCAGCTGTGCTTGATTGCTAAAAATCGTCACAATAGGGCTTGTTGACGGTTGTGCTCATTCATTAAAGGAGGGCCAAGCAGGGTCACTGGACCCTCACCTGAGTATCCAGCCACTCTTCCCAGCCAGCTGTATGTAATTTGGCCCTAATCACACAAGGTCTCTTGGATTTGGGGAGGGCTAAAGTATACAATCTGAGGAAGGCTAGGAAGAGAAGGCATGACCCATGCTGGATAAAAGCTTTCCAGTGTGCATACCCTCAGGTCATACATATGCCTCAGCAACCCCTCAGGTATCTCAGTAAGTAAGCTCAGTAACTTCATTGATTCCCCAGTAAAACTTTAATCAAACACTGACTTGACACTAGAACCTTAAAAGGGAATAAGCATTACTTAGTACCCACAGGAAAAGAATTGCTACAACAGATGGAAAATTTGTTAATGTTACTATGTCTCATAATTATTTAAAAACAAAAAGAAAATGAGAATGTAAAAGATGTTAAAAGGATATGGGAATGGAGATATTTTCCAAAATAGAAAAAAATGAGAAAGCCTAAGCAAGTGATGAAGGTCTGTATATGTTTGTTATGATATACAAAGGATGAGACAAAAATAATGTACACATAATCTTAAAATTTCTATGGTCATAGTTTAGTCAACTAGTTTAAGGAACAAAATATATAGCTAGTCAAGGTTTATCTGAGAATATTTGGTTTTTGACCCAAGTCTTATCTACATAGCACATGATAATTAAAAATACCAGACTGGTGGAACTAACTTTATTGGATGTTTAACAGCCATAGTTTGAGTCCTATACTAATGTGGTCAGAGGGACTTAAAGGCCAGTTTTTGCCCCTTGCCCTCCAAGATCGACTAAGTTCCAGGGAACAATGGAGCATCTCTCAAAATGTTCTGTAACTGTGGTGAGTCACCGGTCCTCTTGTTCAGGGAGGACATGGAGACCCCACGAGATGGACTTGAACCAGTGTCCTGTCTACAAAGAGGAGGGTCAACTCAGAGGAAACATCTCCTCCATGCTTCCAAGTGAAGCCAGCCAAGATCAAGTACGAATTGTGAAACATCTCTCAAAAAGTCCTGTGACTGCGGTCAGTCACCTGTCCTCTTGTTCAGAGAAGCCATAGAGACCCCACAAGATGGACTTGAACCAGTGTCCAGTCTACAAAGAGGAGTGTCAACTCAGAGGAAACATCTCATTCATGCTTCCAAGTAAAGCCAGACATGGTTGAGCAGGACTTTTCACTTATCTTCACATAGATGGAACTGGTAAAAGAAAGGGCCAGGAGCTCCTCCCAAGCCCATGTGATCCCTGAGAAACAGATCCTCAAATGGCCTTAAGTGTAAAAGTAAATTGATTTATTTGGCCAACTGTATGGTCTTAAACACTCAAAAGGAAAGTATTACCAAAGATTAAAGTCATCAGTATATTTCTTTAAGAGTTCAAGGGATTACACTTCCAAGACATTAGGCTTAAGTCTATATAAAAAGTTATTCAGACAATTATTTCTCATTGATGATTTTGTTTCTAAGTAGAAAGTGCTGCTTAGATATAAGACTTCAAACCTTGGTCTGCAATACTGTAGTTCCCATCTGTAGCTAAGGGAGACAACCCACTATTTTTCTAAAATGATAGATAAATTTGTTTTCTCCCCCTATCTAGAAGCCTTTGAGAGAGAATTGACACTGATTCTAACCACTCCAACAGCTGTCAAAGTGCCTGAAAACAAATCCTGAATCCATCACTCTCAAGACCAGCCTTGGCAAACAAAAGAAAAATGAGGAGGAACCCAATAGAGGCATGCTTTTGGAAGCCCTTGTCAAGAAATTCCAGTGGACTCTCAAATTAACATTTGAAAATTTCCCTGTTCTGACTTTTTTCTAGTTCCCTGTCTAGAACTTGTAATGCTAATTACTCTTGCCTTTACTTCTCCCTCACATCTCCTATTCATGATTCAAGGACTTTCTTTTCCCCCTGCAGATACTGAGTTCAATATTGTATAACTGTATTAACTCAACTGTGAACCTAGAAACTTACAGCCACTTGTGAAAGAGATGGACTCTTGCTCTGGAGTGTTACTGAATGTGTTAATACTGTAATGAAATGTTTCCTCTAATCGTGTAGTTATTAAAAAGTTTAAAAAAATAATGATTAAAAGAAAAGAGTTATGTAGTTTGGGAGTCTTTTAGATAAACCCACTGAAGGGGTTCTCCAATTGCCTCACCCTGTGTCCCTGTTCAGCATGGAAGAAGCCAGAGTGGTCTGCATCCTGATTCCCTGTCCACAAGCTGGGTAACCCCTTCAGAGGAGGGTGTCATAAGGATAGGAGGTAGGAATTGGCTAGGCAGTTAGGGTAAAAAGACCCCAAAGAAAAGTAGCCAGTTTCTTGGCTAAAACTCGCAATGTCCTTGGGCCTCTTAGCAACATACTCTGTTCCAAAGGCCAAAAAAAGGTCAAAAGTATTTGGGAGCTTTTATCTAATCCTTAAAAGACTTTAGGATTCCTCACTCGTGAGAGTAGAATAGGATAAGTTTCCTAGGACCCCATCAAAGCATGTAGAGGCAGGTAACACAGTTCTGGATTTCCTAATGATGGTGAATCATTTCTATCTTGTGTTTCTTTTCCCAGATGTGGGAAATCAGTCTTCTGCTAATTCAGTCTGGAGAAGACATGTGTCCTGGCCTCTGGGGTGTGGCTTCCTGGTAACCTGCAACACTCTCACTTGGCTTTGTCTTCTGTCTGTCCTCACCAGAAGCAAGCCGGGGAGCTGAGATACATCGAGGATTTAAGGTCTCGGGCACTTCCCCTGTCATGATCTGCTGTAAACTCTGGAAGCTCTTGCATTTCAGTCAAGAAATCTCAGGTACTTTAATTTCCACAATGAAAAAAGTAGTATTATCATTTGTATTCCACCACCACCATCATTATTGGGAAGTAGGTTGGTGTCCTTCATCTTTGTGGAGTCAGACAGAAATAGCATCTTTAAAGTCTGGTACATTAGGTGCTTTATAAATAATAGCTGCTAAGCCAGGTGTCACCACACCTTTAATCCCAGCACCCGGGAGGCAAAGGCAGGCAGATCTCTGTGAGTTCAAGACCAGCCTGGTCTACCTAGTGAGTTCCAGGCCAGCTGGGGCTACATGGAGACTCTGTCTCAAAAAGGCTATAAAAGGGGAAAAAGTGATGGGGTGATATGGGAGGAGTTGGAGGGGAAGGAGTGGGGGTATATTTGATCAAAACACCTTATATGCATGTATGAAATTCTCAATAATTATTTTTTTAAATAATAATAATAATTTTTAAATCCCAGGCATGGTGGGCCCAGCATGCCTTTAATCCCAGCAATCAGGGGGCAGAGGCAGGTGGATCTCTGAGATCCAGGCCAGCCTGGTCCATACAGCCATTTCCAAGCCAGTTGAGGCTACAGTTAGACCCTGTCTCCCTTATATGCATGTATGAAATTCTCAATAATTATTTTTTTAAATAATAATAATAATTTTTAAATCCCAGGCATGGTGGGCCCAGCATGCCTTTAATCCCAGCAATCAGGGGGCAGAGGCAGGTGGATCTCTGAGATCCAGGCCAGCCTGGTCCATACAGCCATTTCCAAGCCAGTTGAGGCTACAGTTAGACCCTGTCTCAAAAAAAGAGGAAAAATAAAAATAAATAAAAACTGAAGGGAAAAACAGCAAATCAAAATGTGAAACAGTATAAACATTCCTATTAAAGTCATGATAGATAACAAGGACTCCTGCTCTCACTGGGTGCTTTTTAATGTTTGGACAGGCTGGAAAGCTGTAAAATATTAAAAGAGAATAGTAAGTTAATTTTGGGGGAGGGGAGAAACAAAATAGCATTGTTTCAGGTGAAATAGTTACCCTCGAAAAAGCAAGAAACATCAAAAACTAGAGATTAAGTCATCCAGAAGGAAGATAAATTTGTGTGGGAGTGACATGTTGAGTGAGAGAAAAGAGAGCGGGGGAAGGGGAGGAGTTTCCTACACACTAGCATCAAAGACAAATCAGAGTAAAAGAATTGTCATTAGTACAGATCTAGTCAAATGAGATTTAAAATATATAATATATAATCAAGAAACATCAGGGCAGTTGATAAATAGTGTTTGGAAAATTGGCCTGTCATCTAGAAGTAAATGCATCTCTTTCACTTGTCCTATTCACCTAATTCCAAATAAAAGTTTTTTAAATAAAAGCACAAGATACAAGCAGAGTGTGGTGGTCCATCCCTGTAGGAGATGGAGTCACGAGGATCAGGAGTTCAAGGCCAGTCTCGGCTACCATAGTGAGGCTACCACAGTGAGTGCTAGGCCAGCATGCAACACAAGACCCTGTTAAATAAATAAACAAACTACAAAAGTTAAGAACATATGTATGGGAGCGGGGATAACATGTTACAATCTTAGATTAGCCTCTAAATCACAAAAAGACTAATTTGGCAGACAGTATTAGTTCTCCCCCAATGCATATTTTCTTCTCCCTGACTATTATGTCCTGATTTAGATGGTGGACCTGAACTGTATACTCAGAAAACCACATTTGCTTCTTTCAATAGTCTCTTGCAAATGAGATGTATAAAGACTTTGGCTTCTGGGAAAGCTCTTCTCTGATATAGTCCCAGCATCTCTGTTTATTGTCCCTTTCTGTCTGCAGTGCAAACATTGGTGACCAACAGGGTGATGAAGGGCACATGCCAAGGATAGTAACAAGGAAAACTAGAGAAAGCCTGGTTCTCTGATGGCATCATTAAGTCCCAGGGCTGCCTTATCTGCAGGTTTTATGCTTGTTCAAATATAATTCAGAGGCCGGGGGTGGTGGCTCACGCCTTTAATCCCAACACTTTGGAGGCAGAGGCAGGTGGATCTCTGTGAGTTCAAGGCCAGCCTGGTCTACATAGTGAGTTCCAGGACAGCTGGGGCTACAGGAAGACCCTGTCTCCAAAAAAAAACTATTTATATAGTAATTATTATATATATAATTCAGAAGACAAGGGAAAAGCAGGGCTGGGGAGGTATCTCAGTGGATAAAGCTCTTGCCTTGCAGGAATGAGGGCCAGAGTTTAGGCCCCCAGAACCCATGCAAAAGCTAAGGAGGCACAGCAGCCACTTGCAATCCCAACACCAGGAGGCAAAAACAGTCGGGATCTCTGGGGCTAGCTGACTAGGTGGACCAGCTGGAAATGGTGAGCTCCAGGCTCATTAAAAGACTCTACCTCAAGAAATAAAGAGGAGAGCCATCAAGGAAAACATCCAACATCAACTTCAAGCCTCCACACACATGTGCATGCACCTACCTATACATTTGTACCCACATACATGTGAATACACACATGTATGCCACACATACATACAAAAAGGGAAATAAGTGGAAAGCATAGCTCCCAGACAACATAAAAATGAACATGTATTAAAGAGTTTATTTTATGAATCTACCAAAGCATTATAATCCAAAGAATAGACACATTTACTATTAGAAAAATTAAATTGGATACATAAACTATCTTTCTATGGAAGAGTATGGAGTGGGGGAAAGAGCCCTTTACTGGACATAATTCATTTCCATGTCTACAGACTAGAATTATTTCATGTGTCTATCAGTTATCTGAAGCTTGCAGAATTGTAAAAAGACTCTAAAAGAATCTGAATCAGATAACCCAGAAAGGTACGCCCAGGCCAGCACAGTCCTCATTGAAGAACAAATTAGTTCTGCATGTTGCGTAAATCAAATATTTTTCCATCTGTTCAAGACACTGTTAGTTGAGTTTCTTATTTCCTGTAGCTGGACATATTCCTTGCTGATAACATTGATAGTTTTGAGTGTACCATTTTCTCCAATTTTAATGCAGAATAAAAAGAGCCTGGAGCCCAGAGCAAGCTGAGAGAGAATTCCCAACACGAAGGATAAAGAAACCATCCCCTTAATATTTACAGATTAAACCAGTAGGGAAAAGACTAATGACCATAGAGAAAGGGAAAATGTGTTAGCAATGTAAAGGAAAAGAATGCAGACGCCCTTTGCACCAGATAAGAAGAAATGTTCAGCCACACGCATGAGATTTGCACAATGTAGATTAAAATTATAGAATGCCTCTCAGGCAGGGATTTAAAAGCTTATTGAAAATGAGAGAAGTAAGGTACATTGTTGTTGAGGGGTAAATTCATACAGCCAGTCTAAAGGACAATTTGGCAAAAACCTGAAAATATTCAAAATACACACACCCTTTATCATAGTAATACCACTTGCAGGTACTTATCCTGTGGACCTACTTGCCTGTGGATGCAAAAACATACAAGGGAGGAGTCTTTGTGGCACTGTTTGTAATCACAAAGGACTGGAAAAAATAAATAATCATGCATACTTCTGTGAAATGGAACACTATCCAACTGTTTAGAATAATGGGGTAAGCCAGGCATGGTGTTCATGTCTATAATGGCAGCACTCAGGAAGCTAAGACAAGAAGATTGCCACAAGGCAAGAGGACAGCCTAGGCTACATATTGAGTTCCAGGACAGCCTAAGCTCTGATATGAAACCCTGCTTTTATTAATCAATCAATTGATTATTACTTAGAGACATGAGAGGAAACAAGATGGTCAGGTTGCAAGTAAGTAGAAAGGTGGTGCAATGGTAGAGCACTTGCCTAGCATGCATGGGATGCTGGGTTTGATCCCTGGGACTGCAAACATACACATATAAGCAGGAAAATTAACGAGTAGAAGATTTTACAATATGTCAGTATTATTTCAGCAACATTACTGATGTTTCCCTGTTTGTTAAACAGTCAAGTAATTTTAGAATGTCAATAGAACTTAGCTTCCCACATACCTCTATATCTTTATTAAGCAGAGATCAACAGATACCTGTGGGAAACCTATTCACGTATTGCTCCCATCACTGATATGGCAACCATATGTTCCAACCAGCTGAGTACAGTCGACTGGAGTGAAAGGTGGTCACCTGACATTGCTGGGTCAATCAAATTCTCCCCATGGGATGGCAGAATAGAATTAAATACTGGCCCAGGTAGTTCTCTTAAACGTAGGAAATGTAGACTTATGTGCTTTTAAAAAAATGAATATGTTTTTCTTGGGGGGAGGGGGACGTTGGGTGTACACGTGTGTGTGCATGTGTTTCTGTGTGCATGTGTGTCTGTGGTACATGCACACTCATGCAGGTATGTTCATGTGCACTTCTCAGTGCATGCGCATATGGAAGCCAGAGACCCACCTTGGGTGTCTTTCTCTATCGCTCTCCACCTTTCTTTGAGACAGAGTCTCACTGAACCTGAATGCGATGTTTGGGCTAAACTGTATCCACCACACTCCTGTGCAACACACCCCTGGCTTTTTATGTGCATTCTGGAGTTCTCTCTCCAGTACAGAAGAGCTTAAGAGAGAACCCTCATAGTAACTTGATTTGAGACGGTTTCATATAAAGCATTATTAACTAGAACAGGATTGGAGTAAAACATTAAGTGAAGTGAACTCTAAAGTATATGGGGAATTGCAAGAGTAAGATATAACCACTACCCCTGCGGTAAGAGAGCATGCCCAAGGAAGACCAAGTCCACCCCAGAACCAAGATTCTGCTGCCTGGCCTTGGGTCACTCAATGAGTAAGTCTCCATGGTTCCACATCCATGGAATCTGCTACAAATCTAGTCTCTGTTCACTGGGAGGTGTCTCACTGGAAGCACTGTACTATCAGACTGCCTAGCCACAGAGGAAGGAGAGGGGTTCTTAGAGGAGACAGGATGCTGCTGGTCATGGTGCACTGCAGGAGTTGTGCACTCGAGAGGCCATGTACATTGCCAGGGCCTGGGACTGGGGAAGGAGCCCACATGGCAGATGCTAGGCCTAGAGACACAGAGAGTGCTGCAAGAGCCACAGAAGCCCTAAGAGCTTACCAGAGGAGCAAAAGAAAACAGGGAAATGAATCTCCCCCTTCTGCAGGCCTGTCTTGCACCCCTGCAGACAAGGAAAACATATTCAAAGGGCCCCGATCTGTTTTCACAGAATAGGCCATGATGGGAAAATGTGACACTAAGACCAACATAAATAGACTCAGGAAATAAAATAAAGCTAATAATACATAATATAAAACTGTATTTTATAATATATAATAAAGATCTTTTAGCCATCACAGACATATAAAGAAATGGCCAACAACCCAATTGAAACAAAACAAAACAAAACAAAATTACAGAGAAAAGCTGAAAGCAGGGCAAAAAGTAGGTAAGAGAAATGGTCGTTTTTGCTGTCTTTGGTGTGGCCAGCTATATCCTTGTCCTCTGCATCTAAAAGAGACTCCTGAACCTTGTTAATAAATGTCCATTTAGGCTCTTAAACTAGATTGAGCTACTTTTGATACCTGTAACAAAGGCATCCTATTAAACACAAGCTCTTAATAACAAAGTCCCTGAATTAAAATCTTTTTTTAAATATTATTTTTTTATTTTGTGTGTATGCATGTAGGTAAGTGCACCTGAGTCATGCAACGATCAAGGAGGACAGAAGAGGCTGTCGGATCCCCTGGAACTGGAGTTATGGACAGTTGTTAGCTGCCATGTAGGTGCTGGGTTTCGAACCTGGGTCTTCTGCAAGAACAGTCAGTGTTCTTAACTACTGAGCTATCTCTCCAGCCCCCTGAATTAAAATCTTAAGTAACAATTTTATCATTGTTGAGTCCTCTTAGTAGCTTACAGTTGTCTGTA
>NW_008333884.1:4534290-4534739 GCF_000622305.1 Nannospalax galili | reverse complement strand
TTGAGTCTTCAATTTTGTTCCATTGGTCTATGGGTCTATTTTTGTGCCAGTACCATGTTGTTTTTATGACTATAGCTCTTTAATACAGCTTGAAATCTGGTATCATAGCCCCACGGCATTGCTCTTAGTGCTCAGGGTTGTTTTGGCTAGCTGAGGTCTTTTGTGCTTCCATATGAATCTTAAGATTTTTTTTTTCCAATTCTGTGAAAAATGTCATGGGGATTTTGATTGGCATTGCATTGAATCCATAAATGACTTTTGGTAGGATGGTCATTTTCACAATATTAATTCTTCTACTCCATGAGCATTGGAGGTCCTTCCATCTTCTGGTTTCTTCCTCAGTCTCTTTCTTTAATGACTTAAAATTTTCATTGTAGAGATTTTTGGTGTCATTGCTCAGATTTATTCCAAGATATTTTTTTTTTTTGCAATATTTTTGAATGGGAGCA
>NW_008333884.1:4526191-4534095 GCF_000622305.1 Nannospalax galili | reverse complement strand
TTACAGTAGTTTAAGGCTATTTTGAAAACATGTGTCTCCTTCCTTTTGGGGAGAAGGATCAGTAATAGGAAGAAAAGACAACTTGGAAGAAGCTAGGTTGTCAGGGATATTTTGTTTTATCTTGTTTCTGCATCTTTCTCTCTCTAGCCAGTCTAGCCTGGAACTCACCATGTAACCTAGGCTATCCTTGAATTTGGGCTAATTCCCTGACTCTGCCTCTTAAGTGCATTACAGGCATGTACCAATCACACCCAGCAACACGGATTTGTTTTTAGGGATTTCTTTTCTCATCCGATTTTCTAATTTAATCATAAGAAAGTACAATCTATAAAGTATTTGTTGTGTGCCCTAAAGAAATTATCAAAAGAAATAAACTGGAATATGTTACCCTAGGGACATCATGATAAAGTTGCCCTGAGAGGCTGGCAAAAGAAACAGCATCATTCTTTACATGTACACGCCTGCGTGCATGCATGCTTGAGAACACACACACACAGATGTGTTTAAATAAACAGGATTTCCTTGAGAACACCATGCAGTGCATTATAGTCTATTAATTTCACTGTTCAAAGAGTTGGGGACAAGCAAGCTGGCAGCAGCACTGCCCCCTAGTGGTTTATTTGAAGGATTGTTGGTTTCAATGAAGCAAGTAATTTTTTATGTTTATGTTTATTCTTGTTCTTTCCTACTTTTTTTGAGACAGGGCCTCACTGTGTAGCTCTGGCTATCCTGGAACTCACCATGTAGACCAGGCTGGCCTTGAGCTCACAGAGATCCAGAGATCTGCCTGCCTCTGCCTCCCAAGTGCTAGGATTAAAGGCGTGTGCCACCACGCTCAGCTTATAGTTTTCTTTTTTGGGTATTTCTCTCCCATTGACAACATATATAAGCTAATGAATTAGAGCATCGTAAATAAAAATAATAATGGTCTATAGTGTGGAGGAGGACAGCTTTCTTAAAAGGCAAAAAATATTAAGAATGGATTTTTTTCCTTTTAATGTGAAGAATCAGACGTTGGATGTAGATCTTCTTTAAATGTCTGGTAGAATTCTGCTGTAAATCCATCTGGTCCTGGGCTTTTTGTGTCTGGCATTTTGTATTACTGTTTCAATTTCCTTATGTGTTATGGGCCTGTTTAAGCTGTTTATCTCTTCTTGGTTTAGTTTTAGTGGTTCCCATGCTTTTAGATATCTGTCCATTTCTTTTAGGTTTTCAAATTTAGTAGTATATAGGTTGTGGAAAAAATCAATAATTAAAAAAAAATTTGCCAGGTGTGGTGGCGCACGCCTTTATTCCCAGCACTCGGGAGGCAGAGGCAGGCAGATCTCTGTGAGTTCAAGGCCAGCCTGGTCTACATCGTGAGTTCCAGGACAGCTGGGGCTACAGGGAGACCCAGTCTCAAAAAGACCAAAAAAAATTTTTTTAAGCCTTTTCCATGGCTCAGCAGTTAAGAATATTTGCTGAACATGAATGAAAACCAGAGTTCAGATGAGAGCATTTACCTAAAAGCTGGCTGTAGTTGGTTGCATACTTCTGCAACCCCTGCACAGAGGGGACAGGGGCAGGAGGATGGCTGGGGCTTGCTGGCTGACAGTCTAGCTTAAAAAAAAAAAAAACAGGAGCTCCAGGTTTAGTGAGATTCCCTGTCTCAAAAGAATAAGGTGGAGAGTGACACAGGAGAATGCCTGATGCCCTCCTCTGACCTCTGGTCACATGCACATGCATACACACACACACACACACACACACACACACACACACTCACACACATCTACATATGTACGTAATGTCTTGCAAAGGGGATCAGTAAAATTCACCTGATCCTACCATCTGAGCAAACTTTCTACCACCTTTGTAGAATGTGCCTGTGACATTCCCAAGACAGTATCACCAGTGTGTGCCTAATTGTTCATTTGTATGTTTTCATGTGGAGTGAATTATCGTGCCACTTGCTTTCATTGGCACTCTTAAATGGGCTGTTTTATGTGATTGTTCCACTTGATGGAGCCCATTCACCAACCTGTTCTTTACTTACCTGTCTCTTGTTGATTCTGTCTCCAACATCATTAGCACTAGGGGACACCTCGCCATGGATGAGCGCCTCCACTCTTCTAGCAGTTTTGTTCTGTGGCGGCTGGGTTTTCACAGCCTCAGAGCACACCTTTCTTCTGATCATTTGTTTGCATTTGGAGAAGAAAGCTCGGCTGTGTTTTTATTTTAATGTAATTTCCATTCTTTCAGGTTCTGTTTTTCCCTCCTCACCAAATTCTCTCCCAATCTTTCCTCCCAGTGTCTCCTATTCTGAGAGGTTCTTGTCATTCTCAAAACCACAATCCATCTTCATATCAAATCACTCCTTTTAAGCTTCATATTTTATGATAGTTCTCTGTTCTCTTCCGTTCTTATTTTCTTCAGAACCCTGTGTTTTGTGGGACATGAATTTTTGTCCATTGTGTGATAATGTTGAAAAGGATTCCTTAAGTGAGGGTCAGTACCCCCAGCACCCCAGTATTCTCACTGGGCCTGAGACTACGGCCTGGGGGATAGATTGTTAAATAGAGACTATAAATTGATTCCCAAAGCAACAAACTACAGCAGAATTCATCTAAAAATGCAGGTCCTGCTGGGAGTGGTGGTGCACGCCTTTATCCCAGCACTCAGGAAACAGAGGCTGGTGGAGCTCTGTGAGTTCCAGGCCACCCAGAGCCACGTATGAGATTCCATTGAGAGAGAGAGAGAGAGAGAGAGAGAGAGAGAGAGAGAGAGAGAGAGAGAGATGAGAGAGAGAGAGAGAGAGAGAGAGAGAGAGAAGAAAGAGAGAAGAGAGAGAATTGGTTCCTGATTCCTGGACCTCCCCCAGACCAACTGAATTGTAACATCTGGAGTAATGGCTGAAATAAGCATTTTTAACAATATCTCCAGTTAATTTTTATGCACTCTAAGGCTGAACTGCTGGAGAAAGTTCTTCTGAGTGGTGCCTATCTATGTAAAGAACAGTCTTTGTTATGAGAGAGTAGAATGGACTGGCCTAAAATTGACAACAGTCTTCTACAAGATTTCTGAACATCTGATACTTCAGCCATCATCTCTACCTGAAGGAACAGAGACAGAAAGTCCTGTTCCCTGAATCCCTGCCCTTAGGTGCCACATCTGTGTCTCATGTTTCTCCTTTGAAACTAAACTCTGGTTCCCATAAACAGTGGCTACAATGAGAGCACACAGTGCATCATTAAGTGACTAAGCGAAGATGCTAGATGGACCATAGCCATAACCCACCAAATCCGTATTTCAAATTCAGAGAACCATTGGAGCCACTAGAAACATCCAGGTCCCAACAGATGTGCAAGAAGGCACGGCTGCAATAGAACCAGTTCTCCCACTTCATCCTCCAGGCAACACAAGAAGACTGGCTTAACCAAGGCAGGGTCACATTTGACCTGTGATGGCTAGTTAGGTCAACTTGACTGGCTAATGGAGACCCAGATAGCTGCTAATAAAAGACTAATTTTAGGTGTTTCTTTGAGGTGCATCCAGAAGAGATTAGCATTTGATTCAAAGACCGAATAATGACCACCTTCACCAATGCAAGTGAGAATCATATAATTTGTTGAGAACCTGAAACAGGAAGGTGGAAGAAAGACGAAGTTGCCTTCTGTTCAGGCTGGGCGATGTCAATCTCTTGGCCTTGGATTATCATCCCTCCTGTTCTTGGGCCTCCAGACTCAGAGCTGAATTTAGGCCTTCAGCCCACCAGGCCTTGGGTCTTAGAACTATAACGAAGCTGCACCCACCCAATAACTGACTACATGGAGTAGGAGTAGTCATTGTAGGCTCATTCTTGGGGAATGTGGGCATTCTCCAACAGACACCTTGACTCCTCAACGGCCTTGAACTCCTCTTAGAACTTCACTGTCAAAGGTCCTACCATCTCCATCACTTCCGGCCAGCCCTCCTTTCTCCATCTCTCCTCAGTTACTCAGAAGATCACAAGTGACAGCTTTCCAGCCTTCTCCAGCTCCCTCTCCACTCTGCCTCACAGGCCTTTCCCCAATAAATACATCATTCCTATCTTGGTATCTATAGAAGGGCATTGGTAGGAGGGCAGACCAGCCCATTAGCAAAGAAAAAAAAATGCACCAGAGTTAAACAAAGGAGACTTTATTCAAAACGATTGCAATAGGGACATTAAGTTGAACCAAACTCCAAACATGACAGAGACCAGTGAGGATTTGTAGCCAAGTTTTAGGGTGAGCAATTTTCTTTGGCGGAAAATCACTAACAGAAACTTGGTTAGGTATCAAGAGTGAAATAACTTAAAAGAATATCAAGGATAGGGGAATGGAATTCTTAACAGGTTTAGATTTAGTTTTAACTTGGGTGAGTCCGAGTCAGAAAGAGGGTTCAGAGGAACGTGAGGAAAGTGTGGTTGAGGGACTCTGTACCATAACCTTCCTCAACCCAGGCAAGGCAGTTATCTTACCATGCCAGCCTACACCAAAGGGTTGGGAGGAAGAACTTTGAAATGAATTTGAAGTTTAAAACAGCTTTGAGTTTGAACTGAAATGAGATGATTCTAATGATGCAAAGTTATAGAACTAGACTTTGATGCTACCTGGAGCCCATTACCCAGAGGGAAGAGGAGGACTGGTCATAGCACAGCAGGTTAGTGGCATCTTTGAACACAGTAGTTACTCAGAAGATGTGATTACCGGAAGTCCTGAGCACAGCCCAACCAGACTCCCCAGAAAAATCTTCCCCTGTGTAGTAGGCAGAACAGTTGACCCGACGATGTCCAATAATATTGGATGCCGAGGTGAAAGAAACAAATTTCAAGAATTCTAAGACTATACCTCCTTGCTGGAGGAAGCCCATCACTGGAGGAGGGCTTTAAGAGTTCGTAGCCTCACCCACTTGTAGTTTGCTCTCTCTGCTTCATGTTTACTGTTGAACTGTGAACTCAACCTCCTGCTCAACCATCATGCCCGTTGCTTGCTGCCATACCTCTCCTCATGGCCTCATCCCCCTGGAACCATGAGCCCAAACAAACTTTGTCTTTTGTAAACTGCCTTGATCATGATATTTTATCACAGCAACAACAGAAAGGTAACTAATATACTGATCCAGTTGAATGACATCCATGTCTTGTACAGCACTTTCCACACAGACAGAAAATAGCCTCTACGAGGCTGTGGCCCTAAGCAACTTCCCAGCTTCCAAGAAGAAGGGTTAAATCCAGGAAGCAGCCAAACCATGAGGTGCAGACAAGCATGGGATGTTTATGTGAAAGATGCAGCTTCACTCTGAAACCACCATTCCAGAGAAAGCACTGTTTAGCATGGGCTTTAGCCCCCAGCCCAGGCGGTTACACATGTGTGTGGACAGTGCTCCACGAAGGACAGGAAAACCAAAGGATAACATGATGCAGTCTACCTCCTGCTCTCCTGTGCACCCAGAGCTTCTAGCCATCTGGAACTTCATGTTGAGATCAGCTTATCAGATTCAAAATGAAATGTGATTCTGATTCCTCAAGTGGGATGGAAAGTATAACATCAGACTAAATGGGTTGTTTGGATAACTAGATGAGATTATAATCAGTTCTGCTCCTAGGCTTTTTCTTAAAATGGAAATTTGGTACCATGCAAATGCTATGATTGGGAGCAATTTAAGTCTAATGCAAATTGTATTTTGCTTACACAGTTCATCCATGAAAAATATAAGGTGAATGTAGCAAGCCACTGCATGAAGAGTTAATGCATCTTGCGACTTGATGGCATATTGGCATACTTCCAGAGTTAATGTTCAATGAGAGGACAAAAGAGCTCTGTGCTGCAAGCAGTGTACCCAGAAGGCAAAGCTCGGGGGGAACGTGTGCTCTTCAGTTCCTGAAAACACTCTGGTGGGCTAAAGCTATTCTAAGAAGCAGACATTTCTGATACATAAGTTTAGTTTCAAGATGGCTTTGTCTGATAACATCTATACATTGTATTCCTTAACTTGTTATTGTATGTAACTTGTTATTGTGTCTTACGTGTTCTTGGCACAATATTTCCTGTGAGCTTAACTCACTCATTATTTTAGTACTAAATAAAAGATCAGGACTGAGAAGGATCTCATCTGTGAACCATGAGTCTCAGATCCTCCGCTTAAAGCTTCATCTGTGTCTTCCACACTGTCAAATCTCCATCCACTCAACTACTACAGGTGAATGCGGAAAACGGCACCCAGCTCAATCAAGCTGCATAGGACTACATATGAAGTGCATGATACATGCATCTGCCAGCTGCCTCAGTATATTTCGTGTGCTATGGGCCCCATGTGTTCATCAAACTTCAGAAAATGTCACCTCTACCTCTTCATAACTCATAAATGGCAACATTTCCACCACCAGCTTCCACAAGCAAACTTCAGGCCTTTTCCAAGCTAAGTACCTTAGTCATTGTAATATTTATATATTTCTTAATCACTTAATATGTATGACTTGTTACCAGTTTTATTAAGTTTATATGCCTTTATTTTTATGTATCACTGATAATGTATTTGAGTGACATGCACCTAATCCATCTTTCCCATGGTTACATGGGAAAGGCCCATAGTTACACAATTTCATGTGATGTATTTTTAGGGACAAGAATGTCATTATAGCAACTGTTACATATGTAGTTACATATCATCTACCTTTAATAAATTCAGCTGCTACTACTGTGATTATCATTATTACTGAACCTCTGGTGTCATTTTTCAAGCTTTATCTCAATTATGAATTCATTTATCCTCATACTTCCCTGTGGGTTGTACTTCTAATAACAGAAAAGAAAATGCAGATATTGGGGCATTAATTTACCCAAGATCACAAGCCAAGTCCCCAGAAGATACGGACAAATATGTCTATTGCCTTCCAATCTCTCAAAGAAAAATCAATTTACATGTAGGTATTACTTCTAAATCTACATCCAAACAGTCAAGCAAAGTGTATGTATGAGCAGGGCTATTTCAGGGTCAAAGGAAGGGAAGAAGAACGGGCATTCAGTCATGAAAGGACCGTTGGCGAGGTGAACCAGTAGTCTGAAAAGGAAAGTGGGCAAGGGAGAAAACTGTGGGAAGGAGGTAGGTCAGTGAAGAACAGAGGTCTCAAACGCATGCCTACAGAGGCCAAGCAAGACACTCAAGGAGGGAACAGTAAGAAGCAGAGGGAACTACGGAACTCTGAGCTCTTACCCATAGGAGGCTCCAGTGAGCTCAGACCAATTCATGCTTGAGCGGCAGATTCGGCATCTGAGAATTTTTAAGAGAAGCAAACTGAGAATTTTTTTTTTAACCTTTTTGAGACAGGGTCTCCCTGTAGCCCCAGCTGTCCTGAATTCACCATGGAGACCAGGCTGGCCTCAAACTCACAGAGATATGCCTGCCTCTGCCTCCCGAGTGCTGGGATTAAAGGTGTGTGCCACTACACCCGGCACAAACTGAGAATTTTTATGAGAAGTGAAAAGAATTTTTAAGAGAAGCAGAAACTACTTTTAAAAGTTATGGTTAGTCCAGTTCCAGGGGAATCTAACAACCTCTTCTGACCTCTGCAGGCATTGCATGACATGGGTTCACTTACACACATGCAGGCAGTACACTCATACACATAAAATAAAAAATATTTAAAGTTCCCAGGGACTATGAGCATCTCACAAAATGTCCTGTAATGGTGGTGGGTCATCTGACCTCTTGATCAAGGAGGCCAAGGAGACCCCAACAGATGCACTTGAACCAGTGTCTAGTCTACAAAGAGGAGGGTCAACAAAGAGAAATCATTTCCTCCATGCTTCCAAGCAAAGCCAACTATGGTCGAGCAGGACCTTTGACTTACCTTCACATAGGCGGAACTGGTAAAAGAAAGGAGCCAGGGGCTCCTCCCAAGC
>NW_008333884.1:4465697-4525831 GCF_000622305.1 Nannospalax galili | reverse complement strand
GGGGGAATGGATGGGGGTGCTGACAGCACAGTGGACAGTGACAGGGATAGCAGAGTGTGGAGGCTCTAGTGGGAGAGGAAGGCTGTCTACCTGACGAGTTTGTATTCATGCTCAGATGCCGAGGAGCTCAGAAGGTGGGTGACTGTAACCAGTGATAGTCATGTATATAGAGATTAGAAATGCATGTGAAAACGTCTCAATGTCAATAGGCTTGGAATGAATTTTTCTGTATGAAATTGTGTGTTTTGACAACGAAGTGGAGATCTTTTTTAAACGTTGGAACCTCATTTAATTTTATGTCTTATAGAGTTTATAATGAGTAAAAGATTATATAAGGGTAATAATTCATCTGTAAACCTAGAAATGTACAGCCAGTTTTGAAAGAGATGTACCCTAGCTCAGAAAAATGTTATTGAATAGGTTAATGCTGTTGTAATGAAATGTTTCTTGTAATTAAAAATAAATAAATAAATAAATAAATAAATATTTAAAAGTTATGGTTAGGTTGTGTATGTGTGTGTGAAAGAGGGAGGGAGGGAGGGAGGGAGAGAGGTATATGCAGTGCATGCAAGTGCACACATTTGTACTCCCAAGCACACATGCAAGGCGAGAGGACACTAGCTGTGTCTTCCGTTACTGTTCTCTGCCTTACTGCCTTGAGACAGGGTCTCTCACTGAACTGGAAGCTCGCCATTTTGGTTAGGCTGGCTGGCCAGTGAGCTTCAGGATCTGCCTGTCTTGCCTGCCCCCTAAATCCTGGGGTTACAGGCATGCATAGCCATGCCCAGCTTTTTGTGGGTGCTGGGGATTCAAACCCAGGTCCTCAACCTTGCAGAGCAAGCTCTCTTACCACTGAGCCATCTCTCCAGCACAAAGTTTTTGCTTTTTTTCTTTTTAATGGATGGCTCATTTAAAAAATTGTCAGCACATTTTAAGCCAAAATGACACATGTATAAGGCAGCTGATACACAACCCCAGGGAAATGAATGTGCTGCCCAGGTTTAGCACTTCATGCAAAGAAGCAGATACCCTGATGGACACAAAATATGTTATTTATTGTTGATTTCTGCAAAGACACATTTAAGCAACAAAATATACATTTGTCAACCTTTTAGAATTTGTTTTATACATTAACAAATACAATGTGCTACCATAGCAATAAATTAAATGTACACTATTTACATTACATAGGCAGTCAGGGTCTACAAATCACCTCCTCACTAAGAGGAAGGAAAGAAAAGTCATCATCGTCACAGGGAGTCACTTCCAAACTACACTCTACCACAGGCATCTCTTCACATGGAGACATCAGCACTCCCCAAGCTGGAGGTCAAAGGGTGACATCACAAGGAAGAGTTGGCACACACCACACACTAAGGAGCAGGAAGGGGAATTTCACCCTTCCAAGTGGAAATGTCACAAAACCAAAGACAATGGCAATTAAATCCCAATCTTCAAGTCAAGTACTCTCCCCTCAGGGCTGGCAAAGCCCAATCCAGAGCCCCTGTCCTAGCACCTGCTCACTCAGTACTCAGTAGTGCTCCACTGCCTTTGGCCCTGGGCGGTTGTCTTCTTCCTCCCAAAGGGGCACACAGCCCAGCTGAAAGAAGAGGGGTGTAGGATCAGGATAAGCAAGGGACTGCTGATGAAACAGATACCAGAACTTGGTAGAATGCCCCAGAGGCCCCCTACCAAGCTATAAGAGATAGCCTTTCGGGCTATACCTGCCTGCCTTTGCCTTTGATTAGGGGAATGGGGGCGGGGGGGGTGCTAGCCAGAAGCTGGGTAAGGAACATAGGCTTCAGAGCATGACTGATTGGCCTGGTCCCTGCAGCCCAGGAGCCATAAGATCTACCTGAACCCCAGCCAGTTTCCCACAGCAGAACTGTCTTTGCAGACTAAGAAATAAACAACAAAGGGTAATGTTTAGTTGGCACCTTGAGGGGTCAAGGTAAGGAAAATGAAACTGGCTGTATCCTGCCTAATTACCTGATCTGGGTTTTCAATAACCATGCCCATTTTAAGAACTGGAGAAGCTGGGAGCATAGCTAAGTGGCAGAGTACTTGCTTAGCATGAGCAAGACCTTGGATACATTCCCAGCACCATCATATAAAAGGGGGGGGACCAGAGAGAGTTTCCTTTTACCACTTTTACCACTTTCTGTCTTAATTCAGAACAAGGAAGTCAAAGGCTAATGCATCTTTTCCCAGGCCCTAGTCACAGAGCCCAAGAGCTGGAATCCCTCCCTGTTTCCTTTATTCAAGCTGCACCCCCAAACCCCAGGGCCCTCACTGACCAATCCAAGATTTCTCATGATGAAAAACAGCAGAGGCTGAGGCCCTGCCAACACCCTCCAATCCTGGCACCTCCCAGTGTGGAGGCCCCAGCCAAGCAGCTTCCCCAAAGCCCAGGCCTCAGGAAAGGCAGAGGCTTACTCGACCAACAACACAGCTGGCACACAGGAAAGGGCCCTGGGCTGTGGGTCTAGTGTCAGCTTGGCTACTAGGTGGCTGTGTGGCCTCAAGCAAGTTCTTTCCCCTCATCTAGACGATGACATGTTGGATGAGATGCTAACAGGGGCCAGAAGGCTTGAGAATCCAATGATGCCCACAAAACTGAACCACAGATTATTTTCCAAGAAACGCCATTTGACATTCATTATCACAGACAGAAACTGTCTAAGACCTTCTATCTCAAGCTTTCCTGCATCTGTTTTGAAGCATCAGCAGAACTGGAGACAGAACAGAGGCCTAACAGCACCTGCAAAGTTTAGCTTCTTCAGTAAGGCAGGAAGTGCCAAGCCAGAGGTGTGACCAAAAAAGCCTTTCATAGAGGTCATGGTGGAAGGGCTTCAGATATGAGTGAAGCCTCATCTGCACAAGCCCAGTCACAAGAGCTGAGAGGCTTCAGTAAGACTCTAAGCTGCTGCCCACAGTCCAGAGGGCTGTAGGGGGCTGGGCCCTCATTCTCATTCAGCCCCCAGAGGATCCCAGACCATAATACAGCACTGCACAACCATTGAGCAACTGTAACTATGTGCTACCCAGAGAAGGGAGCCAGAACCCTTGTAATAGTTTCAAAGAAAACATCGTTTGACCTTTGAAGTTCCTGTGGAAACCTGCCAGTACAGTGTCGCCAGAATCTATGGGCCTCCTTCCAGCAGTGGGTGCTGCTACACTGACTTTTAATAAAAGCTAAACAGATATTCTGTTGACCTTCTAGCTAGAATGAATCTTACCAGACTAGTACTTTATGCAAGCAGGTTTTCCAAATGGGTGAAGGGAGCAGTCCCCCTCCCCTGGCTATAAGTGCAATGAGAACAAAGAATCAAAATTTTGCTCAGATGACAAAAGCAAGAGGGGAAAGAGTTAACAATATCAGCCCCAAACACTGTCACATGTCTGTGCTTTGGCTTGGGAATAGATCCTTATGCAGAGAGATAAAGCACTTGGTTAGAAATCTTGTCATCTGGTCACTGAAGCAGACGCCCAGCCAGCATCAGCCCCAGCAGCCCTGTGCCAGAGGCCTGTGTGTACTTAAAGTTGCAAGACCTTCAAGGGTTGCTGTTTAGCCTTGGTGTTTAGGCTGGAGGATGCTCCACCCCACACCCAACATCAGAAAGCCTTGCAGGGTTGGAAGGCTGAGAAGCCAGAAGGGCTGATGAGCAGGCTCATCCCACAGAAGGTGGCCCTGGTCGGGTGCAACGTGCAATGTATAAAGCACAGGCACATGGACCTGGGCTTACAGGAGTCCTACAGATGTGGCAATTGCCTAGAGACCTGCAAGTGGAGAGGGGGTGAAGGAGGGTTGAGTTGAGAGGCTGAGCCTAGAAGCAGCCCCCAGGCAATACTGGGCCCCTCACAGATGCCAGGAACACAAATTATGAAAGGACAAAGTATTCTTTCCAACACTAAGTTCAACCTTCACACACTGGCCTGACTAGAACTCGCCAAGTCATCCCTACCACACCTTTCCCCTCTTACCTAAGGGATGGACTGAAATAAGTACATACTAAGTTCAACCTTCACACACTGGCCTGACTAGAACTCGCCAAGTCATCCCCTACCACACCTTTCCCCTCTTACCTAAGGGATGGACTGAAATAAGTACACCTTTTTTGAACTTTCACAAAAGTGGAGACCTGGACCCCAGCTGAGTCTTTGCATCCAGAGGCTGGTCATTTGGTTTTCTCAACCAGCAAACACCCAGCACTGGTCATTTGCTCTCCCTGAACTCCTGGCTGTCCATTCCTTCATAGGAAAAATATTTAATCAAAGGGGGAAAACTACCTGGGCTTCTCCTACAGCTAGGATAATCAGGAGCATATGTGAAATGAGAAAGGAAACACCTTGAGAGGACAGTCAAGGAAGTATACAGCCAGGTCCCAGACATACCCAGCTCTGACTCTGAGCTGGCCACCAGCCTGAGCCCCCTAAGGAGAACCTGGCAGCAGGGTTATGAGCCCCCTAGGCCTGGGCTAGTAGATGTGTCAGAAGTGTTTCACATAGGAGCAGTAAGATATTTTGGAACTCCAGAGGAACAGGAGCAATGAAGCTGATTTTTATAGGATTCAGCTCTTGGAAAAACAGCCCTTCCCTTCCACCACAAGCAAATGCATGTCCAAGAAGGCACTGCACTGTGACCCAGGACAGACAGTACCCACCATGCTCTCTGCAGTCATCTCCGCTCCCCACTCACCACCCCTTCTGTCTCTAGCTCCCCAGTTTCCATCTGAACACCCTGGAACCCAGGTCCTCCCCTTGCCCAACCCTTTTCCTGCAGACAAAACAAGATGGCAGTTGACCCAGACAGACGTCACATTGGGAGGTGAGGAACAGGGTGGCCTCTGGGTAGGAGGCCTTGTCCAGAGATGGGCAGGTGCTTCAGGTCTATTGATGAAGAAGCCAGCAGGACTATGGCCAGGTCAAGACATGGAATAGACAGCTGGTCATCTGGGTAGGAGGCCAGTGAGACAGCAGGCCTGAACAGTCAGAGTAGTGGACGGCACCCCCAAACTGCTAGAACAGGAGCATTCCACAGGCTAGAATCAAGACTCCCCTGAGGAGACAAGGAGGAGGGAGACAGAGAGCAAGCACTGAGTGAAAGAAGGGAGAAAAAAAAGGCTGGTGATGTGGCCCTGAGGAGTCGGGTAGGGACAAGGATGCACTCAGGATAAGGCAGGTGCTAAATACAAGGGTGTCTGGCTTCAGCCCCAGAAATTAGGCATATGCTTTACTGTGCTGTAGATGCATTCGCAGCCAGGCGCAGAGGGTGGAGGCAAATGACACGCTCCATTTTCCCCTCTGGTTTTTTTCATGAGCAGGTTTAATACAAAGTGGACCCTTTCCCTTGATCTCAAATGAGAGCCCCAGGGGAGTAGAAGGTGGGGGGTCCTGATGAGTCTCTAGTGACTTCACTAGCAGGAGTTCATGACTGGGCTCATGCCAGGAGCAGAGGCCTCCCTGGGGCTGTCCCTCATAGTGCCCCTCATAGTACTGGCTGGGCAGGGACATCTCATGTCATATAAGGAAGATACATCCCAGTCTGGAGCCTTGGCCAAAGATAAAGGAGGAACAGGCTGCCTGAGAACAGGAAACCAAGGGGTAAACTGAAGAAGGACATGGCCTCAAGGTTTCTGCTCCTTCTGCCTACTATAACCAGTTCCATCCAGTGTGGTGGTTTGTCCCAGTGCCACTGGACAACCCTTCCTGACCATGGTCCTCAGCCCGTCCTTGCCCCTGCAGATCTGGGGAAGCCCATTTCCCAGATGACAGCCTCTCCTGCTAGTCTCAGGTCATAAGGTCACAGGCACCCTGATCTTAAAGGAACACTCCCCTCTCAGGGCCACTGTAAGACAAACCCTCACCCTCACTCACCTTGGATAGGGGAAGGACTCCTCTTCCACATTAGTGACCCTGTTTAAGAAACATACAGGAATTTTTCAAAAATCAGACAAGAATCCCCTCCACCTGCAATTTCTGTGCATCCACTCTTGGTAATCTGAGCTCAGGAACAGACTTGGGTTCCCAGGAACCAGCAGATCCCAACTCACATCTGGGCATGGCTGTGTCCAAGGGTGTAACTCTAATGCAGGAAGTGTGGTAAAGGTGGCTGGTGAGCCCCTGGCTAATGTCTGCACCATGTGGGAACAGACACCATCACCCAGATCTGGCCAGAGAACCCTTCCCCTGCCTCCCTCTGGAGACACCCATGTGACATCGGAGATGCACTCTCTCTCCAGCGCACAGGGGAAAAGGCTAGTTGTGGAGGGTCCAGGAGTGTGGGACTTGGCTTCACGTGCTCTTCCTCAGCCGCCTCACACAATCCTTACCGCACTAGAGCTGGCATGGCTGAGCTTATCAAAGCGAAACTTCAGGTTTGACCTCGGGGAGTTTCTGCTTTTGGCATCTAAGAAAAGAAAAAAGAGGAGGAGCTGCAGGGATTATTCCAGTAAAATGGGAGTGCTGGGTGGGAGGCCAGAGAAAGGAGTCTCCAAGTCTCCTTAAGGCATGCTCACTGACTGGGACCCACTCATCAGAAGCAACACTCAAACTTTGAGAAATGTTGTAAGCAGGTTGTTAAACATGGGCCAATTTTAAAATTAAATTATATAAGCTTATATAAGTAAACAAACTACAATCAACCAGCATAATAAATACTCAAATTTGATTCCAAGTTCAGGGATATCACGGTGACAGCTTAAGATTAGCCATGATGAGTATTTACACCACCAAAACTGTCAGTGCTTGGCTTATTGCTTAGTGGTCTAGAGGTAAGAAACTAATGGATTAAACTTGAAGATGTGCGTGCCTGCAGCCACTACTTCATGAGTAGGGTCATCAGTGAGTGTTCACCAGTATTTGAAAACTATTATCAAATTCAGAAAATAAGTTGCTTATATCACTGACAAGCAAATGATAGTCTCCTAATGTGAAGTACTTGTCAACATAAACAACAATACCAAACGACATCCATGTGGGAAGCACATTTGATTGTCATCTGCTGCCTTATGCTGGCTACAGGCACAAAAGTTAGGCAAATATCAATGTATGTTCAGTATATGTTCTGTAAGAATCATTTAGACATACAAGATTTTCAGTGAAAGATACTGTTTTATACCATTATTTGTAAACTATGTGCTTCTGATCCATCATATTGTTAAAATTTATTCTATGTGAATGTTTGTGTGTATATGTCCCTCTCTGAGTAACCCTGCCATTCCCTTTGGGGCCTCAGCAAGCCCAGGTATGAAATGACCAATGACCAGACAACCAAGATTACAGACAACCTTCAGTGTAGGGCTTCCCAGGCCACCTCTCTCCTCTCAGCCTGCCTCTCCTCAGACTCAGTGGAGCAGCCAGAAACAGGTTTCAAGACCTCCAAAGCCCACCCTGACCCTTCCAGAACCCAGTACAATGTGTATGAGGATAGGACTCAAAAGCAGAATATCAGAGTTAAATATGGCCTGGAGGGGAAGAGTTCAGAAGATGTATCACATGGCATGGTAGACACTGGGAAAGTTACAGACTTGTTCTACAGTCCCTTCTGCCCTGGGTGCAGACACTCCCTAAGCCTCCCTTGAGGCTTAAACCCTATTCTGGAGAACAGTCTGGCATTCACTCATTTTGGTATTTATTTAGTGTCACACAGGACAGTTTTGGTGATAAGATTCTTCTGTTCACTCCATCAACATTTACTAAACCTTATTTGGGGTGTGGGGGAGTTGAGACAGGATCTCCCTGTAACCCCAGCTGGCCTAGAACTCTTCATATAGACCAGGTTGACCTCAATCTCACAGAGATTTGTTTGCTTCTGCTGGGATTAAAGGCATGCACCAACATGCCTGGATTGTCCTTATGTTAAAAATAAATAAAATCAGGAAATGTAAATGAATGTATCTAACTACCTCATATTACATATGAAGAAACTGAGGCTCATGACGTGGGCCTGTCAATGCCACATCTAGGATTAGACTTCATCTCTAGAGCTGCCCTGGCCTCAAGGAGTTGAATGAGATGAAACTCAAGTGATTCATTAACTGGGAAGCCTACCACAAAGTCACTTGCTTTGACCCCTGTCTTCCTTTTGGCATTTTTTTAATATCTACCCTCTGATGCCTCAGGGCTGGCCCCTCCCCTTTTCCTCAAACCTGGTGCCTCTTACTCTGGTCAACTGAAGGAATCACAGAAACCCAAAAGACCCAGGCCACTGTTCTTCCAACCCCCCACCACCAACAGTAACTTTTGCATCCTACATGCTCTCCCAGAACCAGACCCCACCGGCTGTCCACTGTACCCTGCTGGCCCCCTCTCCAGCCTCACCAATCCCTTCTACACGCAGCGTGCGGCTGCCAAAACAGTCTTTCTCAATGTCAGGTGGCACTTCAGGAGCCTTTGGTGGCGTAGACCACTTGCAGGACAGTGTCAGGGTCCCCACCAGGGTCTCTGGTAGCCCACTCATGGTCATTTCAGCCTCTGTCCTCTCTCACACCTTCCCATGATTCCCACTGCACTAAACCTAGTTTGGTTCCAGAACGCATGATGTTTCATTCCTCCAGGTTACAGGCTTCTCCGCTGTGGTTCCCTCTTATCATCATTCAGGGACAGAGGTCCTGGGTATGCCAAAGGGGAGCAGAGAGTACTCAGCTTTCTAATCATGCAATCCCAATTCCCCACCAGGGGATTTCCAAAAAATCATTCAATTCTGTGAGGCTCGGTTTCCCCATATGTAAGAAGAATAGAAGCTTTTTAATTTTTCTATGTATGAGTGTTTTGTCTGCATGTATATAAGTGTGCTGCCCATGGAAGTCAGAAGAGGGCATTAGATCCCCTGGAACTGGAGTTAAGGATGGTTGTTAGCTACCATGTGGCTGCTGGGACTCAAACCCTGGTCCTCTGGAATAGCAGCCAGTGCTCTTAATAATTGATCTACCTCCCCAGGCCCTAGAATATAATCTTTTTTAAGGTTTTAAGGTTGATAGACAAATCGAGAAAGTTGGCAGAGCTAAAGGCCCTAAGATCTTAGAGGAGGAGTAGAAGCTGGCCAATTTGGCATGCCTGGGGTGCATGCCTTGTGAACAGCAAATAGGGAACATCCCTGACCTCCCAACCTCATCATACACATCTTCAACTGCCACTAACCTGTGGGACTCCGGCTCATGATGATGGGTGTGGCAGCAGCCCCCAGGCAGGGGTTCTCGCTGCTTGGGGACGGACTGTAGACAAACACCTCCTGCTTGAAGGGTGACGTTGTGGATGGCTGACTGCTCTAGGGAGAGAGGCTGGGTGAGCAAGGCCAGTATACCCTCAGCAGCCCCATAGCAGTATGGAGATGGGCCGTGCAAGTTCAAGACAGCCACTGTCTCCAACCCCACTTGGACCTGTTACCCCAGCCATAGTGCAGCCTCTACCTGACCCTTCCCCCTCTCCAGCTAGTGTCCCCATTGTAGACATCCTCCAGCCTGGCCCTGGCCCTCTACTGCTAGCACTCTACTGAGACGGAGACAGGTAGTAACAGCTGCCTAGGCCACCACTTGTCCAGAGTATGACCAGTAGGCCCCAGAGTGCTGTCTATAGGCTGAACAGGAGACACTTACCCCACTGTCACACTCCTCCATGGCCTCGCCCTCCCCCGCTGTGCTGCTGAAGCTGCTGGTGCTGGAGGAGGAGCGGGAGATGTTGGCACGGCCATTCTCCTTCAACTTTATGAAGGGCCTGCAGGGAACAGGAAGCAAGGCAGCCCTGGTCACAGAGCGCCAAGACCCTACCCCCAAGCCTCAGGCCCTGCCCATATCAAGAGGAGAACAAGCCCAGTGGAGATCTGAGCTTGCCCATAGGCTCCCCCTGTGCCTGCCTGGTGGCCTTTGTTCTCCAGGAAGTTCCAGAGGCAAGAGCTGTCACTCTCAGTTTGCCTGGAGGCAGAGCTAGGCTCCAAATGGCTACAGACAGCCTTTCCCAACCTGACTCTCTTACTTCTCTTTGTTGGGACAGATTTCCGGAGAGCTGGGATTAGATGAGGTCTCAGACTTTATCTCCTGAGAAGAGTGTCCACCATCCGGGGTCTTGGGGGTACTGGAGGCACTGTCACTGAGGAAGAGGGAAATGAAGAGAGGTGAGGCCCAGGAGCCAGACCCCAGCCCTTGTTCATCCTGGGCCTCAGACAGAGCTCCGACTGCAGGGGCTAGTGCCCCCTACAGGGTACAGTGCAGCTGCCACTTCCCTTCCCACCTGAACCTCTGAGACTACCACACACAACAGGGTTTTCTGCTACTTTCCCTACAGTAAGGAATCATCTAGATTCCTGGTGAAGGTCCAGGGCCACCAAACAGGGGCCTTGGTTTGATAGCCTCCAGCCAAAGTCTACCCCTCTCACAAGCTGTCCCATGTGGCAGAGCTATGCTTCAAGAGAAGCTTCCACCAGGGACAGAGTGTGGTCTATAGGAATTATCCAGTACCCACTATTCCTGAGGGTGCTAGGAAGGTCCACTATAGGACTCTTGAAGACAGCCTACATAAAGACCATAATAAAAGCCCTCTGGATGATGTGACAAGCAGAGGCCTACTCTCAACCCAAGGATCCAACGGTTTCCCTTCTATAGTTCCGCAAAGACCACAAATTACCCTGTACCAGAAACTGGGGACATGACGGTTCTGTCCTCAGTGCACTTTTTTTAGTAGCAGCATTATTAAGATATAATAACATGTCATATGACTCATCTATTAGTGGACAATTAGTCTTTAATATGTTCATAGAATTGTACAGCCATCACTGCAATCTAATTTTAGAATATTTTTTGGCTTCTAAAAGAAACCCTGGCCCCATCTGCAACTGGCTGTCCACCCCCACCCCCACCCCCACCACTAACCTATTTTCTATCTCTATGGACTCACCTGGTCTAGACATTTCTCAGAAACAGGATCTACTGTTCGTGTGGTCTTTGCATCTGGATCTTCCCACTAGCTTAGATTTTCAAAGTTTGCCAGTGTTGAAGCCTGCATCAGTACCTCAATGCTTGCTATTGCAAAATAATATTCCATATCATGGGCACATCCCATTTTATTTATCTAGTCATCAGATGAGTGGTGCTCCAGTTGTTTCCACTTTGGGCTACCATGAATCATGCTGCAGTGAGTATGTGTGTACTAGTTGTACCAGCATTTTTTATCAACAACTGTTTTCAGTTCTTATGTGTCTAAACCCTCGGGTGGAATCACTAGGTCTTATGGTAACTCTGTGTTTAGCCTTCTGAGGGCTGCCAGACTGTTTTCTAAGGCAAATGTACTATCTCCCATCCCCACCAGTAATACACAAATGTGCCAGTATCTCTGCATCCACTCTAACACTTATTATTTACCTGCTTGATCACAGCTACCCTAGAGGGCCTAATACACTTTGTGTGTGTTTATGTATGTGTACGTGTGATGTATGCATGTGTGTGCAGGTGCATAAAACTGTGCTTGTACTTGTGGAGGTCGGAAGTTGGCGCTGGGTGTCTTCCTCTATCACTTTCCACCTTATTTTCTGAGACATGGTCTCTCACTGAATCTGAAGTTCACCAACTAGTCTGAGAGCCCCAGGGAGTCTCCTGTCTCCACCCCCAATGCTAGAATTACAGGCATGCGCCACCACACCCAGATTTTTATATAAGTGCTGGGGATCCAAACCCAGGGCCTCATGCTTGCACAGCAAGCACTTTACCCACTGAGCAATCTCCCTAGCCTTCCACACACTTTCTGTGAGGCTGCTAGTGATCTCACTGTCAAACCACACAGGGTTGAACCACTACACTGAACTTCCCTCCACATGGGACACAAATGGGAATTCTCCCCACTGGCCTTGGGGACACTACCCTGTGCAGCCTCTCCTCCTCTCTCTTCCTTCCCTTCTTTGGTCTTCCATCTGCCTGTGAACACTGGGGCTCTTCACATCCTCTCTGAGCAGTTATGTGGATCTGTTCAGTTTCTTTCCACCAGCAACTCTCTCACAGCACTGCCCGATTCTTTTCTAGTCAGGGACTCTCTCCTAAACACAGAGTAAGTGACAGCATGGGCAGGTACCTGAAGTAAGGCTAAGGTTCAGGGGAGGCCTAGAACTGGGCAAATCTATCCCCATGCTTGAGCACCTGACAGTTGTCAAGGAGGAGAGAGCTGACCAGCCCCACAGCTGGGATGGAGTTCAGGCCCTGACAGTTACCATCGTGTCCGGCTGTCCCCCTGGCCTTCAGAACCAGGGTGTAGGCGAGGGAAGAGCCCAGACCGCCGCTTGATGGGGCTCCGTGACTGGTTCTTCACTGTTGCTGCGGCCACTGGAGGCTGCCGATGAAATCCCCACAGTGAGTGCACATGCCCAGACTCAGGTCTCCTTCCCTCCCCATCTGGTCTATACATGGCTCCTGGTCTGGATCTCAGAAAAGAGCAAGGAGCTGAGACCCCAGTACTCAAGCCACTCACAGCCTCTTTCCTGTGTTTTTAAGCCAAGCCTATAATACCATATAACGAGCCCACAAAACCTGAAACTTTTGGAAGATCACAGGGTCAAGAACTCCAGAGTAGGGCTATATTCTGAGATGGCTGCAGTGATTCAGGGGATTACAAACTGAAAAAGCTAGAGAGCCATGGAGTAGCAGGCTTCAACCTCCTCATCGTGCCAATGAGGAGGCCAAGGGGCCTTGTCAGGGTCTGCTAGGACATCACTGGCAGGATCAAGACCCAGGGCTCCCAACTCTCCATCACTGCTTATGAATAAAGGGACCCAGGCAGGCATCACACTAACATACAGAATGCAAGCCACTAAGCTGGGTCCACATGCACTGGCCAGCCAAAGCTTCTGCTTTGGACACTTGCCCAGCCTCACAGGGGGACAAATGAAGAAAGTCTGAGGAAGGAGAAATAGAAGCCTAGAGTGAGTCTTTACACCTGCTATTCCTCTAACTCAGGCCCAATGCCATTCATGTGCTGTCCAACTTTGGACAAATGGTCAAACTCTCTGGGTCTCAGTCTCTTTAACCACAAGATAGAGAAAATCACCCTGCTCTGCTGACATCATAATCTTCTGAGAGGAGCAAGATAACAGATAGGAAAATATGTGGTAAATTAAGTCATTGCATAAGCCCATTTATAGTAAAAGTCAGCATCTTGGTAAATCTGTTCTGCTACTTTAAAAAGTTGTTTTGGCAGCTGGAAAGATGGTTCAGCAGTTAAAAGCAATGGAGGACCCAGGTTCAGTTCCAAGCACCCACACGGCAGTTAACAACTCAGGTTCCAAGGGATCTGACACCCTCTTCTGGCCTCTGAAGGCATTGCATAACATGGGTGCACTTACATACATAAAAGCACAACACTCATACACATAAAAATAAATAACTTTTTAAGAAATTCCAGTCCATACAAGTCTAACTGATGCCTTATTAATGGACTGGCTATGTCCCTCACCTGCCCAGTCCCTGATTCAAAAGGACTGAGTTCACAGACCCATAGGGCCCTCTCTCCCAGGGAAACTGTATGCACAATGCAGTGATGGAAGCGGGTGAACTTTATATCAGCAAGTAAGTCCTGCATTCAAATCCCAGCTCTTCAGCTTAGCTGGGTGACCTCCAGCAAGATACTTCTCTGAGCTTCCTTTTCCTAAACTGAGAGTACTTCAGTACATACCTCAGACAGCTGCAGGGATTAGGTAAGATTTTGTATATGAATAACTAGCTCAGTGCCTGGTGCACAGCAAGTTGGGGTGGCCACTGTTGTCATCAGTAACAGGGGTCTCCATCATGGGTCCCAAGCCCCTGCTAGTTGACCCAAAGGAGAAGACCCAGCTGTCAAGGAAACTTGGGAACATATTTCTTATATAAGCCAACCCCAGGGGCTGCCTGGCACAGAGGCTCCAGATCATTTTCATCGAGCAGAAGCTGATCATCCCCTTAGGAGCCTCGGTTTCCTCCAACCATCCAGCTTGCCCTGCTCTAGTTGCCTAGACAGACCCAAGGTGGGGATACTCTTCCTCCTCTGCTGCATGTGCTGACCCAGTGCCATGCATGTGCTGACCCAGAGCCCATGGCACTCACCGAGAAGGTAGTCTTGGTGACCTCCATGCTGTTGTGGACGATGCCCCCGCTGAGGCTGCCAGGGATGGTCCCACTGTGCAGCTTCCTCTGGCTGCCCACCATGGTCTCCATGGAATGGCTGCGCACACGGATGGCCCTCTAGGGGGGGGGGGGTAGGTGATGACAAAGCTCTGAGAGTCAGCAACCAGTCCCTCTGGATGACTCTGCCCTTGGGGCCCTCTATGGGGGGGGGGGGTAGGTGATGACAAAGCTCTGAGAGTCAGCAACCAGTCCCTCTGGATGACTCTGCCCTTGGCTCATGTGAACATATGTATGCACACATAAGAACAAGTATGCACACAGACACAGAGTCCTGTACCCCACAAACTAGTGTTTGCAGAACTTTCCATATTCTATCCAGGCAGGGTCTGAGGGCTCAGTGCTGCAAGATGGGCCCTCTTAGGGCTAAGGGATAAGGGAAGCAAGGCTTGGAACTCAGCAGGTCTGGGTGACACTGTCTAGATGCCAACTCAACCTCTCTGAGTTATAGCTTCCTCATCTGTAAAATGAGTAACACACATTCTACACAGGACTGAGATGAAGACTGAATGCTGGTAACAGACTGTACTTTGACTTCTTTATATGTATGGGGGGAGGGAGGAACTCATGCTAGGCAAGCACTGAGCTACAGCCTCAGCCATATGTGAGTTCTTTATTCAGAAAGCTAAGCTTCCTTCCTAAGTGTATGCTGGACTACCACCCCTGCTGTCGCCACATGGATCTTGGTATAGAACCATGTATATCAAAGCCGCATCTTGCCTTTCTCTGGGCTTGCAGAGGCTGAAGACACACTCTCTGGGTCAAACCCTTGAACTCTAAATGGCTGAAGGAAATGTGCACTCAGACTAGTCAAAGCAGGGCCCCTCTTGGGTCATGGTGCTCACTTATGGCCACCAAAGAGAAAAGGGAAATGTTGGAAAACAGAGGCATCCAGGCAAGGACAACAAGGACAGACAGGTTATCACAGTGGATGCAAAAATGAGAACAACTAAGTCACAAGACCACTGAACTCCCAGGAGAGCTGGGCCTGGGGTGACAGCCACTCCCTCAGACTTCTCTATAGGGCAGCACTGCTGTGCACAGTACCAAAGGGGAGTAGTCACAGTGCTTGCAGCTCAGCTCCACCTACAGGAGGATTTCCAGCGAAATGAAGGCCTATAGGATTCTGGCTCCCCCAAGGATAATACTCCTTTTGCTGCAAAGGCTTAAAGAGGAGGTGCATTGAGAAGGGTATTCTCTCCAGTGACCCCAAGCCCTTGTATCATCTCCCTCTGATCATTCATTCATTCACTCAATAACATGGCTAGGTGATACAACCTAGCAGTCAAAAGAACAGAAGTCTCCAGGTGGTGCTGTCAGAACTTATATCTGGGCTCTCTGCTCCCCACCTGTGAGCTGGTGACTCTAGCCAGGTTGCTTGCTGAGATATATGTAGAATGGGATGGAACATGTTTACACCAAGGGGTGGTAGTGAGAACACAGAAGGCTTAGGAGAAAGCCCAGTGTATCACAAATGTGGCTTCTCTTGTGGTTAATATTAAGCACTTGTGTGTTTCCTGTGTGCCCAGCACCATGCCAGGAACTAGACTAACTCTGGTCTAGAGGCCAGAGTGGCCTTGCTTCCAAGAAGTACCCAGAACACATTCCCAAAAGTAGGTCAATAATATAAGACCTAGAGCCTGTGAGGGTGGTCTACCTGTGTTAATCAGTTGTCAGGGCCGCAAGGGCAAAGGTTCATGGATGCCTGTACTATACGTGGTTCGTGTATAGGTACCAAACCCCAGCTCTTCTCGATGGCAGAACCAACATCCAATCCAGTGTCTCCTCTTCCTCCATGGGATGCAGAGTAAGTCAAGATCAGTCTAAGGCACTCATGTAACTCATCCTTAGCCAAAGAAACAGGAGAAAATGTCTGCTGGAGGCTTTGGCAAAGGATTTCCTCAACTATTCCAAAGGATGTAACATGTTTGCACCTGAAAATCCAGGAGCCATTAGGGGCCAAATCAGAGGGACAAAGCTGGCAAGCCAGGGACCCGTGCAGGGGAAAATGGAAAAGAATCGAAGTGCTTTGGCAAACTGAGCCCAAGTCACCTGGGTCTTCTTACTATAATCATTAATGGATTTTCCTCACCGTGCTATGAGCCTATTGAGGCAGAGTATTCTCAGAACCCTGGCTTCACAAAACAGACATGGGCTGAGCTGCATCTTGCTCCCTTCCTTCTAGACTCAGATCAGTACACATCTCATGTGCCAGCTGATAGACATATCCAGAGAAAAGGCAAAGTCCCTTTCCTTCCCTTGAGGCAGTCAGGAAGGGCTCCATCTAAGACAAGGAAGACTTGGCAAACAGCACAAATACTGCTCCAAGGAACACCCTTGAGGCCAGAGATTCTCTAAACCTGGGAATGGAAAGGGGCCTCGTTCTGCCTGTGTTTCTCACCTGACAAGCAACAGAGACTCAGGAAGGCTGCTGGTCAATGTGACAGCCCAGAAAACAAGCCACCGACAATGAGGTGCGTGACCACCAGTCTAGTACCCATCATCATATGGCCTCTTTTGTCTGTGTCAAAGATGCCCCTTGAGGGATGTCACCTCTCCCCCTCACTGGACCACAGAAGAGTTGCCTAGCAACAATGTTCCTAGGATATGATTGCAATAGCCAGCACATTTAATTCACTCCACAAACTAGCATTATAGAACCGTGCACCCTTTGGAAACCTGGGAACATCCAACATATCCTCATGTCCTTGAATGAATAGAGAGGCTCCTTATATGGATCAAGTGCTCCATAAACACCAGCATCTTTAGACACTGTGTCCTCCCTGTATCACCACCACCACTGTAATCTCCAAGAATGACTTGTGAAATTCTTCGTGTATGTTCTGATCTATTCCTCACCATCTCTTTCCAAGAAAGGATCCAGTGTGGGTAACAAGCCCTGTGCAAACATAACTAGCCTAAGGAGCTTCGCATACACAATCTTATTTAATCTTACAAGACTGAGATGTAGAAGGAATAACCACACAGCAGTAAGACCTGAAGTGAGACCCAAACCCACGAACCCAGACCTCAAGATTGAAAATATAAAGTTGGGTATGATAGCACATGCCTTAATCCACAGACTAGACAGACTTAAGAACTGAAGGTCAGCCTGGGCTACATAGTAAGACCTTGTCTCCAAAAGGAAAGGATGAGAGAAAAGAAAGTATGAAGAGACAGAGGATGGAGAAGGTGAAGAGAGAGAGAGGTCACTGGCTACTGAACTAAAGATAATTAGAAACCAGGAGGTTTCAAGGCCTTGCTCTGAAAATAAAAAATCAAAGGCTGATGTCAGAGAGGGCACCAAGTCCTAGGTGCCCGTGGTGCTACTGTCAGCAAGGTGAACCTGAGGGGCCAATCGGCTGATGAAATTCCAGGGAGAGCAGGTTGCCTCCTGCTTTCAGCAACAGGAAGAATAGAGCCCTGGTTCTCCCATTGCTTTGCATATGAACTTGTCTATGACACTGTACAACATGATGATGGTTCCTGCCAGGAGGAGCTGTCACAAGGATGACACAAGACAGTGTGTGTCCAGTACCTGCATGGCTCCTGACCACTCAGGATCCACTCTCCTGCCCCAATCTTAGTGTGAAAGACAGGTGACACCCGCCTCTAAGACCCCAAACAAGGCTTTGATTGGGATGAAATTGTCCAATGATACCTAAAGGGTTTCACATTGCAGTCCGAGGGACAAGTGAATGGAAGTGCTGGCCTTCTCACCTTGGCAGCAGTCAGAAAAGGGAAAAAAAGGTGGTGGCGATGGAACGAGGAAGGCAAGAGAGGGCAGTCATGGAAGCCTTTGCATAGACATGAGGATGTCTTGGGACCAGTTGGGCTGACTCCCACTTACCCCTCGTTCTTCCCTGGCAAAGCTCACCTGTCCTCTGTTCGAGTCCTCCAGGGATGGGCTAGTGGGTGGTCTAACCTTAGGAAAGTTCTTTTGTACGTAGAGTTAGAATCTTACCTAAATTTATAGACCTTGCAGTCTTGGGCCAGCCTATTCTATCATTTCACATGACTGTCCCTTGCTGTCATCCTGGTCAATCACCTCTAGTGCCATCAAACTCTCTCCATCACTGTGGCCTTCCCAGCCCTCAGAACACCTCACTGTTACTTCCATCAAGTTCTCCTGTGAAGTATAAGGACAGAGAAATGGCACCGCTTTCTCATTAGCTAAGTGTGTTGTCACCTCATCTCGGCCCCAGATGGCTTCACAGGACAAGTCCCTTTCCTGCCACTCATACCTCACTTCCTTACAAATGGGTTTTGTGGGTTGTTTCAATTTAACAAACCCACCTTAAGGGATAAAAATCAAGGAGATGAGCACCAAGGGGTGGGGAGGCATGCCTATCCAAACCTTGTAAGTAAAAGAGGCACGGGCCCCTGAGACAGACACTGATGTCTTGCCTGCTGAGAGGGCTTCAAACAGAACCAACTGACAGCGCACTCACTGACTATGGCTCCAAGCCAGGGGCTGAGCGGAGTGAAGCCCAAGGCCTAGCTCTCTCTCTCACTGCACCATCAAAGGTAGTAGAATCATCCAGGTACCCCAATTTCCTGTCTCAGGCAGAGATGCTGAAGGCTTGGAAATGTGACCTGCCCCCCACCACACACACACACCCTACATGCCCACATCCCCCCACCCCCACCCCTGGACTCCATCTGCCATCATTGGTATGGCTCAGTCTGTGGCTATCCACAGGACCCCAGAGAGGCTTTGTCAGGAATGTGTATTACCTCTCCTGCCACTAGGGGTCAGGTGAGACCAATGCACTATCTATCCCAGGCGCTCAAAGGCTGAGAGAAATTAACCTGCTACCTCACTGCTCACTGTGGTCCAAATTCTACCCACCTCCCCTTGTCCTCCAGCCCTGTTTCTCTATGATAAGGTCAGTGGAGGGTTGAAACAGCTCAGTGTTTCTTGAAATGTGGCCCATATGTGCTAAACATCCATATTATGTGGATACCTCAAGTGTCAGCATTTTGTTTCATTAAAGACCAGTAGGTTAGAGATAAGTACCTTCCAAAAGTGACTAATACATATCTCCTCTACCAAGAAAACTGTTCTGCAAAGTTCCCAATAGTATATCCACAGGCCCCGAAGGGTTACATATGTCTATGCTATCTGAGCCACGGAAACACCTTTTGAATGAGTCACTGCTACAGAAGATTAGTCTTTACCAGTATAAATATGGATCTTGTGAAAGGAAAGCCTCAATCACAGTCAGAGGAACTGAAGCAAGGTGTGAAGGACCATCCCACACGACACACACAACTGCACAGTAGGTCTGCTTCTGGGGGTACAGGCAAAGGGCTGTGGCCCTCTGGGGTGAGAGAAGGCCAGTTTGGGGAAAGGAAAGGGGATGGATGGTGGGATAGCCCTCAGTCCTGAGTGTTATCAGTTCCCCCTGCCTATGAGAAGAGAGCTTTCAGCACATTTCCTTCCTGGAATCATTTCAGGCACTCCTTCATTCAGGAGAGACGCCATGGAGGTCTGGAATGAATTCTACAAGAAATGTCAGTTAATTCTGACACCACAACCCTGCCTCGGAAAGAAAAAACAAAACTAGCTGTAGGTTCTGAACTGGGTGGAGCCTTACCTGTGGCCTGCTCCACATGGGAGATCTGAAAGCACTGCCCACTGAGGCAGCACAAGAGAAGCCGTGCTTCCCCTCGCAGGAGGAGGAAAACACTGATCCAGATCATCTACATTCTGAAGGTTCACTCTGTGTACCGGACCCAGTGGCCCCCTCTCCCCCATACTGCAAAACCTCACAATCTCAGTGTGGCTTGAATGAGAATGGCCCCCCACAGTTTGGACTTTGGACTTATGACCAGTGTTGAGACTGTGAAAGACTATGTATGGGGATTTCTTAAATTGGAATAAATACATTTTGCATTATGATATGGTCATGAGCCTATGGGGGCCAGGGAGTGGACTGTGATGGTCTAGATGAGAATGCCCCCCACAGGTTCTAAGTATTTGAATACTTGGTCAGTTGGCACTAAATACTTTAGGAGGTGTGATCATGCTGGAGGAAGTGTGTCACTGGGGTGGCTTTTGAGAATTCATAGCCTTACCTATGTTTTTTTCCCTTTCTCTCCCTCTCCCTCCCTCCCTTCCCCCTCACTCTCCTCCTCCTTCCCCCTCTCCTTCCTATGCCTTCTTGAAGATGTGAGCACTCAATATTCTGCTCCAGCAGCCTCAGCCACCATGACTCTTAAATAAACTCTTCCTTCTATAAGTTTCCTTGGTCATGATGTTTTATCACAGCAACAGAAAAGTAACTAATACACTCAGAGACAGGTATGAAATCTGAATGCAGAAGCAAGTCTATCTTCAACCACAGCCAAAAGGATTTAGGATCAAAAAGAGTTCCCTGGAATACTGACTCCTAGCAAGTCCTGATAGAGTCCTGCAGCACCCCTCTCTTGGAAACCACCTACCCTATAAATACCTCAGACACCCTGGAGTGAAGCACAGATCAACAGCTGCTGCTCCTCAAAGATGTAGAGAACTAGACAAAATGGCCTTAAGCCACTGTCCTTTAGCTTCTGGGCCACCTCATCTATTGGATGCCATGGGCAGAATGTTCACAGCTATAGGCTTTCCCAAGTTACAGAAATACTTAAAACCCTTAAAAAAATCACTAGATTTAAAATATAAAAAGAAGCTTGCAAAAGTCACAGCAACAAATGCTTCATAAATGTCTACAAATCACTGTATTGTGCTAGCTAGTCAACGGCAGCTCAGTTCTGATCATTCCACACAGATGAATTTACTGAAGGATATGGAACACTTTGATAGGTGTGATGAGAGGTGGGGCAGAGCTCAGAAGACCTCTAAGTGGTGGCTCCTCTGCCTTCCCCAGATCCAAGCCTGTTTTCTATAACCCTGTCTCATATTCACCCTCCTCTTAGCTAGGCCAACCTATCTGGCTCCCTCTTCCTTCCTCTACTTGTCCCTCTTCCTTGCTTGTCTCAAAATCAAACATAAAACAGAGTCTGGTTATGTAGCCCAAGCTGGGCTTGAACTCACCACCCTCCTGCTTTAGCCTCCCAAATGCTGACAGTACAGGCATGTACCCTGGCTCCTCTTACATCTTGATCTCCCAATTTCTCCTCTTTCAGCCTGGCTGCCACTGTCACCAGAACTAAACCAGATGCCCTAGGAATCTCCCATCAGCCTGGACAAGCAGCTCGGCACCTCCCCCGACGGTCAGAAGGAATCTCAGCAGCTGACTCAAACTAGGGAAGGCAGAGCCATGCCCTGCTCCCGGCTGTCCAGCTGGGCAGTGAGAGACTGACCCAGGCCTGCCCAGGCCTGGCCAGCATGAGTGGAATCTTTACAGTCAGAGACTGGGAGGGAAGATCATGTAACTGTTAAGAATTCGGAGACCTGAATTCAACTCTGGCTCCAGGGTGACCTGGGACAAATTATTTAGTCTCTTTGTGTCTTTGTTTCCTCACATATAAAACTATACCCATAATTATTAAAACTGAGTATAAATTACTATGCCAAATTATTGCATCCCTAACACGAGCCTTCCCCATAGAGCACTAAGGACAGTTGGGAAGTTTAAGATAATATGTATCCTACACAACACAGTTAATATGTTCCCTGTAATAACAGCTAAGGCTTTTAATCATTTACTGTGTCACAGGCAATCTGCAATTTCTAGGCATTATTTCAATGAACTCTCACAAGAACACCGTGACAGAAGTCCAATTTATCATCTGAGTCCTTACCAAAAAATCTATAGCTTAGAGTCTTTAAAGAGTTTGCCTAGCATCACAGAGCTGGGGTTTTAAAACACATCTAACCCCAGCCAGGAGTGGTGGCACACACCTTTAATCCCAGCACTTTGGAGGCAGAGGCAGGCGGATCTTTGTGAGCTTGAGGCCAGCCTGGTCTACACAGTGAGTTCCAGGCCAGCTGGGGCTACAGGGAAACCCTGTCTCAAAAAGACCAAAAAAAAAAAAAAACCAAAAAAGAAAACCACATATAACCCCAACCCTAAACACTGGCCCCTGAATGTGATGCTTATCAATCTCACTCTGATAGGCAACCCAGAAGAATCTTGAACTAAGAGTCAGCAAGTGTGGGTTTGAAACAAGGTTCCACCTCTGGGAACCTTGTCCCTAGACTCTGCAGCCTCTTGTAGCCTGTCCCCACATGTGTTAATGGACATAACAAGAAATGACTATCCAGCCACAGGCACAGGATTATGGCCATGGTCAAATCAGATGCTGATATAAGTGTTGTGTGGACCAACAAGTGCTCAGCCAAAAGACGACAACAAACTTTCTCTGCCCACATTAGTCTGTGGCCATCCAGGCTCCTTCGGGCACTTTTGGGGACAGGTAGCTTCCGTTTCCTTTAGCAGCCCATTCTGGTTAGAATTCTTCCTTTTTCAGTACCAGAGGGACTTGCCTGTGGCTCCAACCACCACCCCACTGCAGCTGCTGAAGACCCCTAAGACTGTGTGGCCTTGTTCCTACCATTCTTCCCTGGGCTCCCCAAGCAGAGAAAGAGGCAGCTGAAAGCAGCAAGGTTCTTGGTTTGTGCCAACTCCTTTCCTCTGTCCACTCATTTGCCTGCCTAGGGGACTATAGGAGATGACCCCAGGCAAACGAGGTCATGGAGGTTACTGGGGTCACAGCTGACTGCTCCAACCTCACACTCATGATGCCCTTGCTCTTTGCAAACACTTAGGAGACCCCTGCCCTATTCTGTCACCTCTAACTGGCCCTTAGGTTCTGAGGCTAGGGTCCCAATGACCTTAGCTGCTTCCTTTTTTTGCCTCCTGCCACTGCAACCCCCAGTCACCCTAACAGCCATACCTTAAAAGACTCCAAGAATCCTCCATGACCCCCATTCTCAAACTTGTCCTCCTCAGGGCCCAGGCCCAGCATGGCCTGAGTGTGTATGTGGAGTTCATCATGAAGGTTGTCCAGGAGGGCAGCCCGGGTCCGATCCTAGGAAGGAAGGGTATCTGGGTCCAGGAGTTGGTACCAACAGCAGAGATGTGAGCCTTCCTCATGGGGTCCAGATGCCTGGTCTGAGGGCTGCTGTGCTGAAACCAGTTCCTGGCCATGGTGGAAGCTTAGAGGAGACTGAGCTTCTTGCTTCTGTCCTTTTCTGCCCAGTGCTGCAGTTAGCACAGATGCTCTGGACCATTTCCTGCTCTCATCCTGCTGCCCCTACTCCCTGGCTATCCCACCTCACCTAAGGCTTGTGCTGGGGACACCCCACCTATACCTTGGCCCAAGATCTACATCTGCAACCCACCAGTCCAAGGCACTGCTCCAACCAGGTGTCCACCAAGGCCACACATGCTCCATCTAGGAGGTGTCATACACACAGGCAGGACCACCCTTTCAGCAGGCCACAGTCCTAAAAGAACTCATCTCCCAATCCTCCCCATGCTATCACAGGACCAAAACTGAAACCCTAATAGTCACTCTACAATTCCATTTCCCCACCTTTATTTCCAGAAGTCTATTATGTCTCCCCAACCCTGGCCCTGAAGGCGTGCCCAACCTTTTAACATTGTGACACAACATTGTCATCTATTAGAACTGTACAATGAGTTACACACACCATAAAAAAAATGTCATGAGGTTTTAAAAAGTCTATGACTTTGTATTGGGCCACGTTCATGGCTATCCTGGGGCACGTGTGGCCTATGGAACCTCCATGTAGTCTGTCAATCTTTGCTGAGTTTCTTAGTCTCCTGTTAATTGCTTCAACTGGCCACTTTTCTGTCCTATCTCCCTTCAACCTCTCCTCCTCACCACTGACCAGCATGCCTCTAACATGTGCATCAAACATGTCACTACCACCTAAGAACTTAGCACCCATCACCTGTGACAGCACTTCTCTCCCTGATCCAACTGCCTTCCATAGTTAAGTCACACCTTCCAACCTCCTGACTCAGAGTCATAGATTCTGTTTGGCCTTTGTTTGGCTGTTCCCTATGCCTGGAATGACCTTCCTCTTTCTTCTTACCAAAAGCTTCATTAGACATCAAGATTCAGCAGCTCAAGAGACACCTCCTCCAAGAAGCCTTCCTCAAACTCTTGGTCCTCCTTAGCAGAAGCTGGTTCCATCATGGCCCAGAGCTTGTACACGGTATTATAAATTATAACCATCCCTTCAGTAAAGACCCTTCCTACCAGCCTGTGATCTCCATAGGGACAGAAAAGATGTCTCATTTATTCTTGTATTCCAGTAACAGATAAAGACCCAGTGCATAATAGATGTTCAATAAACAACTGGTGATTGGCCAATGAGACCTGGAGTCCAGACGGAGTTATTAAAGAGTATCCAGAACCAACACAGGGCTGAAGGGGCCAGGCAAAGATGCTCAACTGAACAGGCCTCAAGATGAAACTCCTGAGGGAGGCTGGCTAAGATCAAGTCCAGAGGACACCTTCAGTCCTGCCCTCTCACCTCCAGCTTGGCAAACTTGTCCGACTTGCAGCAAGCATTCTCTGCATTGGTAAGCTTGGTAAGTAAAAACTCCCGAAACTCTGGACCCTGTAAAAGAGAATTCTCCAACCCTCAGCTGCAGACACAAAGTTCCCAGACACAGTTACAGGAAGACACAACAGGGGATCTGGGGACAGCCCGATAGGACCATTCTGGTATTTGGTCATTTCTAGCCAAGGCCAGGCCCATCAGCTAATATATCAACATAGAAGCCAGCTTCCCCATGCTGGGAAACCATATGGCACCTGGGTGACTGGGGTCAATTCTGAGGCTCCTGGGCCAAGAGCATGGTATAAAAGCCCTTTCACTAGTAAGAAGGCAACCCCACCTCCCTTTCCAACAAGCGGCCCTATATTGGGCCAGACTGGCACTGAGGGGGAAGGAGACCTCTACAAAGCTACAACAGGGCCACCTCAATGCTTCCCGCCCATGTTCAAACCTAACCCCACCATTGACTCTCAGGTGGAGGGGCCTGGGGTCCTGGATGACAGGAATGGAAGCAGAGGGTCTTACCTTCTGGAAAACAGGTGGGCTCGGCAGAGGGGGACCAAAGGCAGGTACATCTTCACGTGCAGTGACTGAGACCTGAATGAAACAGTCCTGTGAGGGAAGGGTAGGAAGAGGAGTCCTGCTTCTTACAGCAGACCAGTTCACCTCTGCCCTTCCCTGCCCACTTCTGCCCTTCCCTGCCCACTTCCTCTCCCCTTCCCTGTCCAGAATACAGATAAACTGTGTGTGCATCACCAGCAAGGCCCACGTGATGCTCCCATAGTGGGGGCTGGGGGGGAAGGGTTAAAGCTGCCCTCATCCTTCCCTCTGCCTTCCTAGGGGCCAGAAGCAAGTGTGCCAAGATGGTGCCCTGGTCTGAGGAACAGAAAGGAGACCCTGATTAGAAGGCAGCACAGGTGCCCAGGAGGTGTCATCTCATTGCCCCATGGCATTGTGGAGTTCAACCCAGAGAATGTACCAGAGAAGAGGTGTCCCTGCTTTACTGACTAGGAAACAGATGCCCCCGAGACACAGAACCAGAATGCCCCCGACCCCGAATCCAGAGAGAGGGAAACAGAGAATCCAGACCTCTCCAGTCCAGCTCTGAGGTTCTTCCCCACCAAACCAACTCCCAAACATGGCCATATATCAGACTCACTTTGAGTGCTTAAAAAATAAATACTGGGGGCTGGAGAGATGGCTCAGCAATTAAGAACACTGGTTGTTCTTACAGAAGACCCAGGTTCGAATCCCAACACCCACATGGTAGCTAACACCAGTTCCTGGGGATCCAACGGCCTTTTTTGTCCTCTGCAGACATTGCATGACACAGATACACTTAAATATGTGCAGGCAATACACATATACACATAAAATAAAAATAATAAATATTAAGCCAGGCATGGTGGTGCATGTCTTTAATCCCAGCACTTCCTTGGTTTAAATAAAACATTTAAAAATAAATAAATACATACATACATACATACATACATACATACATACATACATACATACTGGGCCAGAAGAGTACACTTACATACATGCAGACAAAACACTTGTACACATAAAAAACATAAATGAAAAAGCCCATCTTTGACAGTATAAAGCTGGAGAACATGTCGGCCCACTGGTTCCTGTATACTTGGCCAGTGCTATCTATATGGTGCAACCTTCCCAGGAATGTGGCCTGGCCTCCACACTTCCCACAAGTGTGTAGGGCTGGTTCTTCCCATTATTTAAGTGCACCTGTGTATTCATTTTCTCATCTTTCCTCCCAATCACAACTCAGGCTCAAGAGCAGGGACCCTGTCTACTTGGCTTATCTCTGAACCTAGAAGACAGCATAAAAACAGGGGCTAAGGAGCGAATGTATCGGCACATCTTGATTCAGTGCAAACATCTTCTCATATACTACAAATCTAGGACTGCTTGCCGATTGTCCCTGCTGATTTTCAATTGGAACATTTTCCTCTCATCTGTTCATAATAATGCTTCATATATTGTACAATATTAATCCCACGTCTATTTTATGTTTTGAAAATAATTTGAATTTTCATTTACTTGACTTTCTATTTCTGTTATGCAGATGCTTAAAATTTCTGTATGGTCATATATGTTAATCTTCCAATCATTGCTTTGGGGCCTAAGTAATTTTTAGGAAAGTCATCTTCCACACTAACAACTATGTTCTTTATCTTCTGCTATTTTGGTAATTTAAAGTCATCAACTCTTCCAGATTCTGTGTGCACAATATCAGGAACATATCAAACTTTCCCTCCCAATATTACTTACTGAATAGATTGCCCTTTCCCAATTCAGTGTTTAAAATTTTGTAATTATATCGGAATGAATTATTATATTTATTTTATGTCTATGAGTATATTGGCTGCATGTATGTAAGTATATCTGTGTTATGCAATGCCTGAGGAGGTAAGAGGGCATCAGGTTACCCTGGAACTGGAGTTACGGATGGTTGTTAGCCACCATGTGGGTGCTAGGATTCAAACCCAGGTCCTCTGCAAAAGCAGCCAGTGCTCTTAACTGCTGAGCCAGCTCCCCAGCCCCAGTGTTTATGTTTCTTGTAAACTAAGCATTATCTTCCTTATACCCCTCAAAGCACAAATGAATCATGGCTTGCTGAAAATAAATAAATAAATAAATAATAAATACTGGGCCAGTAAGACGTTTTAGCAGGTAAAATCACCCATCACACAAGCCTGATGGTCCACCAGAAGAGAACCAATGCTCAAAAGCTGACCTCTGATATCCACACATGTACCACAACACTATGTGTGCCCCCATCATACATATCCACACACATTAATAACAAATTAAATAAAATTTAAAATGGTGGGAGGAATAGTGGTTTTTTTTTTTTTTTTTTTTTTTTTGTAAGTACTGATTGAGAGCTTGGGGCTCCCGGGAGCTTTAATGCAGCCAGTGGACTCAAGCCTGGAGCCCTGGCCCCACACACAGGATTAGCCACTGTGGCTGAGATTTGAACAGAATGCCCAGGACCTTGGCTGGGAATGAGGATGGGAGACATCCTGGCTCTTGCTATGTGGCTGGACTGTGAGCGAGAGTGTCCAGGGCTCCCCACAGGGGCTGCCTGGGAGCAGGCAGGCTCTGCTGCTCACCTCCTCTGCATGGAAGTGCCCTGATTTCAGCTGCCCTCAGCCCCTGGGGCTGCAGGGCTCTGGGGAGGCTGTCCCATCCCTTCACCAGCAGCTGTTGACGTGAAGGCCCTGGCATGCTGCCAGCCTCCCCAGCCTGTGAAGTAGGACAGATGCAAGAGTCTGCCAGATCGGGTGAGCAGGCAGCCTGGGGCTCAGCCAAGACAAAACCCAGCCTGCCAGGTCCAGAGGGGAGGAAGCAGAGCGTTGGTCTGTGGTGCTTTGTCGACCCCAAGCTCAAGGCTGTCTGGATGGCCCAAACTGAAGTACCCAGAGTCAGGAAATGGTGTGTATTCACTGACAAGATTTTTGGCTAGGCCTCAGCTGCCAAACACAGATGTGACCCATCATGGTCCTCCTACCCTCACTGTGCACTGGTGGCCCAAGTCTAGAATTCCAGCCTGGGAACCAGAATTTGGTATGGAGTACGGCCACTGAGAGGCTGCCCCACTGCAGGTATCTGGGCACTTGGGACAAAGGACAGAAGCAGGCCCAGCTGTTTTACCTAGCCTGTTCCCTCTCCTCAGACTTCTGTTAGTCTGTGCTGACCAGCTAAGTGACTCAAATGTGTCCTTAAATCCACCATGTCTCCTACCCAGAAAGGTCCTCAACTTTCCATGGTGGCAGCTGGATCAGAGGGAGAAAGATCCAGGTCCTTCCTAGTGATGTCCATCCATCACCCATCCTCATCCCAGGCCCTCTGACCAGGCAGCCCGGCCTTCTCATCCCTCCTCTTGCCTTGCTTCTGAGTTGACCTTGTTTCTAAACCCAGCCATGTCTGAGAGGAAGCAGTGGGAACAGGTGCTCTGGAAGCTGCATCTTGGATGCTCTAAGGAAGAAGGATCTCCTTGTTGGGGCCACCATGATGCCTGGGGGAGCTGAGAGACAGGACTAGAGACCCAGCAAAGCCCCCAAAATGCCTAGGGGCAACCTGCCACCTCAGATGACCTGGTAGAGTTGTCCAAGCAACAGGTGAGTCCTGATGGAGAGAGGGAGGCCCTCAGTAGCTAACTGCTTCACAGAAGATTCCTGAATCTTGGGCTGAACTTCAGGAGTAGGGCAGGGTGGCCCCTGGGGGTGGGGATGGGGGATCTCAGTGATAGCTAAGCTAGAATCTCTTTCCAATGTGGAGAGATGAGAGCTAAACTAGCAATCCAATGTCACATTTGTGTACATGTAGGGAGCTGGTTTCTCACCTGTTCCAAAGGTTCCTGGGAAAAATTCTAGCTCCTCTGTGGCTCCTTGGTTTTGTGACCTCAGCTTTTAAGTGCGCTCAGTTATAGCCTCTATCCCTTCCCTATGAACAGGTTAATGGGCCTTGTTAGGAGTTAAGAAGACTATTCTAGAGCCAGTGAGATGGCTCAGCGGGTAAAGGCACTTGCCTACAAGCCTAACAACTGGAATTCAATCCCTGGGACCCACATGATGGAAGGAGAGAACCAGCCTCTACACACACACTGTGGCACACACACACACACACACACACACACACACACACAAATTAAAAAATAAATAAATAAATAAATGAAAAGAAGACTAATGTAACAGAGCCCAGCACAGAACAGGAGCCATTGCCAGTTACTGTCTCTGCTTTCCCTGCCAGCCTACATGTAGTAAAGGGCATCTGAAATACAGAGTGCCCCAAACCAAACAGCAGCCCACCACTCCTACCCCACCTCTGTCTCTGCTCCCACTGATGTTGGGGCTAGAAGCTCATAAGTCTACCTAGCCCAACTGCCTCATTGTGTACAGATAGAAACAGAGGCCCACAGGTGGAAGGGGCTGGCTCAAGGTCACACAGCAAAAACAGAGAGGACCAGCACCGTGCCACTCTGCATGGGGTCCTTCCTCCCTTTACTCGTCTTTCTTGTTGCTCACCCTCCTTGGTGAGGCCTTCTGAGCACTGCTCGGCCCAAGGAAATCTCTCCCTCCTTTACCTCAGGCCTCTGAGCCTATAGAGTTCAGCTAAGATCCTCCGTCGGCCAGGTTCCCTGAGGAATCTACCTAGGTCTGCCTCATAGTTTGCACATCACCCACAGTGCTTCTGTGGGCTGCTGGGGAGTACCTTGGAGGGCACAAAGCAAAACTCTGTCCCAAAAAGAAATGGATTATTTAAACTGCCCTCACTGCCTCCCCTGTTCCTTTCCTGGGGTCACAAAGCCAATTCTGTATCATCCTTGTTCAAGTTGCACCCATGTTCCCCAGGATGCCTGGCACACAGTAAGCACTGAATAAGGAATCTTGCTCCCACCAACAAATGAACCAGACAGCTGTAGAGTGAATGCCTATTTAGGTCAAAACAGGTGATGCCTAAAATTGCCCGATGTCAGAGGAGCAAGACCATGTGCATAAAGAAGACCACTGACCTCAACAGGAGAGATTGTTTGGCCACAGACTTGTGGGGACTAGGCCTTCCTATGGGGAAAGCATGCACATATGTGCAGGTGTGGGTTGGGGGTATATGTGCGAAGGACAGCTTTAGGAAGCAAGTGCCTTCCTCCACCATGGGTCCCAGGGATTGAACTCAGGTCACCAGCCTTGTGCAGCAAGCACCTTTATCAACTGGGCCATCCAGTCAGCTCTAATTTTTTGAGAACAGGCCCCTCCACTGAACCTAGAGCTCCCCCATTCAGCTCGACTGGCTGACCAGTGAACCCCAAGGATTTTCTTGTCTCTGCTACTCCAGTACTGGAATCACAGGCATGAGCAGCTTTTTATGTGAGTGTTTGGGATCCAAACTCAGGCCTTCATGATTGTATGGCAAATACTTTACTGACAGCCATTTCCCCAACCTGTGGGCTTTTTCCTTTTTTTAAGGCTCACATTTGGTTTTAAAAGTTGATATAAAGCCAGGTGTGGTAGTGCATGCCTTTAATCTCAGCACTCGGGAAGCAGAAGTATGTGGATCTCTATGAGATGGAGGCCAGCCCGATCTACATACCAAGTTCCAGGCCAGTTGGGGATACAGGGAGACCCTATCTCTAAAAAAAAAAAAAAAAAAAAGGGCCAGGCATGGTGGCACATGCCTATAATCCCAGCACTTGGGAGGCAGAGGCAGGCAGATCTTTGTGAGTTCAAGGCCAACCTGGTCTACGTAGTGAGTTCCAGGACAGCTGGGGCTATAGGGAGACCCTGTCTCAAAAAGACCAAAAAAAAAAAAAAAGTTGACATGATTTTGTACTTAGTGCATGTAGGTCTGCACTGACAGAAGAGTAGCAGAGATGGCTATGTAGCTGGCTAAGGCATTGAGAACCTCAGAAACCAACAGGGGCCTGGGGAAGTATCTGGTATACATTTTCAGACCTCACTGTCTCCCATTAACAATAACAGGTTCCTTTCTCTTCACCCACAAGATTCCCTTTGGGAATCTGAACTCAGGCCTCTCTTCCCAGGAAATAAAGAAAAACAGAAACACAGCACTTGATTTCTATTTGCCAGGAGTTCAGAGATCAGCTAGCACTCACCCTAAAACCCCCACCTCAGTCTCTCTTTCAGGGGTCCCAAGGTCCCCCAAACTACTGGGACATGGTTGGATGTGCTGTCCCTGAAGTTAGGGAAGAAGACGGAAGGTGGGAGGTGGGAGGTGTGGAGGAAGCCAGGAGGGAGGGCAGGGCAGGTATCTTTGTCTATCTGATACTGAGGACTGAGGGTTCAGTGGTAGGCACATTTATGCAAAAACGCCTAACATATTCTACACATATCCACCCATCAAAGCAAGTCCTCCTTTCCCTTTTAAATTAACATGTATTAATTACACATATTAATGGACTTCAGTATATCTCTACACATGCATACAGTATACACTGACCAAATCCAGTTTATTTTTATCTCCCCTCCTGCCACATCCTTCCCAGCCTTTATTTTATTAATCATTATTCTACATTCACATTGACTCAACTTCCTCTGTTTTGTTTTGTTTTTTAATTTTTGTTTATCTTTTGTTTTAAGACAGGGTTTCACCATGTAACGCTGGCTGGCCTAAAACTTAATATATAGACCAGGCTGGCCTCAAACGCACAGAGATCCACCTGCTACTAAGTAGAGTGCCGGGATTCAAGTGCCCCTGCCCCTGCCCCTGCCCCTGCCCCTGCCCCTGTCCCTGCCCAGATTTGAGGATTACAGGCTTGCACCACCAAGAGTGGCCAGGATGACAATTTTTAGCTTTCACATATCTTATGAAAAGAAACTAAAAACTAGAAGTCCCTGGTCAGCAGGCTTACACAGGGTCTTCCATTCTGCCTTACTACAGTCTTCAAGATAAATCATTCATTTGTCTACATCCTCCAGATCTGGGCCCAGGGTCAACAAGGCCCTTTAGCCTCCTCTTTCTTCCCTTTCTTCCTTTCTTTCTCTCACCTTTCCAAGCAATCCTCTCCATCTTTCCTCTTTCTTCCCTCCTGTTCACCCTTCCTCTAGTAAATTGTATCACCAGATTCCAAACATGGCACTTGGGGCTTCTGGACCATCAACTGAGATGGAGGCAGCAAGATGGACACCTTGAGAGGTCCCAAGAGCCTGGCTCCAAATCTCAGAAACCCGACAACTCATGGGAACTCAATGTTGTTAAGAATGAGTGTCCCTGTTATCACTGAGCCCCCCAAGCCTGGGGAGGTGCCTTGAGCACCTCCTTCCCCCATAATGGTTTTCTCCTTACCTTGTAGGATGGGGTCTCTGTGCCTGGGCTGTCAGCCTGAACAACAATGTAGGCATGTAGGAAGTTCGAGGCGATCATATCTGGAACAAATGGTGTGTTTTCTTCTTGGAAGATGATGGCTACAATGTCATTCCCAATGTGTCTCTTTCTCTGCAGCTAAACAAAAAGTGTTCCATCGTTACAGAAAGGACCATCCTGAAAAAAGAAAGGAACTGAACAGGAAACACCTCATTCCCCTGCCTTTTAAACCCTGAACTCTGAGGCCTCACTCTCAGAGAGCTGCATCTTTCAATCATTCCACCAAAAGGAAAAAGGGGGGGAAATGCCCAGTTGTTAGGTAATAACTGGCACAAGTGTTACTGAGTTTAAGAACAAAGTCCAGACTCGGGACCCTGGAGAGAATGTATAAAAGATGAGGCCAGATTCTGCCCTGGGAGAGCCATAATTGTTCTGAAAAACACACACACACAGAGAACACTAATCATTGCCAGCCGAGGCAGGAAGTAGCAGGCAGCTCCAGGGGCAGAGAGCAGGGTGACACCAGAAGGCCTGATAGCAACCCACAAAGGCTTCCATAAGACAGGTGCAGGTGATGGGAATGGGGACCAGCAGGGTCAAGGAAAGGGTCATTCTACTAGAAGTGAGAAGAACATGCTTAGACAGATCCAGGTCACCTAGCTGGGGGAGGTAGAGGATGGGGAAATCCAGTGGTGCCAGGTGCTCTGGCATATGATCTAGGTTACATGCCTCTACTGTGCCCCAGGAATCATGTCAGCTATTCATATGGGGAATTTCAAATGTTACGGTCTTCCTGTACATCAGGTCCAGTGTACACACCTGCCTATGCATTTGGTTCTTTATTAAACAGCTACTGAATGCCAGGCCTCCACTAACCCTTTTAACTTGAGTTTCTCATTTACTATCTGCTATACTCTGAGCACCGTACTGGGCACTTTTATGCAAATTTCCTTACTTACACACACACACACACACACACACACTCACTCACGAGCAAAGACTTATCACTGATTTGGTCCTGTGCCACATGTCAGGCTGAAGTGGCCTGAGATAACAAACCCCAGGCTGGAGCAGCAGGTGAGGGAGACTGTTTGGAAGCAGAGACCAAAGGTGAGACACCAAGAGAAAACCCACTTTGGCTACACAAGGAATCCCTTCCATTTGTTTCTGGAACATCCAGTTGTTATTTAGGAGCCAAATCACAATTTTGTTTTACCAATCTCCTTTTTCCCAAGAAGTCCGGCATTGTTATTCAGGGTTTTGCATCTCTGCTCCCTCCCCACTACCCTGCACAGACATCGACAGGTCAGAGTTTGGGCAATGCCCATCTGCCCTTCTTGTGTTCTCAGACACAGGAAAGGGGCAAGCAGGGGGATGGGGCGACTGGCATCACAACCACTAGGACCAGTGCTGGTCTGGGCAGGCCAGGCCCTCCCCAGAGATGTGTGGCTCACAGCAGCAAGCTGGGAGAGAGCTGTGAATGCTGAAGTCACAGGTCTCACAGAGTCCCTGGGTTAGGGACAGGAAGCAAGGAAGCTGAGAGGATTCTCACGCAAGCTTCACACAGGGCAGCAGGGAAGCAGGACTAGTGGCCAGGGGACAACTATTCCACACGCAGCAGTCACATGCCAGGCAAGGATCACAGGAGCCCAACATTCAGGAACTCACAGAACCCCACAGCAGCCCTCTGACACAGGTGCGACCCTGCAACCCTGCAACCACTGACATGCTTTGAGTCAACACACACTTAGGTGGCTCTGCGGCTTCCAACTCCCGTCTGCAGGCCTGCCATGCTGTCCTCACCCGCCTTTGCTTTCCTCCCAGCCTCTCATTGACTTCCCAGTGGAAGATTTTATTTTCTGTGCTGGGGATAGAATCTGCATGCTAGACAGTATTCTATCACCGTGGGACACTTTATTAAGGAAGTGTTTTAACACCCCAGGCTGCAGTGTCCCATCTGTCAAGTGACCTGCAGCCCAGCCTTGCGTTCTGTACCCGTTACCTGCTGTGTGTCGCCCTCCGTGAAGGGCAGCTTTGTAGAGACATGAAACATGATCTCCCGGTCCCGGAAGGTTGTATACACCGACTCCACCCCTGTCTGTCCGTGGGTCACATCCAGGCCTCCTCGAAACCTGACAGTAAACCAGGGCAAGGGAAGGAGAGGAAGAGTGAGGTGAAGTGGCACTGTGGTGCTGCTAAGGACATGTGGTAGACAGGTGGATGAGCAGACAGGGTGAGCTGAGGTGAGAATCAGGTGAGATGGCTGGAGCTGTATTCTGAGTAGCCTAGTGTTCTCTACCCGTAAGTCACCTCCATAAAAGACAAATGCAGACCTGGTGGCCACATGTCTGTAAGCTCAGCACTCCACAAGCCAAGACAGAAAGATCCTGAGTTGAAGGTCAGCCTGGGCTATAGAGTGAGACCTTGTTTTAAAACACAACCAAACTAATTAATTTACTAATTAATTTAATTAAAAAACATCAGGCCCTCTTCTTCAAGCCTTGGTTGTGCTTCCTGCACATGGCTGTTCATACGGGAAGCAAAGTTGTCCCTCTACAATCCCGGGCAAAATGTCTTGGTTATCAGCTCAGGGCCAGAGCATCCAGTCACACTCCTGGATGAGGGTGAACCCATCAGAGCTGTGGAGCCTGCCAGAAAAGGGGACAGACACTCCACTCTGAGCAGTCAGTCCCAGTGGAGACCAAACCACACAGAGGCCCCTTCACTGCATCCTCCCAGACAGGAAGGAGAAACAGGAAGGAACTGGTCGTCTCCCAGGAGCCCTTCTGCCTTCACAGAGATGGCTGTCAGCTTGGGACCACAGTTTTTAGCAAGAGGGAAAGAAAACAAATACAGCTCCCTTCAAGAAAGTAAAATAAGGAGGCTGCTGAATGCCAGGCACCAGACCTGAATCCGAGCCAGAAAATGCTCCCCGGCCCACAGGGTAGAACAGACACTGAAGCAGCCGAGAGTTCAGGTTCAACACTTGCTTCTGGGACTAAGCACACAACCTTGGGCATATCACTTCATCTCTGTAAGCCTGTTTCCTTTCTCAGTAACATAAAGGGATGGGTCTACATCATCTCTAGAGTCCTTCAGGGACGAATATAACATATTCTACCACATCTTTACATCATCAAAATCAGGATGTGTCTCATAAGCCAGCACCTCATAGTGAGACAGAGTATGTGGCATTAGCGTAAGTGCTCCACATACACTGTCTGTTTTGATCCCCCAGTGACCTTGTAGGGTAGTCTTCTTATTCTCCCTTTTTATAGATGAAGAAACTGAGGCCCTGTCCAGGTAAAGTCACTGGCCCAACATCTTCTAGCTAGTAAGTGGCAGGGGTGGAATTTTACCCTGGTGTGACTGGCTCCAGAGAGCAGTGGTAACTTCAAAGCGGGGAGAAGATGGAGGAAGGGGGAGAAAAAAGGAGAAGGCAGCAGAGGAAGAAAGCAATCACTGAACACCTACTGCACACCAGACAACTGGACTTAGTGCTCTCACACAGGATGTCAGGGCTTGGTTATCTCAGCTCCAGGGCAGGAGGTGAATTCCAGAACTTTCAACCATATGCCAGGCACCTGGTTGGACGGGTCCAAAATATTCCCAAATGCTGTCTTTTCCAAGGAAAATCAAGAGCCAGAGTCTTACAAACAACAGCCATAATATTCTAAATCTTTCTGTCCACTTAACGGACCATACACTGTTGCATGGATTTCTGCCTAGAGGGTTATTATGTTTGCATGAAGTCTTAATTAACTATTCTCCGCATATTGTCCAAATTGGGTCATTTCCTTCCAAACTGCACAGGGTTCTCTTTCGCCTGCCAGGCAAGTAGTAGGGAAGGTGGATTCATTGCACTCAGTCTGAGCCAAATGTAATTAGGAAGGTAAACCTCTGAGGGAGCAAGCTCATCACTCTTCTCAAAACCAATGCTTTCAGCCAACCTGCCATGCCAGATTAGCCCCAGGACCACTGATTCTTCAGGATATAGGAACATGAGGAGGGACCCGAAGCTGGAAAATGTTCCCATGTTCCCCAAGGACAGAGTTGTTGGCCCTGACCCTCTCCTGACAACCCCATCCATGGAGGCAGTCAGCCCCTGACCAAAAGTCACCCTTTGAAGTCCTGGAGTGTGATCGTGTCCCCAAGCAGGTCCAAGAACTCTTTGAAAGCTGGGCTCTCCTCGTTGTTCCCAAATAGCTCCTCCTCCAGGGTCTGAAAGAAACAGGATGAGGCATAGAATCAAAAAAGGCATTCTGGGCGCCGAATCAGAAAAGGCATTCTGGATGCTGAGTGAAAGGGTTGTCCAGACTCCAGTCCTTTCTTCCTTCCTCCCTCCCTATGTCCCAGTACACCTGTCACAGCTGTCCTCAGTTGGAGGATGGGCTAATGGAGGAGCACTCAGAGGGATGGATGCTGGGGCTGGTTAAGGAGGTTTTCTAGTTCAGCAATACCAGTGTAAAAGGCCAAGCTGAGATAAAGAGTTCTTAGGCCTGATGCCAAAAACATGACCCCCAAGTGAAAGACTGGTCACTGAGCTTCCAGAGAAGAACTAGTCTTGAGGCTACAGAAAGAGCTCTCAAAAGTCTACAGTAACCAAAACCACAGTAAGACCCTGCTTCACACCCACTAGGGTGTATCTAATAGAGAAAGGCAAGAACACGTGTGGATGAGGAAGTGGAGAAAGCTGGACCCTTTCCACTGCTGACAGGAACGTGAATGGAGCAGCTACTCTGGGAAACAATCTGGCAGCTCTTCAAAAAGCCAAACACAAAGTTATCATATGACCCAGCAGTTCCACCCCTAGGTATGTACCCAAAAGATATCAACATGTGTGCACGCAAAAACTTGTACATGACTGTTCACAGCAGCACTGTAGGTAACAACCCACAAGTGGAAATGACCCAGACATCTAGCAACTTAAGAACAGATTTTTTTGAAACGTGGTATATTCACACAAAGGCATATTGTTTGGCCTTACATAAGGAATGGAATACTTGCTGGCACATGCTACAACACAGATGAACCCTGGAAACATTTTGCTAAATGAGACCAGACAGAAAGGTCACATATCACACGCTTGTACTTATAGAAGGTTCAGAATAAGCAAATCCACGGTGACAGAAAGCAGATTATTGGTTGCTGGGAGCTAAAGGGAATGCGATGGAAGAGGACTTGGGTACAGGTGTTCTTTTGATAATGATGAACATATTCTGGGTTGGATCATTAATGTTGCCCACTGTGTGATTATACTGCAGACTACCCTGTGGAGACATAGCTCACTTACTACTGTGAACTGCACAGTCTGAGAATTATAGATCAATAAGGCTGTAATAAAAACTTAAGGAGAAGAAAAATAATTAAAAAATGGTCAAAAGACATGGACAGGCATTTCACCTAAGAGGACACACAGATGGTGAATAAGTACATGAAGCTATGTTCATTCAGCATCATCAGCCTTTACAGAAATGCAAAGTAAAGCCATGATGAGGTAGTGCCACACATCCATCAGAATGGTGAGATTTTTAAAAAAAAAACAAAGTAGTAGCAACACTGAATCTGGCACAGACAGAAAAACTGGACTGCTTACACACTGATGGGGAGTAAATACTCGAGAAAATGGTTTGACAGCTTCTTACAAAGCTAAACATATAATTACCATATGACCAGCAATTGTACCCCTAGGCATTTATCCCAGGGAATTGAAAACATAGGTTCAAAAAACCCAAATCCTCTATACAAATGTTCACAGTATTCTATTGATAACTTCCCAGAGCTGGAAACAACCCTGATGTCCTTCAATGAATGAATGGATAAACAAGTGAGGTGCAGCCAGACCATGGGATACTTACTATTCCACAATAAAAAGACCCAAATTAAGTGAGTCATGGTGGCACATGCCTGTAATCCCACCACTTAGGAAGCTGGGGCAGGAGGGTCTCGAGTTCAAGCTAAGTCTGAGCTGCACAGGGAGACTCTATCTCAAAATAACAAAAGGAGGGAGGGAAAAAAGGAGGGAAGAAAAAAGAGGGAGAAAGGGAGAGAGGGAGAAAACAAAAAGAAACTAGTGACACAGTGGAGAAGTTGGATAAGCAGCTGTCGAGTGGTTAGGAGCACTGGCTATTCTTGCAGAGGACCCAGGTTCAGTTCCCAGTACCCACATGGTGGCTAACAACATAACGTAACTCTAGTTCCAGGAGATCCAATGCCCTCTTTGGACCTCTGTGGACATTACACAACATGGGTGCATTTACATATATGCAGGCAATACACCCATGCACATTAAATAAAAATAAATTTTAAAAAAGAAGTTAGATAAATCCAGTGAACACAGAACATCCCTGAAAAAGAGATATGCCATTTAAATGCATTGGTGTAATATTCTGAAATAAAGTTTTGAAGATGAAGAATAGATAAATGGGTGCCAAGGGCTAGGAGCTAGAAGGGAGGAGAATGGAGGCTGGGAGGGGATGGATGTGTCTATGAAGGAAAATGCAGGGAAGTCCTGTAGTGACAGAGTTCTGTTTCTTAGCAAGAACACAAAGAGATGGAATAAAATACACGCACAATATATACAAATGTGAGGAGCTGGTGAGATGGCTCAGTGGACAAAGGCACTTGTTGCCAAGCCTGATGACCTAAGTTCAGTCCCTGGAACCCACACGTTGGAAGGCAGAACTGACTCCTGCAAGTTGTCCTCTGACCTCCACATGTGCACAGTGGCACACACAAACACATGCATACGCATGCACACACACAAAATGTCTTTTAAAAAATCAAGTCCATATGAATTTTGGAAATCTGAGTAATATTTGGATTATGTCAACATCCTGACTGGGATATTGTGCCATAGACCTTTTGGGGAACCTGGGTAAAAAGTGTAACACCTCTTTAAAATATTTTATTTATTATTTTTATTTTACGTGTATGAGTGTATTTCCTGCATGTAGGTAAATGCACCCATGTCGTGCAGTGCCTGTGGAGGACAGAAGAGGCCATTGGGTCCCCTGGAACTGGAGTTACAGGCAGTTACCTGCCATGTGGGTGCTGGGATTCAAACCCAGGTCTTCTGCAACAACCACCAGTGTTCTTAACCGCTGGGCCATCTCTCCAGCCCGGAGACCTCTTATATGATTATTTCTTACAATCATATGTGAAATGAAAAAGGTTAATTAAGAAAGTAAAACTGAAAGTGGTAGGAAGCTCTGTAAACAGTGACAGGCCTGGAACGCTGACTCATGTCTAATCAATAAGCTTTGCCCACAGTGGCAGGGTCTGCACACCACTAGAGGCTCTACAAGCACCTGAGGCTCTACAAACACCTGAAGGCTCTACAAGCATCACTGGACCACAAGACATGGCTACTCATAAAACATTCCAGCTTACCCAATCATTTCAATGACAAAGTCTCCACCAGGTAATTCTGTCAGACCTCTCTCGTGCCTGCTATTTTTGGCCATGTTGGAGATGAAACCTAGAGCCTCCCTCATGGTTTTTCAGTATTTTATTTATTATTTTATGTGTATGAGTGTATTGCCTGCATGTATGTGAGTGTACCCATGTCGTGCAATGACACAGAGGTCAGAAGAGGGCTTCAGATTCCCCTGGAACTGGAGTTAAGGACAGTTCATAGCCGCCATGTGGGTGCTGGGAATTGAACCCAGGTCCACTGCAAGAGCAGTCAGTGCTCTTAACCGCTGAGCCACCTCTCCAGGCCCTGAGCCTCCCTCATGTTATACCAGTGCTTTACCCAAGTCCACCCATGCCTGCTTTATAACAAATAAGAGCAGACTTCAAGTTCCAAGTCATCAATAGGCAACACTATCAAATCAATTTCAACAACTTTATTTTCTTTATAGTAGTATTTCTTGAGTTGGGTATGGTGGTACATAATGGTAATCCCAGCATTCAGTAGGCTGAGACAGAGGGATCATGAGTTCCAGGTCAGCCTTGGTTATAAAGTAAGTTCAAGGTCTTTCTAAGCTACATAGTGAAGTCATGTCTCAGAAACAAAACAAAACGAAACAAAACATATATATAATTATCTTCATCCAATAGCAAGTGACTGTAATATTGGCTTCCTAGTTAGAGTAGCGTTCTAAAATGCCTTTAAAAATAAAGGCATTAGGGGGCAGAGGGTATGGTAAAACACTTGTCTAACATGTATTGCCCTGGGTTTGATCTGCAGCACCACATAAGTAAATAAAACAAATAAATAAATACACTTAATTTTTTTATTTATTAGGAAAACAGTAGTTTATAGGCATTTTAAAAAAACCTGTAACAGTGCCCTATAGTAAAACATACCCTCTAATAGAGACCCTGAACACTATCTGTGATTGTGTGAACACTGCTCTCTGGCAGGAGTCCCTCCAGCCTGACAACCAAGACTAGTCCGCTTCTTTTTTTGGGGGGGGGTGCTTTTTGAGACAGGGTCTCCCTGTAGCCCCAGCTGTCCTGGACTCACTATGTAGACCAGGCTGGCCTTGAACTCACAGATATCCACCTGCCTCTGCCTCCCGAGTGCTGGGATTAAAGGCATGCACCACCACTCCTGGCAGGTGCTTCCTGTTTTTCTAAATAAAGTTTTATTGAAACACAGTCAGGTCAACTCATTTACATATATGTTGTGGCTGCTTTTGTATTACAAAGGCAGACTGGAAAGGTTGTGACAGTCCCCAAGGCTCAGGAAGTCTGAACAATTTACTACCTGACCCTTTATAGAAAGAGTTTGCTGACCCCTGATCTTCAGCCTGTCACAAAGACCTGGTCACTACAAGTTATGCAGCAACATGGGGGAGAATAGCTGTCTCCAGGCAAGCTACATCTCCAGTAGGAAAATAATTCAGCATGCCTGCTGGGGCTGGCCCCACTCTCCCAGGATTCACTTGGTACAGTTATTATCACTGGCATTGTTATACTGGCCTGGAGCTTGACCATGCACTCAGGGAGGAGGTCTTAGTCATCACTGTATCACCCATGGTGCTTAGCACAGTACATGACAAACAGGACAGTTAGGTAAGGGTTATTTATATCCAAAGACCAACATAGGGCTTTTATGCAACAAATGTTCGTATTAAATGTCCCCCAGCTGTAGGTTTGCAAAACAACAATCTGTCTAGTTTTTTAAAAACAGAATTTTATCTTCCTGGCTTTCCCCCTGCAGCAGCATTAGGTACATAAACAACACACAAGCTCCTTCTCAGAGGTAGATGGCTAATAGTCTATAATTATAACTTTGTTGGAACGTTGGATTGTAATCACCCTGTAAGATCTGTTTTGGTAAATTTTGAAAGCAAAGAATTTTAATTATGGGGGGTTATATCAGCGGAGCTATATGAAATAAAAATGTTAATATGTGAAAATAATTAGAGTGGCTACCCGAATAATCTCCCTCGAATCATAAGCTGCATTGGTGCTGTCCTTTCAGATCCTAAACTCCTCGCCTAATTAGTGCTTTGTAGTGCTTTTAAGTAGATGTGTGTCTTTGTGGTCTGATGTCTTCAGACAAGAAAACCAGCTGCCACTAATGAAGAGACTGTCATGCAAAAAACCCACAGATAATTATCGAAAGGCATCGATGACCTGCTATTAGCAGGGCCAAATTTCCCATTTCTTCATTAATCAAGTAACAATCAACTGTGTATACTTGAAATATGCACACACACACATATATGTCTATAATTATATAGAGACATATATGTAAATACACAAGGTGTGTGTATGTATGTGTACTTGTCTGTGTGTGTGCACGTGTGTGTCTGGGACACCATGCTGGATTCTTGGATAATACAAAGGAAAAGTGAGAAAGGAAGCTTCTCACAGAACCTGGATGAGGAGACACCAGTATCTTTAGCTGACCTTTCTGCTTGGGATGTTAATAAATGTTCAGTGTAGAAAACAGGGAAGATGTAAAGTTTGGAGTCAAATACATACAGGAAACACTGAGTTCAACAAAGGTGCAAATAGGTCTTCAGGGCTGGAGAGTCGGCTCAGCAGTTAAGAATACTGTTTGTTCTTGCAGAAGACCCGGGTTTGAATGCCAGCACCCACATGGCAGATAATAACTGTCCATAACTCCAGTTCCAGGGGATCCAACAGCCTCTTCTGACCTCCACCAGCATTGCACAACACAGGTGCACTTACCTACATGCGGGCAATACACGCGTACACATAAAATAGAAATAATAAAATATTTTTAAAAATAAATAGGTCTTCACCTAGGTGGCTCCTCCACAGCAGACATCCTTTTCTCTAAAGTACTTCAGAGATTGCATCTCAGAGAGTCACACTTTAAGAAACATTATTTTGGCCAACTAACTCCAAAGAAACTTGTGAATGTGATGAGAGACTGAGGGGCAGCCGTGGTGCACAGGTGAATGCTTTAATAACTGCCTTTAACAACTGGCTATCCAAAGGAGGAAATACAAATCTTGGTCTTTTCTGATTTTCATGATGTAAATAATTCCAACATGGCGTCACAAAGCTCTAACACTCCACTGAAGTTTGAGGAGAAAACGCTAATTCCCTCAAGGTGGATAAGGAGAGGTAGCTTAGGCTAATCCATTCCCTCTACTTTGTTTGATTTTTCTTGTGACTGATGACCCATAGATAAATATAATCTGAAATAGCCAGGAGGACTTAAACTTTACTGTATGAAAAACTCCACCACCATCAACAAGACTTTAAGACCTTTTTGTAAGGAGACTCCTTCCTTGAAGATTCAGCTACTGCCAATCCAATTCATGCTTTAAATGTGACAATTGTATTCAGAAAGCTTAAGAACCAAAGAAATGCTTACACATCCATGTGTATGGATGGAACCAGCCTAGATGTCCATTAGCAGATGAATGGATAAAGGAAATGTGATACATAACATTACACAATGGAATTTTATGCAGCCATAAAGAAAAATGAAATTATAACATTTGCAGGAAAATAAATGCAACTGGAAATCATATCAAGCAAAATAAATCAGGCTCAGAAAGACAAACACTGAATGTTTTCTCTTATATGCAGTGCCTAAATTCAAAATTATGTATATGTGTATATGTATATATTCATATATGTGTGTTTGTAGGTCATGAAAGGGGAGAGATCTCAAGAGAGGTGGGGAATAGAGTAAACAGATTCTATGTAACAGGAAGGCAGAAGGAGGCCCTAACTGGGGGATGAAAGGGCACCAGGTGGCTATGGGGAGGAGAGGTGGCAGGAGGCAGTGGGGGGCGGGGGCAGGGACAAACAAGAACAAGGTATAATGACGCATATATGAAGACACCAAAATGAAAATCATTACTCAGCCTGGTTTTTGTGTGTGTGTGTGTGTGTGTGTGTGTCTTTTTGAGACAGGGTCTCCCTGTAGCTCCAGCTGTCCTGGAACTCACTATGTAGACCAGGCTGGCCTTGAACTCACAGAGATCCACCTGCCTCTGCCTCCCAAGTGCTGGGATTAAAGGCATATGCCACCATGCCTAGTTATTTTTTTTTTTAATTAAAAAGAGAGAGAGATGGGGCTGGAGAGCTGGTTCTGCTGTTAAAAGTACATACTGTTCTTGCAGAGGACCAGCATTCAGTTCCCAGTACCCATGTTTGGCAGCGCATAACTACCTGCAGCTCCAGTTCCAGAGGATCTGACTCCTTGCGTGAATCACCAAGCCCAGCAAAAGGCATGGGCCACGAGACTCACACACACACACACACACACACACACACACACACACGCGCGCATGCACTTAATTAAAAATAAAATAAATACAAGAAAAAAAAAAGAATCTAGCTCAGGACTCTTGCACTTACGGTAGGAAAAGAGTTCACAGTCAAAAATAGGGGCTAGAGTGCCCCGTGCGTATCATGGGGCTTACCTGCCTGGCTTTTTGATAAATGACCCCAAACTTGAAAGTGTTGTTGACATCATGCTCATCATAGGACACAATCATCTGAGAGGCCTGGAAAATGTGGGAAAGAAAAAAACCAAGAGTGTTGTTAACTGCAAATGAAGACGCAAGCAAAAGAAGTCCTCGCTTTAGCAGAGGACATGCCTCCAAGAAACATTCATGCAGAGCTCTCCAGCAGAGGAGAAAAGAACGTGCAGGCGTCAGAATGCTGTTCCAAGGCCCCAACTAGCCCCCAAGCCCTGAGCTTCCCTAGCAGTAGCTAAACCCCTGCATCATCCATTCTGATCCACCCAGATATGCCAGCCACAGCTAGGGAAGAGGAGTCTCATGGGATTTAGGGAACTGGCTTTACCCTAGAGTTTTATCTGTGGTCTAAAAACATAAAGCTGGATTCCCCAAACTGGTCAGTAAGGATGGCTCGAGCCCAAGTTCCACCTCTTTTAAGTAATTTAACTTAAAGCAAGTCGCTGCTCCTATGCAGATCTCAACCCCTAAGATAAACAAACTCTCATAAGATATACAAAGAGGCAAGGAGAAAAACACCTCACCATAAGCTCTACCTACATTTCCACTTTTCCTCATAGAATCGGTATCTGAGGTCAGAAACACTAAACTAATTTTGAACCCACTGCTTTGAACCACATAGTGTTGAGTGAGCCAGTTAACCTCTCTGCACTACAGTTCCCTCCTCCACACATGAAGATGTAAGATGTGGAATTGCAAAGATCCAATGAGACAAGGCACATAAAGTGGTGAGGACGGAGCAGCTATCACCATCATCACATCGTCATCACCATCATAATCTATGGAGCCCTCCAGAAAGATCAGAGCTGAACCAGCTTGCTGGAAAAGAGAAGGTTATTTGAGGACTACTGGGAAACCTGTGAAATACAAAGGGCAGATTGGCCCATGTGCTATGCTAGAGGAAGACCGAGGCTTGACTTGTTGGCTGGACTATGTGGCCCATGGCAGGCTGCCATCACTCTTACCTCTGTGAGAGTCTCAACTATCTGAGGAAAGAGATGCTCCTCCGGTCACCCAGTGAGAGCCCTGCTGGCTACCCCTGGAAGTTTCCTTCCACAGCTGCCTGGGATGAGTCAAGGGTGGACAACAGCTGCCCTGCCAGGGAAAGGCACCAGGCCACAGAGACCTTCCAAGGAACATTCTAAACTCTCACATTTGAAAACACACACACACACACACACACACACACACACACACACACACACACACACACCATCCAGAGTCACGTCCCAGCTGAACATCAGCTGGCCTTGAAAACACAGACAACATGAAAATACAGCTGTTGTTCCATTACCACCAGGCCCAGAGGCTTTCCAAGGCAGAGGGAGAACCTTGTAAATGAGCATCACTGGAGCCTCTCAATGAATATGATTTGAGAACAAAAACTGCCAAATCTGTAGTTCAGTTAGGCCTTTATGATAGGGCTTTATAAGCACATAAACTTCATTAATTCAGCTTTAATTACAAAGGGTGGTCAGTCTGAGTGACAGAAAATGTTCACTGGAATGTGGCATATTACTGGTGTCCACAGATGCTAAAATGGCTAAAAAGAGGCATTTGGGGGAAAAAAAAGGTTCTGTGAGGCTGAGGACTCTGTCATCAGCTCATCCATCCCCCACAGATAAACAGATGCTTCTAAGAGTAGCATGTCCAGCGTGGACATTTGAGCCATGTGTTCCAGAGGGTTCCGAGTGTCCCTGCAGGGTGGAAATCTCTTTCCTACCAGGTATTTCATCTCACGGCTCCTGCTCATCAGAGATGAGACTTGGAGGGTGGACAGAGCTGACCCCAGCAAGCCTTGGCTGTGGCAGTGCTGACCACAGCAGAAGCCTCAGTGGAAGGGCAGCTCTGCTTCCATTTTCCCCCAAGCTCCTTCTAGCTCATAAAACAGCAGTAGGTGTGCAGGATCCCTTCCTCTGGCCAACTTCAAGCAGTTCTCTACTGTGGATGATTTAAGTTCTGTCATGCCATGATTGCTCTGGACTGGGTATCTTGGTTTGTTTTGTTATTAATTCTTCTCTCCCTGCTCATATCCCCATTCCAGAACTGGAGTCAAGATCGGGCCAGTCGTAAGGAAGCCGATATCAGAGAACCACCAGTTTATTAACTATAGCCATCAGAGGCTTGGAAGGCCTCAGATCTGTAGTCACATGGGTAACCAGGAGTCAAGGTTAACCTTTTACTTCTTAGTGGGTTTCAGAGTTCTGTACCTGACTCCTCCATGATGTCATGGGGGATCTGACCAACTCCCTCATCCCAAAACTGTCTTCATGAAGGTACAGCTAAGGTGAGGTAGAAAAAGCTACAAAACTGTTATGCTCTGTCAACCTTCACAGCAGGTTGGGGTCCTAACTCAGGGATGTTGGGAACCCAGGCATACCTAAGGATGGGTTCCCAGGGTACCAGTTTAAGCAGGGGTAGGCAGAGAGAGAGCGAGACATAAAGGCTCATCATGGAGACTCTATGTAACCCCTCCATGATAGAGGGAACTTCCGAAAGACCTACCAAGTGTGCATATTCACACCTAGCTACAGGGCCCTGGACAGTAGGCCCATGTGCTGGAGAGCTTTAGTGTCAACTTGACACACCTGGGTTGAGGGAGCCTCAATTGGGGAATTGCCTCTATTGGACTGGCCTGTGGCCATGTCTGAGGGGCATCTTCTTGATGAGTGATGTGGGAGGGCCCAGCCCACTGTGGGTGGTGCCACCCCTGGGCAGGTGGGCCTGTGTTGCATAAGAAAGCAGGCTGACCATGGGCCAGGAGAGCAAGCCAGTAAGCAGCATTCCTCCATGGCCTGTGCTCCAGCTCCTGCCTCCAGGTTCCTGCCCTGAGTTCCTACCTTGGGCTCCCTGATGAACTGCGACCTGGGAGATGTAAGCTGAATAAACCCTTTCCTCCCCAAGTTGGTAGTGGTCAGAGTGTTTTGTCCCAGCAATGAAGAAACAAACTAGGACAGCCCATCAGTGTGTGAAAGTCCTCACCTTGGGGTACAGGACAGGATTGAATTTCAGCCCCACTGCATCATCACAGAAAGCCTGAGTAGGGAGAGAAACACATAGGTCAGGAGCCACATCCACTAAGTATATGCGGGCTCCTCTACCCACAGAGAAAGCAGCACGGGAGGGCAAGGCACGAAGCCTGGACTGGAGTTCACATTCTGCGGCTCACTAATGTGGGTCCAAGACAGTGAACCCACCTTTCTAGGGTTTCCTGATAAAGTGAGGGAAGGAATAAGATGAAGCCTGAGACATATCCCCATTCTGACTGAAAGACAAGGCCAAAAGGCCATCACCCTCAACTCCCACAGAAGGTACTGGGCACAGTTCTGTTGGCTTTCCAGTTACCAGAGTGACGGTGTAACTCAACCCAGCTGACCACCCTTCCAACTCTAATCTGAAGACTCAGTTCCCAAACTCTCAGCAACTCATATAGTGACATGGGCCTCTGTGTCAGCTGGCAGTCTCTTCCTCTGGGCAACAGTAGATCTGGACTACCCTTCAGACCAGTTCAGACCCTGCTCCCTCAGTGAAAGCTCCGAGAGCCACCCTTCCCCTCCTCTGAGGTCCTATACATCTGCTATGCTGAGCTCTGTCTTCCTACTTCTCATGTCTCCTGGACTATAATACTTGAGGCAGACAGAATGGACTAGACTATTCCCTGAAAAAGCCTCAGGTACAAGGCTGAGCTGGGCCTTGTACAAGGAGGGAAGATGGAGGCAGGTGCCAACAGTCCCCCACCACTTCCATCTAGACGAAGAGCAAAGCAGCCTCCCAGCTCCCAATGGCAGAGCCTGCACCCCCACCCCAAAGTCAGCCCTGGTGTCAGCCACTTTCCCTCAAACCTTGGTTTTTACCTTGGCAATCTGGGGGACGCTGGGTAACTTGCTCAGTCCAGCCAAGGGGATTCGCTCATGCACCGTCTTCAGTTTGGACCTGCACATGGATGAGAGTGAGATGAAGACTTCCATGAAACAGTCAGTTGGGAAGGTGACTGAGGTCATGTCAGACAGGGGCCCTCACTTCCGGTCTCCCTGGGAACAGATCTACCTTTCACTCAGCTTGGCAGGGGAGGGGGACGCCACACTCATGGTGGGAAAAAGAAATTCTTCCTGTGTGCCCCCAGGGCAGTACCTAAGGATCCACACCTGGAAAAGTTGTCTGACACTAAAATATAGAAAATGCAATTAGTCAATTTCAAGGCCACCATTATTTTCTGATTTCTAAATTTTCTTTTTTTTTTTTTTCAATTCTCTCAGAAAATTGGGCCCAGCTTCTGGATATATTTAGATTTTATATGCAAATGAACCTGTATGAAAGATAATCTAATATTTGAAAATCTGGATTTACTCAAAATATACATGGGATGGAATCTGCTTTAGCAAGGGATTCAACATAAGACTCTAAATTTAGCCTGTTCCCCTGACTCATTTAGCACATTATGAAAGCGCTGAACTTCACGGAAAGCTTTTTTGCATCTGCTGAGATAATCATACGGTTTTTAATCTGTTAACCTGGTGGATTATAACTCTGTCAAGCCAGCTTTTCATTCCATGGGTAAAAACTCCACATGCTTATAATGTGTGACTTTTAATATCCTGCTGAATTTAACTTGTTAGTTGTTTGTTTAGATTTTCACATCTATGTTCAGAAGCAACACTGGCCTTTTGTTTAAATGTACCTCCTTTGCCACATTTTCATAGTAAGGTGTTATTCCAGCCAAGCAAATGATAGGAAGGTTTCTTGTCCTTTGAAATGGGTTTTGAGCTACACGGATTTCTAGAGGTTTGCTAAAACTCATGTGTGACATCTCTGGACCAGCTGTCTTTATAAGAGGACACTTTAAATTTCTTTAGGGGTGAATGTTTAGGTATTATACACTCTACTGAGTCAATTTCAGTCATTTAAGTTTTTCTATCAAAGTACCCATCACATGCATTAATACTGAGTTGTCTTTTACAACTTTTTAGGACTTCATCTCCTTAGCAGCTGTGTCCCTCCACATTCTTCATACAGGGGTTTGTTTCCCAGTGCTGGGGATGGCATCCAGGCCCTCCCACAGCACGCAAGTGCTCCGCCACTGAGCTGCACCCTAGCTCCTGCGGGCGCAGTTTCAGTTTTCTGTCTTTGTCTCAGCTGGTAGCTGGCTGATTGTATTAGTCTTTCTACCTCTCATGTATCCCTTCTTCTTCACGAGTTCATCCTTGTCTATTTTCTTCTTTCTCTTTTCTGTTTTTAACTTCCAATCTGCATGATTTCTCATTTAATCTTTCTTCTTTTCCACAAGCACATTTACAACTATACAACTCTATGGAAGTACCACTTTAACTGCGTCCCACACGCTTTGATAGGTAGTATTTTTGTTGCCATTTTATTCTAAATATTTTGTCAGTTCTTTTGTGATTTCCTTTTTAGCCCATGAGCTTTGTAAAAGGGCTTTAAAAAAAAAAAAAAAAAAGATTTTCCCCTCAAGAATTTTAATTGTTGATTTATAAACTAATTGTCATATCCAGGGAACATAATCTATACGGTATTGTTTTTAATTTGTTAACAATTTGCTAACACAGACCTTTTTATTCTTTTCATATTCTATGTGAGCTTGAAAAAGATGCATTTTTTTCTTTTGCTGAGAGCAGGAGTACAAGACTAAATCTGTTTACTACATTGCTCAAATCTGTTCAACCCATTATTTTCTGAGAGATTTTTATCCAACTCTCCCACTAAGCTGAGGATCTATCTCCTTTTCCCTACATTTCTGTCAGCTCTTGCTTTGGGGTTTTTGTTGTTCAGTTTTCTTGCAGTGCTGGGAATTGAATCTAAGGCTCTGTGCATTCTAGGCAAAGGCTCTACCACCAGGCTGCATCCACAGCCCCAGTTCTTGCCTTTTAAGTCCAAAAATATGTTACCAAGTACATGCCCTGTAGTCCTGAGTGTCTCAATCTCTTTACTGTGCAGTAGGCTGAGAGCTGTGAGGAGGCCCAGCAAACGGCATCTTGCCCTATACTGGTTCTGAATAAATTCAATACAAAATAACAACAAAGAATAAGGCAGTTAGGAGCTGAAATAATTCCTTTGTTACTGCTGAAGACCAAGTAAGGACACATAAGTGTGAAGATAAAGTAAATCTAACCAAACTTCAGAAATCACCCACCCATCACATGTACGGCTGGGTGGGGGCAAGGCCCCTCCTGCAGGGGCTGCTCAGGAGAAAACGCCAAGAGGAAAAGAAAGAACACAGCTGTAGAGCAAGTTCTTGCTCCCCAACAGCTATAGGAGGCGGGGCAGAGAACAAGAGGTTCTGCCCAAAAGTGTTCCCTCCACACCACAGGAAACATCAGAACTGAGGAAGAAACATTCCCAAGTTACAAAGAACGGCTTCCTTTATCCCTAATGCTTCTTTAGTGAAATTCTGCTACGTCTGGACTTAATGTTGCTATGACACTTTCTTCGTTATCATTTCCCTAGTGTGTCTTTTCCCGTCCCTTTATTTTAAACCTTTCCGTATCATGTTTTTCTTAATGTCTCTTATAGCAGACTATAGCTGTATTTTTAATTCGATCTAATAGTCTGATATTTTAGTAGCTAACTTTATACTTACTACAACCACTAACATGTCTGAAATTACTTCTAGTCTTTCCTTCTATATTTTGTATTCCCTGTGAGTGATTTTCTTTCTTATCTCCCCTCTTTTCCGGCATCAGTTGAATGAAGTTATGGGCGTTTGTGCTTTCATTTCTATTTAATTTCATTTTGTCATTCTCTCTTTATCCCTCTGTGTTCCTTGGCATCTCCCAATATATCTGTCTACATTTTTCCTAGCAGCCTCTGGTTACGTTTGTCGTATGTTTTATTGACTTCTTCCCTTCCCATCACCCTTGCTACTTTTGCTTATATAGTTCAATCTTCCTTCTAAACTTGTCAAAAAATATTTGTTTTTCCAAGTCAGCAATTAAATTTGTCAATATCATTTCCCTGTCTCTGGTTACTTTTTAAATTCCATGTTTTCTTCTAAGCCCTCTTTTCGTCTGGCTCAAGTACATCAGTAATTTCTCCGGGGAGGCTCCAAAAGGCTGACTACCCTATTTTGTTTGGGGGTTTTTTTTGTTGTTGTTTGTTTGTTTGTTTGTTGGCTGTTATGGTGGTGGGGGTTGTTTTATGTCTGAAAACAGTTTAATTTTTCAGGGTGGTGGTGCATGCCTTTAATTCCAGCACTCAGGAGGCAGAGGCAAGTGAATCTCTGTGAGACTGAGGGCAGCCTGGTCTACCCAGGGAGTTCCAGGCCAGCTGGGGCTACAGGGAGACCCTGTATCAAAAAAAAAAAATTAAAATTAAAACAAAACCAGAAAGAAAGGAAAGGGAAGGGAAAAGGAAAAGAAGAGGCGAGAGTGGTGCCCGTCATCGAGTTGCGGCTTGCAATACTCAGACTAGAAACTGCGCTACAGGCAAAAGAGCGTAACTTTATCTTTACTAATAGTTTCTCTGGGTATAGAACTGTAGGTTAAAAGTATTTCTTCCTCCTTGTTTATTTGCTTGCTTGCTCTTGAAACCCTTTAAAGATAGTATCCCAACAACTATTATGACCATGGAGAAATTTGCTCTCAATCCAGTTGTCACTGCCTCAAAGACTGTCTTTGTTCTCAGACAGCTGTAAATTATGCTACACTTTGATTTCTGATATTTCACTTAAACACGTCTACAAATATTGTTTTGCTTTGAAATAATGATCTACAGTAGGCAGAGGGCTTTCTTCGATTCTCAAAAAATTCTCAGGTCGAACCTATGGGTAATGATTCACTAATCTCTCTGTTCTTTCCTTGGGAACTCCTCTGGGACAGGGGCCTCCCCTTCTGGTATTCACCTATCTTCTTTTCCTTACACTTAATCTCTTTATCTGTGCTATGCTCTGCAAGAATTCCTTGGGGCTATCTCCCAATTCACTCTTTGAACAGACTAGATTTTAGCCTATGTGTTAAGTCTATTTTGATAACTATATTTATTCTGATAATTCTAATTGTTTTCTTTCTATACTCATGCGCTCTGGGTTCATTTCTCTGTACTGCAACTTATTACCCATTTTAGAGAAGCTCTTCCTTCTATAACTTTTTTAAGGTCTTAAATACATTTTAAGCCATTTCGAAAGTCTACCATTATTTGCATTTTCATCATCAGCAAATCCCTCTCCCATTTGTTCACATTTTGGCTGTCTTTCTTAATGTCAGTTTTTCCCAGGTGTCTGGAATTTTCCACCCACTTTCCTCTATTCTCGGTGTAAACCACCCTGGTTTAGTTCCCATCATGGCTGCCAGTCTGCACAGCTCTTGGGGAGCTGTTCTCATATAATCTGATGGCAAGGATCATCACCAGGGATCACCACCTGACTCACCTCATCTCAGTAGCCCCTGACCCACACCTTCTTGCTCATGCCATTCCTTGCTTTTGCACCAAGTCATTCTCCTTGTTCTAGCCAATGACCATTCTACAGATCTGACCATGATCATTACCATGACCATGGCCATGACCACGATCTTCTGTAGTTGCCAGCTACTAAACACTGTCTGTGCAGGATGTAGCTTTCCTGTATCTCTCTAGAACAATCTTTCAGTCCTACACCCACTCAGACACGTCTCACAGATTTTGAACTGCTTTCAGTAGTTAGCTTTTGCACTACTCTGAGTAGCCTATGAAGATCAATGTCCAAAGAAAGATGAGTAAGAAGAGGAATAAGGGTATCTAAAGCAGGGGCTGGAGAGATGGCTCAGTGGTTAAGAGCACTGGCTGCTCTTGTGGAGGATCCAGGTTCAATTCCCAGCATCCACATGGTGGCTAACAACCATTCATAACTCCAGTTCCAAGGAATCTGACAGCCTCCTCTGACCTCCACAAGCACTTCACAGCACAGGTGCATTTACATACATGCAGGCCATACGCTTATACACATAAAATAAAAATAATAAATATTTTTAAAAGATTATCTAAAACAGGAGCTAAAGGTATATCTCAGTAGTAGAGCACTTTTCTAGCACATACAAGGCCATGGGTTTAATCCTCAGCACAGGGAGGGGAGGAGGGAAGGAGGGAGGGATGAAGGATATCTAAAATGTATTGACTAAACACTTTCCATGGTAAAGTAATATGAATTTATTCCTCACACTATCCCATTAGACAGCCTGACACATATCAAGTGTTGATTAAACAAAATTGACTGAATAATGCACTTTTTTGTCTTAACTAAGATAATTAAATAACTAAAATAACTCTTTCTCGACTATTATAAGTATTCTTAATAGTCTACATAGATTTGCATTTCTGTGGCTGGTATTTTGCTTAAAACATTCGTCTGTGTTAATAAGAAATATCGGACCCGATTTTTTTCTTTTTCTTTTCTATAAATTGGTATCTTGTTTGCCTGATTCTTTTTATGAGGATCTTCTCAGCATTATCACGTTAAATGAAAAGCCTTTCATATTTTCAACTCTCTTGACCAGTTTCAATATCACAAATCTATTCTTTTAAAACTTAAAATATCTACCTATAAAATCATCTAGAGCTAGAAACACTTGGAAAGAGAATGCTTTGAGAACTTTTCTACTTTATTCCATGGCTATTGGACCATTGTGTTTTTAGACTCATTTTGATTTAAATTTGATAGCACATTCTTCCCTGAAATGCCTGACAGCACTTTCAGCTTAATAGCATGAGTTGGACATAGCATTCATTAACAACTATTTAATCTTCATATCTGTAACTATATATTTTATGCCCAATTTTGTACACTGTTTTCTTTTTGTCAATCTATGTTGTTTTGTATTTTTTACATATATTTTTTTTTATCTATGTGTGTTTCATATATCTTATATATGGAAGAGTGAGATAGTTTCATGTAGTCCAGGCTCATGAAACTCACTCTAAAACCAAGGATGACCTTGAACTCCTGTTTCCCCCAACTCTACTTCCAAAATGCTAATATTGCAAGCATATACCACCACGCCTGCCTTTTCTTTCCTCTACTTGACTAACTAGTTGTCTATATTGTTTTGTTTCCGCAACAGAAGCCAAGATTTAATAATCAAGTCCTCTTATGTTCTTTTAATTCTAATTTATTCTTTCCATATTAATCTTTGTTCATTTTTTCCTCTTGTTTTCTTTGGATAATGTTGATATTAATAAGGCCAGCATCATTACTGAGCAGCTAAACTATGTAGGGCCCTGACTCATCACAGCACATAAGTACTCAATTATTTTAATAACCTCCTCACACATGAAGGACCAAGTGGTCACTAACAGCAACAGTAACTTGCAAATATCATTTTTTTCTCATATTTAGTAATAAACTGGGAAAGGCAACACACTTTCTTTTAAGGATGGCTCTGAATGCAATCCACATTAAAATATTGTAAAGTGTCATTATTTTACAAATATTTTCTAACTGCTGCTTTGATTTCTTCTCAGGCCTAAAAATTATATAGGAAAATGTTTAGATTATTTCTAAGTGGTTAAGTGACCTTTTAAAAACATTTTTGTTATTTGTTAGTTTCTAGTTTTATTGTCAAAATAGAAGTGTATACATCCAGCAGAGAGTATTTTTGAAATCCATCTATATGTGCTCCACGGTTCAAAGTTCCTAAGTCTACCTGCTATCAGAACTACATACAAGATTCTATAAAATTAGAAATTTCAAGTAGCAATCTACTTTAAAAATGAACAAGGCCTAAGAACAGAGAGTTCACAGCAAATAAACACAAGTGGTCCCAAACACATGAAGAAATGTCTAAAGTTGGTAGGTAGATTCTATTTGGCTAGCCACATGCCACAGTCATTGTTGGAATGCTCAATTCACATTTTAGTCTGGCGTTGTTATAAATCTGGGACACCAATGAAACAATCCAGAGCTCTTCAAGGAATGAGGAAGAGGCTGGACAGTGCCCTTTGCCAGCAGGGGGATTTCATCTGCATAAGTCCTTCCTTGTGTCTGGTGAAGCTGCTAAGTCATGGAGCCAGTTTTTCCTGCCTAGTTTCCAGTTGGCCTGGCAACCACTCCAGGTCCATGCTGTGGCTGCCCAGCTCCCTTGCTGATGAAGGGCTTCTCTTTGCCACCCTCCTTGATGGCTTTCTGTAGGGGAGAGCCACATTTGTGATTCCCAGGGTTCCCAAGGGTATCGATTTCAAATGCCATGGATCCAAGACAACAGAAATAGTTCTATAGGGAAAGATCTCGGGATATTCATTCCTAAAGAGCACAGGATTCTTCCAGACTATCCAATTACACTGATTAGTTGATTGGCTGATGACTTTTTTGTTGTTTTGTGAGACAGGATCCGGAACTCACTATATAGACCAGCCTGGCCTTGATCTCACAGAGATCCAACTGCCTCTGCCTCCTGAGAGCTGGGATTAAAGGTGTGTGCCACCATGCTTGGCTTGAGATTTATTGCTGTTGGTTTTGCTTTTTGTTTTTTAAGACAAGGTCTCATAGTCCAGGCTGTCCTAGAACTCACTATGTAGCCTAGGCCAGCCTTGAACTCTTGGCCTATGAAGTATTGTGATCACAGGCATGAGCCAACAGGCCCAGCTTAGAATATCTAATTTCATATATTCCTACTACATTGCTTTCTAAGGGAGGAGAATTAAGGTTCAACTCAACATAATCTACATTTTGGTCCTAACTGTCCCACAGGGTACTTTGTTAATTGTTTTTTTAGAACCATTAAAGTCTGTGCTGGATGCCTGACATCTTTCTCCAGCTTTTGTTTCTGATAAACATTTGAGCTGGGAAACAGAGTTAGAAAAGGGGGCTTTGGGAAGCCAGACATAGTGGTGCACACCTGTAATCTCAACACTCAGGAGCCTGAGCAGAAGGACTGCAAGTTTAAGGCTGGTCTAGACTATACAATGAGCCTGGGCCACAAAACCAAAAGGAACAGGAAAAGGGAAAAGGGGGCTTGGGTCCTTGGGATCGGGTGTCATCTTACTCAAAATCTTATGTAATCTTGGTCTAGTTTTTATTTTAAAGGGAAGGAATGTTCTTAGTAAAGACTCATCTAGATAGAAATCCTATTTAGAGACAGGGACCCAGGAATCACCCACTCAGAAAACTGTCTGGTTGACTGACTCTTCCATGCTTTGCAAACACAATGTCTACCCAGGTAAACCGCTGCCAAAACAACAGCATCCTTTCCATAGAAGTAAATCAAGTGCTGCTTACTTGGCAAGGCACATGCCTCACATGTGCAGGTTCCTGAGCTCCATCTCCAGTACCACAAAGAAGCAAACCAAAGCTGGATATGTGCTACAATTTCCACAAATACCCTCCCACTGTTCCCAAAGCAATGTTCTTGTGCCTCCCTGACAGGAAATTAGACAGGAAAAAAAAAAAAGTTATTCCTAGGGCTGAGGAGATGGCTCAGTCCATAAAGCACTTGCCATGCAATCATGAGGACCTGAGTTTAGATTCCCAGCGCCCACATATAAAGTCAGGCATTATGGGGTATGCCTGTAATCCTAATGCTGGGGAGATAGAGACAGGAGGCTCCCCAGAACTCAATGGCCTTGATGAATCTGATGAATTTGTGAGTCCAAATTCAGTGAGAGACCCCCATCTCAAAAAATAAGCTGAAAAGCAATAAAAGAAGACATCTGACACCAACCTCTGGCCTCTGCATGCACAGATACACAGGTGCACGCACACAAGCACACACACAAATACATATACATACACCACACACCACATGCACACACAAAAGAAAAATGTTACTCCTATATTCAAACACCCAAGAACTTCCAACTGGATTCAACATAGTTCTTCCTGACTTCACCCCATCCAAGCCCTCCAGAGACAGAGATAAATACACAGATTCATTTGGACTCCCATAGCATCCTATGCAAATGACTAAAATAATACCTGTGACACATTAAAATTCTCTGCTCTCTTGTAAGACTGCAAGCCTAGCTGGGCTGGGCATGATGCCCCAGCACTCAGGAGGCAAAGGCAGGCAAATCTCTGTGAGTTCAAGGCCAGTATGGTCTACATAGTGAGTTCCAGGCCAGGTGGGGCTACAGGGAGATAAAAAAAAAAAAAAAAAAAAAAAAAAAAAAAAAAAAAGAACTGTAAGCCTTTTGAGAAATCTTAGTCAGCCTTGTTCCCAACACCCATCCAAGTTCCTGGTTCAAGAGAGGTTTTATAAATCATGTTAGTTGAACCAAACAGAAACCAGTTTAGTTCCTGCCCTTGCTGAGGTCACAATCCAGAGAGAGGTGCCCTGGCTTCGGTTCCTGCTGTGGACAACACTCCAGTTCCAGGACCCTAGCACACAGCCTTCCCTGAACAGGTGGCCCAGCAGGGAGTGTGTCTCACCTTGACAAGCCACACTGAGCCAACTCTACTTTATCTTCCATCTTCCTCAGAACCACATTCCCTCCTAAGAAAGATGGGCAGGTGGGAGGTCTAGTCTAGGTGACCTTGAAACTCAGAAGCCTGGCAGGAACACCTGGGTCACGCTGCTTGGCAACACGGCAACATCATATTACAGCCCCAGGACTCCAGCAGGTCTGTCCTCTGGCACACCCAGAGTAGACTAGTCAGACAGGTAATTCTGCCCTCCCCCCACCCTCATGGAGGCCAGTTCACCTGGGAGAGGCATGGTCTCTGCCAGCACAGCAACTTTACCTGAGAATGATCCGGAGGTACTCAATGCCCTCAGCTTCCTCACACTTGATGGACAAGATCAAGTTCCCCAGGCTGCTGCCAGTACAGTAAAAGTTTAGATGATCCTAGAAATAGAAATCAGGTGTGAGCCTCCAGACATGGTCCCAAAATCACGTCCTTCACTAGGAGGGAGAAACCTCCCAGAGAGAAGGATCCTACTGTTTCAGCAGTGAAGGTGTCAACAAGGATGATATTAATAGGTGCCAACTACCAAGTCCTCAGGATGTGCCGTGCATCATCCTATAGCCTCCTTACTCATCTCATTTAATCCCGACCACAGCTTTATCCAAGGAGATGACATCGCCATCTCCATTGTTGAAATTGTTAAGTGACAGAACCAGGGCTCAACCCCACATCACTTTCACTCTCAGAAGACAACCAATCCAAAGAGAAGGGTAAGAGGATCCCAAGGGGTCAAGAGGCCCTTCTCACGAAGTTCTCCCTAGCTTCCTGGAGCTTACCACCCAAGCCCACCAAATTAAGAGTGGGGCCAGAGAAATGCACTTTAACAACAACCCCTAAAGTTCGGTGAGGTTTGGGTATAGCCTTCTCCGGGTGAGACTGCAAAGCTATCTTAGGCTAGAGACTTCCAGAAGCTGCCCTTGGGACTTGGGAAATCTAGCAAGTCTGAAAGACAGAACATATTTAAAGAACTGTAGCTTTGTCATTGTTAAATAATCAGTCTCACAGCACACCAGCCAGTGTAAGTACTCAGGGGACCACCCTGACCAAAACCCAAAGAGACTGGCACTGCAGAGGCATGCAGAGACTCTAACCAGGGAGAGCAGATTTTTCCTCAAGCAGTTAAAACTTAGTCCATCCTCCAGCACCCCCAAACCACCCAGTCAATCACTTTCTACAACACTTTGCTGGTGGTAGTCCCCAAAAGTCCCCTTGCAGGAACTCTACCCCACTCCCAGAACTTTCTCCAAGAAAGACAGAGATAGGCAGTGAGGATGGAACAGAACTGAAAAGAAGAGGCAGGGAAGACAGAGGAGCCTTGGAGAGGGCAGCCAGGAGCCAGGAGCCATGGGCAGCCCAGGCCTCACCTTGCCTAGGAAGTGCCTGCGGTAGGCCCTGGCTTCACCCCTGCACTCAAGCTTGTAACCGAATGTGTTGGGGCTGAGGCTGTCCTCGTCCTCCTCCTCACAGACGCTGCTGCCCAGAGATGTTGGTGTGCCCACATTCTCCGGGTCCTCGATCCAGTAACCCCCAAACTGGGGCAGAATGATCAAAGGGTATGGGCCTCCCTTCTCCACAACCTGCAGACAGAAGGAAGGTCTTGCCCTGAGCCTGATCTGGGGCTGCAGTGGAGAGGGGTCAAATGGCATCTCCACCCACCTCTGAACTTCTCCAAAGAAGGAGGCCTTGTATGAGGCTAAGGGCAGCAACGAGTCTCTCCTCTGAACCCCTGCATCCCCAGCTTCACTGGGAATGTGGGTTTTGCAAGGCCTATATGGGCACCCTCAAAAGGTCACAAAGGCAAAGACAGGAAGGGGGCTTAGGCCCTCAAGTCTCAGGCCCAAGGTTCTCTCCCATGTATGGCTGGGAAGGGTCATGATCTCCCCAGGAAGGGGATCCAGAGCAAACTCAGCTGTGGGCTCCTTACCTCTTCAATGCTGGGGTATGGGATGTAGTCATCCTGCAAGACAAAGCAGAGGGCACTACCATTAGACCCAGAAGTGCCCAGGACAGTTTGAATACTGTTTCCACATCCTCCCCAGGTCTGGGAAAGGTGTGTGTTGGGAGGTTTAGCAGACCATGCTAGGGCTTTGGGGGTAGCCAGCCAAAGACATAACACGCAAAGGGACTTCCCTGGTCACCCTCGAATGACACTAGCTTGTCATCCTAGGGTATTAAAACAGGAAGAAAACTAGGCATGGTGGCATACACCTGCAATCCCAGCACTGTAGAGGCCAGAGGCAGGCAGATTGGGAACTCAAGATCATCCTTGGCTACATAAAGAATTTGAGGCTGCCTATCTCAAAAACCCTGTCTCAAAAAAAAAAAAAAAAAAAAAAAAAAAAAAAAGGGGGTGGGGGGGGGGG
>NW_008333884.1:4383633-4465667 GCF_000622305.1 Nannospalax galili | reverse complement strand
TAAAATAAATGTGTCCTCTGTATTAAAAAAAAAAAAAAAAAAAAAAAAAAAAAAAAAAAAAAAGGAGGTGTAGGGGCGGGAGGACCCAAGTCTCTTCTGACAGCCATCTCCAGGCAACAGCTCACCTTTAAGTGATGAGCTGTACCTTGGGCCTTGTCTTGGCCTTAGAAATAGAACTGAAGCTGAGAGCTGGAGGCCCACCGGAGTCCAGAGTCTAACAGCTCTCAATACTGTGCAGGTGCACACACAGAGAAGGTGGGAAGGAGCCAATCCAGGCCTCCACTCCTTGGGCCCCACCTGAGTCCTCCACCCCAGCCTGCTCAGAAGCAGACTTAAGGTACTGAGCTAGGGTCCCTTTGCTGTCCTTCAAGCACAAGTCTAGTAAGAGTCACTTAATTGTCTCCTGGTGAAGAGCAGAGTTAGATGGCCATGAGAGAAGAGGTCAACATGCTTGCTGTTCCTCCTGCCCTCCTCCTACACTGGCCCCTCACTGGGTCCATCTGGCCACTGGACCTGAACTGCCTATCCCACCTTGTTCTTCTGAGGTCCTGGCCTCTGCTCTTCAAGCTTGATCCCCTGTGGAAACAAGGAAGAGAGCACAGGTCACTAAAGAGAGGCCCATCAGAAGAGCCTCCGGACCCCTGACAGGCAGCTGTCAGTCCCCACAGCAACCCCAGATGAGGCAGCAGAGTGGTTGGTTAAGATTACAGACTTGAGCCAGACCACCTGGGCTCAAATCCCAACACTACCACTTATTAGCCTGATGGCCTGGGGTAAATCACAGGTAACTCTCTGTGACTCTTGTTCTCACCTGTAAAGTGGGAATGCCTTCCACCATAATGAAGGTTAAAGGCAGAAAGTGGATTATGCACTTGGAACACTGACTGTTATACAGTAAATGGCAGCATTACTATACATGGGTCGTACTATCATCCCAGAGCTTAAAATACCTTCCTGAGGTCATGGGGCCAGCAGGTAAGTGGGAAAGATGAAGGCCCACATCTGCAAGTGTCAAAACCATCACACTGGTCCTCCTGCCTTCCATCACCACCTTTTTTCCTGGTGGAAGGGCCTGTGGATGACAGGCAGGAGGTCTGGTCCTGATCCTCATTCTGCTGGGAGCTCCCTGTTTGTCACCCGTGAAGCCTCCCTAGCTGCTGCTGTGGAATGAGGGTAGACCTCAACCCCATCACCCTCCTCTTCCAGATTCAAGGACTGGAATTGGATGGAAGGGCTTTCTTTGACTGCAGGTATTGGAAATGGGCTTCCAGGAGCAGCACTATTCTAGTCAGCTTTCTATCAGTGAAAAAAAAAAAAAAAACACTGACCAAAACCAACTTGGGGAGGAAAGGGTTTATTGCATCAGGGCTGAAATTCATGGTAGTAACCTGGAGGCAGAAACTGAAGCAGAGACCACAGAAGAACACTGCTTACTGGCTTACTCCTCTGGCCTGTGCTCAGCTTGCTTTCTTATACAACCTAGGACCACCTGCCCAAGGGTGGCAACACTCACAGTGGGTTGGGCCCTCCACTCAACAATCAAGAAAATGCCTCACAGACATGCCCACAGGCCAATCCAATAGAGGAAATTCCCTAACTAAGGCTCTCTCCTCCCAGGTGTGTCAAGTTGACAACTGACACTATCCAGCATAGGCACCTTGTCCAGAAGTCCTAGCTGGGTTCTGATTTGACTGGGTTGTACAAGAGGGAAGGAAACACAGAGTTCCCAAGACTGATTGCAACAGGTGTGAGAATGAGCCAGCGGGCCATCTACATGCAGGTCCCCTCTAGAGAGCCAGAGGCTGCCCCTGCCTGGCTACCACCTTAACATGCAGGGCTCTAACCTTCCAGAAGGTGCCCCTGGGGTTTCCTTGGCAGCTCATTGCACCTTGTCACCAGTGAGGAAACTGAGGCCCCAGGTCACACAGCTAGTGAGTGACAAGGGCTTGCATTTGAAGCTAATGTGTGACCCCCACGCCACACTCCCTGGACAGCAGGGTTCCTGCTAGCTGGGTGGGTTTAAAAGCTGCTTCTCTGGACTTCTGGACCAAATCATCCCTCAGCGCTGTTCAGGAGGGCGTGGGAAGGCCCCTCCCACTGACAGGTGCCTCTCACCCACTGGCAGAAAACCTCCTAGGTGGCCCTGGAGACCCTATCCAGGTTGGCACACTGGGTGGGTGGGGAATGATGTCAGGAGTTTGTTTTGTTTGTTCTGCATTAGTCATCCCTGTCTGGGAACAGTCTCTAGGGCAGGAAAGCAACCCCCTCCTCCCCCCGCCTCATGGCCACTCCACTCCCTCCCCTACCACAGAGCCCCAGCCACACCAGGCCCTCCCTCCTCCAGACTTATCCTTTGCAGCAAGTACTACCACTATGTCCCCTTCTTCCTACTCCCATGAAGAAACAGAGGTTCAGAGAAGGAAAATGACTTGACCAAGGTTCCTCAACTAGAAGACAGCAGGCTTAGACATGAACCCAAGCTGGAAAAATCCAAAGCATGTGCCCCAAAGCCTCACTGGCTTCAAATTCCCAGACTCTAGCAGAGTAATCCAATCACCTAATTGCTCTAAGACTCAGTTTCCACAACTGCAAGATAAGGAGGGCTAGAGCACACTCCCCAGGGCAGAATCCAGCCATATCAAGCACTCCATCTCTATCCACTCTCCATATATAGCTACTGGAAACGGTCCTCTGGGGCAGTGCCCAGTGCACCCAGGGAGAAGGCAGGATGAGCCACCAATCCCCCCATCAGCTTCCCAGCCAACCGTGATCTTATTGGCTGAAGGGGAAATTCCCAGCTTTGCTCTACAGCTGAGCACTTAATGACACCCTGTCTCCAGCTACTTGGCAGCGCAGGCACAGGATAGCCTGTCTCCGCAACTAGATTATGAGTTTCATAAATGCATATAAAATGAGTTTGTAATCCACAACTGTGCAGAAGAGAAATAATTTCCTCACAGTAATGGCACAACCACTAACAATGGCCCTCTCTTCAATATACCCTCTCCTCCCCCCTCAGGGAAACCTGGCAGCCAGCATCCCCTGCATCACAGGACCACCCTGGGCTCTTTCTCTGCCCCTCCTCCCACAGCTTCCAGACTCTTATTTCATATCTTCCTCCATGAATAAAAGTATAAAAAGAAAAAAAAAAACCACAGTCTTCCTCCTCTAAAGTAGATACACACCTCTCAGGGCTCTGGCCCCACAGTACTTACAACACATGCACCTGTGAGCTTTATGTAATAGCTTGGGGCCTCAGTTTCCTCACCTGTAATATGGGCATGAGAGCAGTGAAATATATAGTTCTGAAAGCCTCATGAGGACAAGATTGCACCCTCCATCTATGAGCATAGAGAAGTGCTTGAAATGTATATACCATGATCAGCTGCATATCACACTTCCACCAATGAAACCTAGACCTTGGCTTATGCCAGTACAGACAATAGGAAAGTTCTTAGCTGTGAGCCCTGACCTGGGGTGGAGAACACTAGTTCCAGGACCACACAGATACAAATATCCCTGGCCTCTCAGTTCCCTCATACACAAGGGCACAGGGTCTACACAGAACCTACACACATCCTCCCATGTCCTTCAAGTCATTTCTGGGTTACTTAGAATGCCTAACAGGATGCAAATGCTGTGTAGAGAGCTTTGCTGTCTTCTCTGGGGAAGACTGACAAAGAAAAAGCCTGTACACATTCAATACAGATGCCATTTCTCCCCAGTGTTTTCCATCCACAGTGCTTCACCCCACAGATTTGGATCTGTGGGCAGGGACTGTGATTACAAAGGGCCCTAAGATTCACTTTGAACACTGACTTTTATGTGGTGCCCTCCAAGTGTTTATATCCAGGATCTCATTTCATCCCCAACACTGTGCCAGCGGGTATTTTTATTCTTATTCCTTTTTGATGACTTGGAAGTGGTAAGAAGGTTGTGCTAGTAGGTGGCAGATGGAGGATTTGAACTCAGGTCTGCATCCCATCTGTGGCTCTGCCTCCCAAACTCCACATAACTCCCCTTTATACAGGACTTGCTTTTTCAGTTTTCTTTTCAACTCATTCTGGGATCAACAGCTCTTGATTCCCACGTCCCCAAGGTTAATGGCATAATGAACTGGTCCTCCCTGCCTCAAGGCAGCAATCTACCCAAGAGCTCTGTGTCACTCAACAACAAAGTAGCTTCAGTTGTCCAGGCTGAGAGGCCCCTCCCACCACGACAGCTCCAGGCCCCGCATGCCTACAGCACCCACACCTGAGGCCAGGCTACTTCCCCCGCTTGAGGTGCTCACCTGCATTTTCTCCAGCATCTCGAAGAATTCCGCCGACTGAAAAGACATAAAGAGGGTATGAGAGAAGCGAGAGTGTCATCAGGAAAGGTTGCTGAGAAAGCCTCCCATTCACCAACTCTCTGGAAGCTGAGCCCCAGTCTTCCTTCCCCAGGGACAAGATCCATTTGGGTCAAGAGAAAAGATAATGTGATTTTGCCTCTGCAGGCCTGGAAGGCCAGAATACCCCATACAATCAAAGAAGAAAAAAAGGCAGGTCCAGACTGGCAACCGCCCTGGAGAGTGCAGCCCTTAACAGAAGTGGGTGTTGGGGTCCCTAGGGAAAAGCCAAGTGCTCCAAAATGCCTGGGGAAACTCGGCCCTCTGAAGGATGTATGACTAGAATGTTCCCAGCTAAGAGTGGGGCCAAAATGGCCAATACCCATTGTTTTTTGCCATCTAAGACACTGTGGCCTTTTCTGACTCCTATAAAATCTCACTCAGAACCTGACTGAGTCAGTAAATACAGAGCTCCTCCAGCCTGGGCAGCCTAGGCCTGGGTCCAATGTGGCTCTCTCTTGTCCTCAGTCCCTGAGGCAGTTTTGGGACCCTATAGCTGGTGAGTCAAAGCTCAAAACCTACTCAATGGTTTTTAATCCAGGTACCAGGATGGATTATTTTAAAATGTTCAAACAGTACCTGTCCAGATCTTTAACCTACTTTTATGTCACCTTTGTAAAACTCAGGAAAAAAAAAAACAAAAGGAAGAAGGCATCAGACAAGACTGCTAAGCGCACACAGGAGTCCCTCAGAAGTCCCCCACTTCCCACCTCATGAAAACAGCTCCTTTCTTACACCAATACCACTGCCCACACCTGACCCCTGGCATCTGTGAGTTAGTGGGTGCCCAGAACACATGGTCCCCAGATGAGCACAGAAGGGCAGAAGTGATGAGGAGGAGCAAGCAAGACCTTGTCACTTCTTCACACACAGGCAGAGCCACCCAAGGCTCTCCGGACATCAGTGAAATCCAACAGCCTGTGGCCCCAGGGCCTTTAGAATCCTTCAGAAGGGAACCACCCTGGGGAGGCCCTGGTGGGGGGGGGGTTAACTGGAGAGACTCCTCTGACCTACTGCAACCCAGGACCCAGGGTCTAAAACCCTGCATATGAATGTATAGGGGTAGGCCTGGGGCAACCACACCCACCACTCATGACCAGAGCAGCCACCAAACATCCAGACCCCAAATCTGGACTTCCCACTCATGCTAGGAACAAAGGCACCAGCCATACAGTATTCTTACAACTTGTCTCCAGGAGACAGGGACTGCCAGACATAAAGAGCTTACACAGATCAATAAAGATGGGGACAAGAGGACAGAAGTCATCAACATTTTAAATGCAGACTCCAGAGACAGCAGCTACATGCCTAGCAATCAATATTCTAACACTCTTGCACATGTACACAAAGCCAAATACTCATAAAATGTTCATCACAGGATTGACTGTAACAGTGAAAAATGAAAACAATTTCAACACTAATGTAGAAAAAAATTGGTTATATTAAGCTACATTTACAGAATAAAATGCAAATACTGTTAACAATGGTATGCCAATAAAATTAGATAACTTACATGAAATGGACAGAGTCACAGGAAACCAATTATGAAAACTGCCTTATAAAGAAACAAAGTCTAAGAAAATCATAACAAATAAAGAGATCAAGTCAGTGATTTTAAAACTACCCATAAAAGGTCCAGGCTCAGATGTCATCAACCGTAAATTCTACTAAATATTTAAAGAAGAATTAATACTACTTCCTCATAATCACTGTGAAGAAAGTGAAAATATAACCCACAGACCAGAAGAAGATGTTTACAAACCATGCATCTGATAAGGCATTGTACACAGAACATACAAAGAAGTATAACAACCCAGTAATTTAAAAAAAAAGACAAATAGCTCCATTTTTAAAAGTCAAATGAGCAGGTACAGTGGCGTACACCTTTAATCCCAGCACTCAGAAGGCAGAAGCAGGTGGATCTCTGTGAGATCAAGTCCAGGCTGGTCTACAAAGTGAGTTCCAAGCTAACTGGGGCTACAGGTGACCCTGTCTCAAAAACAAATTAAAATTAAAAATTAATTTTAAAAGGCAAATGTGGGCTGGTGAGATGGCTCAGCAGATAAAGCATCTATTGTGCAAGTTTGAGGGCCAGAGTTCAGATCCCCAGAACCCTATAATCCCAGGGGCACAAGAGGCAGAGACAGGGAATCTCTGGAGCAAGCTAGAGCAAGCCAGCCAGCCAGACTAACCAAATCAGTGAGTTCCGAGTTCAGCGAGAGACCCTGCCTCAATATATAAGGTGGAGCATAATCAAGAAAGACATCCAACATCAGTCTTGGACCTCCACAGGCATGTGTACACATGTGAACACACATATACACATGCACACACACCACATATACACACACACAAAAAATGTCTAAACAGACTTCTCCACCCAAGAAGGGACACAGATGGACAACAGGCATGAGAGACACTCGGTATCATTAGCCATCAGGAAACAAATCAAAACCACAATGAGACAGACTCCATATACATTGCTCGCATAGCTGCAATAAAAAAGGGGGAGGGTAGGGAGGTAGAGTGGATCTGGGAGGAGTTAGGAGAGGAGTGGGGATGATTATGATCAAAATGCATTGTATGAATTTCTCAGTTAATTAACCTTTTAAGAACAGAAAAGAATACAAGGATGTGAAGATACTGGATCCCTCGTGCACTGCTGGTAGAATGTAAAATGGCACAGACACTGGAAATAATTTTGGAATGCCTCAAAAAAATTAAACATACAGCTGGACATGATAGCACATGCCTTTAATCCCAGCACTTGGGAAGCAGAGGCAGGTAATCTCTGTGAGATTGAGACCAGCCTGGTCTACATAGTGAGTTCTAGGCCAGCCAAGGCTACATTGTGAGACCCTGTCTCAAAATAAATTAAACAAACAGAGATGTCACCTGACCTAGAAATTCTAGCCCTGTGTATATTTCCAAAGAATTGAAAACAGGTACTCAAAAACGTACACAAAAGTTCACAGCAGCATTTTTCACACTTGCCAAAAGATAAAAGCAACCCAAATGGCCACCAACTGGAGAGTGGGGAAACAAAATGTGACAAACAGCTATGTGGAATAGTATCCATCCATAAAAAGGACAGATGTACTGATACAGGCTACCATAGAGATGAACCTTGAAAACATCACAGTAAGTGGAAAAGACAACCATGAAAGGTCACGGACAGATGATTTGACTTATTAATATGTGGAATGTCCCAAATATACATATCTGCAGAGAAAGAAAGTAGATGAGTGGCTGTTTAGGGCTGAGGGGGCTGGAGGACTAGAGAATGACAGGTCAAAGATGCTGTTTCTCTCTAAAATGGAGGAAATGTTCTCTCATGGATGGCTGCACACCTCTGTGGATATACTAAAAGCACTAAATTATATGCTTTACAACAGTAAGCGTATGCTGTGTGAATTATCTCAATAGAGCTGTTTAAAAACACAAGGATTTGTGGCTGGAGAGATGTCTCAGTGGTTAAGAACACTGGTTGTTCTTGCAGAAGACCTGGGTTTGAATCTCAGCACCCACGTGGCAGCTAACAACTGTCCGTAACTCTAGTTCCAGGGGACCCAACAGCCTCTTATGTCCTCCACAGGCATTGCACGACAGGTATGCACTTAGCTACATGCAAGCAATACATACATACACATAAAAAAATAATAAATTTTTTTTTTAAAAAACAGAAGGATTCAAAGAGGAAGAAATGGGCTTATACTGCTTAGGTAAGACACTCCCACGTGCATTAAGCTGTGGAGAAAAATCAAACCAGAGGACACCACACTAAATATGATCCCACCTTTATATAAAAAATTAAAAATAATGCAGGGTGTGGTGACGCATGACTTTAATCCCAGCACTTGGGAAGCAGAGGCGGTCAGATCTCTGTGAGTTCAAGGCCAGCCTGGTCTACACAATGAGTTCCAGGACAGCCCTGGCTATAAGGAGATCCTGTCTCAAAAAACAAACAAACAAACAAACAAACAAACAAATAAATAAATAAAACCAAACACAAACACACATACACACACACACACACACACACACACACACACACACAGAGGCATTGAAAATAAGAAAGCATCTACCTCAAGTATCAAAACGTAATTATTTGAAGAAGGGCAAATGAGACAGGCAGGGGAAGCTCTGCTTTACATTTGGCCTGCTTCACAAATATGCACATTCATATCATTTGTATAAATAATTTTTGTAAAGAAAATAGAGAAATGTGCAAAGGACAAGAATCCACTGCTAAAGGAGAAACAAAACGACCGAGGAGCATGTGGAAGCATGCCCGGCTTCCCAGTTATTAAAAGAACTGTCATGATTAGTAGTAAGGTAACTTCGTTCATCTATCACACTGGCCAGTGCCGGCAAGGATGCAGGGTGAAGGATGCAGGATCTGTAGGGACATGCACACCTAGGACAATCTTTCTAAAGAGCAACTTGGAACTTGGTATCCAAAGTCTTCACGTGCTTTAGGTCTAATAAACCTGCCCTGGAAAATTGACCCTAACGTAGTTTCTGAGCAAATGCTCAAGGCCACACATGCAAGGATCTTCCCTGCATACCGCTTACAGGCAAAAACTAGAGGTGGTCAGAGGGTCCCAGTAAGCGGAGGAGTAAGGGAAAGAGCATGCCAACAGAAGAACATCCTATAAGAGCTGGGCAAGGTGGTACACACCTGTAATCCCAGCACTCAGGAGGTGGAAGCAGGAGGATCAGGAGTTCAAGGTCATCCTCAGCTACACAGTGAATTTGAGGCCATACATGAAAAGCTGTCTCAAAAAAAAAAAATCTGACAGAACATCTATGTGAATTCTGACACACAAAGATTCACAGTGCATCACTTGTGGCAAACAGCAAGATGAGAAGGTGGCCCCATGATTTCAGTTACACAGAAAGAGGTGTTCAGGTGTAGGTGGACAGGCCAGAGGATGAATATGCCTCTCATCCCTCCCAAGAAGAGCATCCTGAAAGACATGCCAAGATGAGATCTCTGTAGGTTGTTTCTTTTGCTTTTTTTTTTTTCTTCAGCATGTAATCGAATTTTAAAGGAGGAAGAGGCTCTTGCAGTCCTTTGCTTTGCTTCCCCGCAGCACCGGCTCCAGGCCTTTCCCATAGCTTCAGATCAGGGAGTTCCAGGGACACAGGTCACAGTTGCCAGTGCCAGCAGAAAGCCCTAGATCCAAGTCAACTGATTCTCGAGTAAATACTTGGCGCTGTGTATCAATGACTAAGATGCTTCCGAGTCACCCCTAAATCCAGCTCACTCTCTGCTATCCAGCTAAAAACTTCTTCAGCAGTTCCCGTGTATGAATCAGTTATATAACCCCAAATGATAAAATACCTTCAAGGCATGGACAGGATACTGGAAACACCAGGCAAGGGCCCAACTTCCTATGAACCTGATCTTAACTATGAGATATTGGGGTTATGATGCAGATGACCATTCGGAAGACACGTGAAACACTTCGTACTGGAACATCAAACGTACTCCTTTGTTACTGTGTGACAAATGACTCCAGAACTCAGTGGTTCAAAACAATTTATATGGCATCCACTCAGGAGTTAAAATGATATCTGTGGTTGTGGTCATCTGATGGCCTGACTGGAGCTGAAGCCTCTGCTTCCAAGACAGTACACACACGGACATCAACAGGAGGACTCAGTTCTTCACCACAGGCGCCTCTCCACTGGTTGCTTGAGTGTCCTCAAAACATGAATAAGTGATCCAAGAGAAGGGGCACAGAGGAAGCTCTAGCAGCCTGTATCACTCAATGTGAAATCACACACCATCACCCCCACTTTATTATTAGAAGCGATGAATCAGAAATCCAACACAGACTCAAGGGGCAGGGAATTGGGTCCTACTTCTTGAAGACTAGAGAACTGTCAAAGAATGTGAGGATGTGGGTCGTGGAAGATGGCTCAATTGGTTAAGTGCTTGCTGCACAAACATAAAGACCTGAGTTCAGATCCCCAGAATCTACATAAAAACCTAGCATGCAGCAATGTGCCTATCACCCCAGCACTGGAGAGGCAGAGACAGATGCATTCTGGAGGCTTGCTGGCCAGCCAGTCTAGTCAGTCAGTGAGCTCCAGGTTCAGTGAGAGATCCTGTCTCAAAACATAAGGCAGGAGAGCAACCGAGGAAGATCTATTTGATATTGACCTATGGCTTATACACATAGGAACACAGAGGCACACACATACACATACACAAAAACATACACATGCACAGATACACACAAGTGTGTGAACATAACTTAAGACTGACACACCAGGGAAGGCTTTCGGTAACACACAGGACCCAGGCAGACCTTGTAGAATAAAGAGAAATCACTTGATAGGGAGGAATGAAGAGTGCCCAGAACCCAGGCATCAGGAACTGTGTGTCAAAGGTGGAAGGGAAAGGAATCTATGCACCTGGTGAATGAGAGATGAACCAGCCCAACTGACGGAGACCTCTGCATCCTGATGGTAGGAATGGAAAGTAGAGCTGAGCTCTAAGCCTGAAAAAGTCTGAAGAACAGAATTCAGTCTTCCTTTGCAAGTCGGGGCTGAGTTGCTTAGGGATGGTTGCAGCAGAGACACAAGAGGCAGCAAAGTTGAGGGGCAGAGTCCAAGTCTGAGGAACAGCCATCCCATTACTGCCCAGCTATGTGGTCTGAGGCATGTTGCTCTCTCTTAATTATTCTCGTAATTTTCTCCGCTGAAAACCAAATAAGCCTTGGCCTTCAGGGCTCTTATGTGGATTAAGTAATACGAAAAAGCATCCAGCCACAGCCTGCTCCACAGCTAATGCTCGGCAGGCAGCGACTACAGGAAGAAACTGCTGAAAAGCTGTGGGGGAAACACACTTTGCCTTGCTGAGAGATGGTCTAGTGGCTTTAGGATACTTTGTTTTTCTTGATTTTGGTGGTCCTCCCACAGATGGTATTTTCTGGCTGACTGTTACAAATGAGTGCATGTTTCCTGAATGAAGATGCCCCATGGCCTCTTGGCTAACACAGAAGGTAAGAAGAGCCATGATTCATCCTCAGCGGTCAATAATACACCAGGTAGACAGTTCCTTTGTGGATAGTGCCCAGAAGCAGAAAGCAGCCAGGGCAAGCTGGCCTCTGCTGAGCTGGCCCAACTTCTCAGTGATTCGTTGAACTTTCCAATGGGATGATCCAACCTTGGCAAGGAGCAAGTCTCCTTTCCTACCCAGAAGCAAGGTGACTCAGGCCAGCCTGGAACGGCGCTGTAGTCATTCGGACCCACCCTCATCCACATTCCCTGAGAATATTCCACATAGCCAAGGGCATTCGACAGGCACCCCATAAATGCTCACTAACTCCCTAGCACTTTCCCACGGGTCCTGCAGGACGGAAGAAAGCCCTAGCTAGGGCATCCACGGGGGCGGGGCGGTGGGGGGGAACATCCCTCCACCAGGAAACCAGCCCCCTGGATTTCACTGAGGAATGTGATCCAATGGTAGTATCAGCTCAGCTGTCTAATTTATTATTAGCAACAGTTGTTGCCACCCAAATCAGAGCAATGGCCAGTGTTTCCCCCCAGGCTCTGCTTTAACAGCCGGTCAAGTAGGCCATGAAATAATCACAGAGCCAGCGCAGCCAAGGAAGTCACAGGCTGGGCCCCAGGGTTCCATCCTGTTCAATCCCTGTCCTCCTCAACTCCCAATATAGAAACCCCCTGTTCTTCCCTCTTGGGGGTAAAGTGAGTCCTTGGGGAAGGAAAGGCTGGAGGAGGTCAGAGAAAGCAGGAAGCAAGCATAAACAGGAGCTGCAGGGAGTCACCTGGGTTTCAGAAATCTGAAGAAATCATGCCTGAGCTCTTTTTCACCAGCTCCTGTGATAGCCTGTTGCCCAAGCAGTGAAGTAGACATAATGGAAGGAAGACGGCATTTGTGTGAGACAGTTGTCCCCCTGATGTCTGCATGGGAATGGTTCCAGGACCTTCTGCAGATACCAAAATCCATAGATGCTCAAGGCCCTTATGTGAAATACTACCCTCGTAGTATTTGCATATAATCTACATATGTCCTATGTCCTCCCATGCAGTTTTTTTAAATCCACTCTGCCATTATTCATAATGTCTAATGCAATGTAAGTGTTATATAAGTACTTATTACATTGCATTGTTTAGGGACTAGTGAAAAGGAAAAATGTGTTTGTGATCAATAGAGACACAAGCCTCCCCCTTCCCCTCTCCCACCACCTCTGTACTAGAAATTGAACCTAGGGCCTTACACATGCTAGGCAAGCGCCCTCTCACTAAGCTATATTCCCAGATCTTTTAACAGGTTTTATTTTGAGACACAGTATTGCAAAGTTGCTCAAATTAGCCTTGAACTCATTCTATAGCCCAGGCAGGCCTTGACTTTGTGATCCTCCTGAGCAACTGAAATTACAGGCTTACACCACCAAGCCCAGCCAGACATCATTTTTTTGTTTGATCCAAGGTGAGTTAAATCCATAGCTATAGACCCTGCAGGTACCCAGAGTCAACTACACAAGAGGGTCATCACAGCCCCTTCACCCCCTGTGTCTTTCCTACAGGAAGAAGAGCACCCACCTGCCGGCCTCCCTCTGGCCACAGAAGTCCTACATGGCCATGGCTTCTCCCTGCAGACAGCCACCTGCTCTTCTCCCTATGTACCCTAGCCCATGGAACCTCTACCAACATTCCCCCCTCTTGTTCCTCCTGCTTTCATCCCACTTAGAGACCTGACACTCATTGCCACCCGCCCGCTCACTGTGTGCCTACTGGGCAGCCTACCCCTGCTCTGGGCTCCACTCCTCCACTCCAGGAAGGTGTTTATGGATGAGCAGCCTTACTATACCCAACTCTCAGGAGGCACCACATGGAGCAGCTCACAGAGCAGGGCTGTGCTGTCAGCTCCATGTGCCTGGGAATGGGACTGCTGACAGGAGCAACTCCTGGGGCTGTCCAGAACCACAAGAGTTAGCATGTGCACAGCACTGCCTGGTGCTCAACACATAACATATACTTCATGCCCAGCAGCAAAGGCCTTGTCATCCCTGCCCTCTCAAACCAGGGTATATACCAAAGGGGCAAAGTCAATAGGAAAGCAAATACAAAAGGATGAAGGAGAAAATGTCTTCGACCCACAAAGGTCCTGGAAAAATAGAAGTATAGAAAGTATAGAAGCTGGATGAACAGTGCTGAGGGAGGAAGAAACCCAGGATCTTCAAATGCTTTTATTCCATCCTCTTTAAAAAGGTCTAATGTCAGAGGATGGAATAAAAGCATTTGCCATGCAAGCATGAGGCCAGGAGTTCAAATCCCCAGAACTCACATAAATGCTGGGTGGGCAGAGTGGCCTGCCTGTAACCCAGCACAGAGGAGGCAGAGACAGAAGATTCTCAGAGAAAGCTCTCTAGCTAGACCAGCCACATCAGTGAGCTATGCATTCAAGTGAAAGACCTGCCTCAACATATAAGGTGGAGAGTGACTGAAGAAGACAGTGACTTTAACTTCTGGTCAACAGACAGACAGACAGACGCACACACGCACGCACACACGCATGCGCACACACGCACGCGCACACACACATGAATATATAAACACGTATACACATACAGAAAAGAGTCCTGGAGTTTTGTCAACAGGTTTTGGTAAAGCTGGGCAAACCAGACACCAGAGACACCCTTACTAGGCATCAGATGTGCTCTCTGGCTGCCTGAGCATCAAATACACCGTGCTGCCCTGCTCTACTGCTGCGTCAAAGGTCCCCATCCACAGGATGGTCAGAATGAGGACCAGAGCTATTGGCCCAGCTGCTGCAGCTTCCTCCCTGGGCCTGGAGGCAAGTGCTCAAGAAAAATTTGCTAAATGAGTAATTAAAGACTCTCTGGAGAAAGGTGCAAATGAAGAAAACTGTAGAAACCGGCTCTTAGGCCTTGCAATGGCCAGGACCGCTTCTTTGGGGGTGGCTAGAATTGAAACTAGATAGGCCAGAGCTGCTGCTCAGAGAACTTTCTGTTCTCTGGCCACAGGCTGTACCCCTCACCCAGGACAGCCAGCTGTATCTCCAATGGTGCCCTCAATGATAAGCTCCTTTCTGGAATCAAGTCCTGTTCCAAATAAGTCTTACCACCACCACCACCACACCTGCATGCTTCTCATTGCTCACCTGCTCATACTCCTCTGCTGCTGGCAAACTAGAGGCACTCCTTCATTATATTACTCCAGATCAGAGGCCCGTAATGGCTCTCTAGTGCCTGTCAAGCAGTAATGCAACAAAGCTACCTGGAAGATCTGTTAAAAGGCAGCATCCTGGGTTCCACTCCCAAGCATTTCTGACTGTTAGGCAGAGAATTTGCATTTCTAACAAGTTCCCAGGTGACCCCACCTGAGAACCACCCACCTATGAAATGATTTCTGTGTGTGGTGGGCACCATCCCTGAGCAGAGGCTGGAGCCAAATCTGAACAATGTACAGAGGACTGGGGCTCTATGCAGAGGGCATCTCAAAGATTAGACAGACAGGAGCTAGAGAAATGGCTCAGCAGTTAAGAGCACTTGCTGCTCTTCCAGAGGACCAGAGTTCAATTCCCAGAACTCACATCTGGCAGCTCACAACTGCCTGTAACTCTAGCCCCAGGGGATCCAATGCCTCTGGCCTCTACACTCACAGGACATACCCCCTACACAGACATCATGCATACACATAATTAAAAATCATAGAAATAAATCTTTTAAAAATAAATCTTTTTTTTTAAACAGCTAGGAAGACATATTTAAATTTCTAAGGTCCTGAGACAGGACCTTAAGAAACAAAAGATTATCAGCTATCAGCCAGGTCATGAAAGAATAAAGAGATAAGAAGGGAAAAGACTGAATCAATCATTTAAAAGCTCTCAACAAGAAAAGTCCAGAACATTTGGCTCCATACACAATTCTACCAACCATTTAAAGAGGAGTTCATATGGTCTTCTGAAGCTCTTTCCAAAAAGTAAAAGAGAAGGGAATAAATAGTTCCTAATGCACTCTACGATGCTGAAATTACAAACACCAAGAAAGGAAAATTACAGACCAATAATGGACATAGAAGCAAAAATCCTCAAAAAAATACCAGAAAACCAAATCAGACAGCATATTATTATATACCATGATCATACTGGTTTTATTCCAGAAATGTGAGCTTGTTTCAATGTAAGAAAATTTATGTAGTATGTGACATTAACAGAAGATTAAAAAAAAACACATGATCATCTCAACTGATGTACAAGATCAAGTCAGTCAACATTTCAGCATAGATGGGTGAGGGGCTCATGAAGCTCCACCCTCTAACTGAGGGATTATTGGCAACTGATGGCTGCTGGGAGAGAGGAGTCATTTTTCTTCAGGGGTGTAGCTGCTGGTAGGCTACCCACACTCTGTTGGATGGTCCCACCCCCATGCACATGCAAGCTGTAGTAACTGGATTCTGGGTTTTAAAGAAGAGGAGGAAGAAGAAGAGTGAGAGGAGAAGGAGAACATGGAGGTAGGAAGGGGAGGAACTGGAGTGGTCCAGGGTGTAGGAAGGGGTATTTGGGTTAGATACAATCAACATACGTTGTACACATGTACAAAATTATCAACAAATAAAAAAATTTTAAACAGACACTCTCAGAGGGCTCGGAAGATATCTCAGCCAGTAAAGTGCTTGCCTTGCAAGAACAAAGACCTGAGTTTGAGCCCCCCAAACCCTTGTGAAGTTAGGTTTTTAATCCCAGTGGTCAGCCAAGGTAGCCTACTTGGCAAGTTCCAATCGAATGAGAGACTGTCTCAAAAAACAAGATGGTGTGCCAGGCATGGTTGCACACGCCTTTAATCCCAGCACTCAGAAGGCAGAAGCAGGCGGATCTCTGTGAGATCAAGGCCAGCCTGGTCTACACAGTGAGTTCCAGGCCAGCTGGGGCTACAGGGAGACCCTGTCTCAAAAAACAAAAGTGAACTGCAACTGAGGAATGAACAACAGCTGAGGTTGTCCTCTGGCCTCTACGTACACATGTACATACATTAACACACACACACACACACACACACACACACACACACACACACGAAAACCAGGAATAAAAGAGAGTTTCCTCAACATGATAAAGGCACTCTTAAAAAAAAAATGAAGAGCCAGGAGCCGGCTTGATGGTGAGAGCAAAGGCCTTCTCACTGAGATTAGGAACCAGACTTGTACACCTGCTATCACCACCACTGTTGAGTATGCTGAAGGTTACAGCAGAGTGAAGAAAGAAAAAAACATCCACAATGTAAAGGAAGAAATGAAAGCATTTTCCTGTGACAGGATTCTATATCAGCAACCAAAATAAAAGAAAAAAATCTACTAGGCTAATAAAGGAAGCCAGCAAAACTGCAGAATACAAAAATCAGTTGTATTTCTCTACAGCAGCAAGGGATGGATTAGCTAGAAAGAAAAGCAAAAAAACAATTCCATTTACAGGAGCATTAAAAAGAATAACACACCCAGAAACAACTTTTGTTTGTTTTGTTTTGTTGTTTTGTTGAGACAGAGTCTCCCAGTAGCCCCAGTTGGCCTGGAACTCACTATGTAGACCAGGCTGGCCTTGATCTCATAGAAGTTCACCTGCCTCTGCATCCTGAGTACTGGGATTAAAGGTGTGTGCCACCATACCTGGGACCTAGGAGCAAATTTAACTAAAAGATTTGCAGACCAGGAACTAGAAAACATTGTTGAAAGAAATTAAAGATGCTCTAAATCACGGGATGATATTCTATGCTCATGGATTGGAAGACTTACACTGTTAACGTGTATTATGACTGAGTCCAGAACGTCCCCCATAGGCTCATGTTTTGAGCACCTGCTCTTCAGCTGTGTTGCTGGCTTGAAGGTGGCACATCCTTTAAGAGGTGGGGCCTGGATGCCAGAAGTACCTACCAGGGGCAGTCTTTGAAGCAGGCAATCTGCTCTGGTTCCAGCCAGTTTTCACTGATTCCTGGTCTATGACATAAGGAGGCCTCTGCCACAAGGCTCCTGCCACCATGCCTTCCCTGCTGTGGGGAACTGAAATCTCTCTGATATCATGAGCCAAAATAAACCTTTCTGCCTTAAGTTGCTTCTGTCACAGTAACAAGGAGAGTAGCCAAAACAGACAGTAATACCAAACAAAGTGGTCTATATATTTAACCCAATCCCTTTAAGAGTCCTGACTGATAGGGATTTTTTTTTTGTAGGAGCTAAAAAATTTGACTCTAAATTTGATATGGAAACTCAAGAAATCCAAAATAGCCAACACATTCTTGAAGAGGTAGAAAAAAACTTGGAGAACTCATACCTGTCGATTTCAAAACTTACTCTATAGCCACAGTGATCAAAACTATTGGCATGACTAAGGATACAAATATCCATGCACAGGATAGAACTGATAGTCCAGAATAAACCCATATACTTCCCTAACTTTTGACAAAGGTACCAAGACCAATCCATGGGAAAGAATAGCCTTGTTTTAAACAATGTGGGGGGTAGGGGATGACTTTAAATATTCACATGCAAAAAAAATGAGGCTGGAAATTCTGGGGTTTTTTTTATTTTTATGTGTGCATGAGCATGTTCACATATGTGTTTATGTGTGTGCAGGTGCACATGTGTGTGTGCATGTGTGTGTGTGCCTTTTTCACCCTGTTTCTTTTTACCATTCAGAAGCATAACTGCATTCCTATAAAATATCTAGAAAGACAACAACTAGTGAATGCCAGGGCCTGGGGGTGGGAAGAGGAAAGGGTGAGGAGTTAATGGGTTTTATTTGAGGATGTTGAAAATAAAATATTTTGGAACTAGATATAGGTGATGATTGTCAATATTGTGAATGCAAAAAATGCCAACAAATTGTTTAAGATGATTAATTTTATGTTATATAAGTTTCATCTAAAAAAAAAAAAAAACAGGAAGAGTAAGGCAATGTTAAATTCCCAAGAGAGACAGCTACTAGTCATCTCCAAATAAGCTGCCAAATAGAAATACAAACTCCATGTAACTAGAGTTTTCAAGCTAAGTCATAAATCCAAATTTGTATATAAGCTCTCTCAATTTTTACACATTAATAATCAACTCATCATTAATCAGCTCAATGTTTTGAATGTTTTAAAAAATCTCCACATGGGCAGAACACTCCAAATTTTTGATACTTTATTATTTTTATTTTATGTGTATGAGTGTATTGCCTGCCTATATGTCAGTGCACCTGTGTCATGCAATGCCTATGGAAGTCAGAAGAGGGTGTCAGATTCCCTGGAACTGGAGCTACGGATGGTTGTTAGCTGTCATGTAGGTGCTGGGAACGAAACCTGGGTCCTCTGCAAGAGCAGCCAGTGCTCTTAACCACTAAGCCATCTCCCCAACCCCAAACATTCTACATTTACGAGCCAAATCCACCCATAGAACATAGTATCATGCTGCGTTCTAGACAACAGAAAGTCACTGAATAGTCCTGATCTGGAAACTTAGATGACATAAGTAATCTCGAGATCTCTTCTGTTGGGGACCCCAGCATGCGCCAGCACTGAACACTAATCAGGCACTTTACAAATACCACCCATCCTCCTCAGAATCAACGAGGGGGCGGTGGGCAGTAGTTACAGAGCAGAAGGCCTAGAGCAGTAAGCAGTTTTCTCAAAATGAACCCTTAATGAAGGCAGAGCAGATTCAAGACCAGGTGGACTTGAGATGGCCAAGCCAACATCTCAGCTACATGCCTTAAAGGCATCTCAAATTTAACAAGACCCAAACAGAAATCTCATTAAATCTTTCCCTCAAAAACTTTTGCTCGCCCCAGTCTCCCCATCGTGGTAGGTAGTATATCCACCATCTGAAGCTCAAGACAATACACTACGAGTCTCCTCAATCCTTCCATGCCCACCCACTCCAGTCCTGCAAGTCCATGGACAAGGTATACCCAGGTCTGATGACAGCATCTCCTCTTCCTTGCCTCCATCATGTCATCATCCCCATGGCCACTCAGCAGCCTCCTCACTGGGCTCCCAACCTCCCTGACACTTCTTTCTCACAGTTCCCCACACAGCAGCCACATGACTCTGGAAAAATATATCCAATGACATCAGTTCCCAACTTAAAGCCCGCCAAGGTCCACAGAAGTCAAGTTATTTCTGTTCGATAACAGAGTAATAGGTCCCACAACATCCATCCTGGAGCCAGTAGAGGCATAGCTGAGACTGGGCCCAATCACTTGACCCAATCCCCAAATATATCCCATCATTTCCTATACTCATCCTAAACTGTCATCCTCAGCTCCCTGAAGGCAAAGGACAGCACAGCCAGGGAAGGGAAGAAAGGCAAGAAAATAGCCAGTCTGGCCAAGAGATGTCTGGGCAAGGGAGCCTAGCAGTCCTGGAGTGACTGTGTTATTCTGGGCCTCCCATGTCCACCAGGAGGGGAATAAAGGGCCTGATAGAGCTCAAGTGGCAGCCAAGTCTCCAGAGACAATCTGACTAGATAGCACAGGACATGGCTCTCTCAGTCACCACCCCAAGTGCCACACCAGTCATACTCAGAGAGCTGAGCTGAACCCACACGGCTAACCTGGCCAGCTCCCAGCGTCCAGGCCAGGCCAGGTGTAAACCCAGCAAACAGTCCCTCTCTCTTACTCACATCCTGGACACACCCACCTGCAATATGGTCTTTGGTGGGCAGGAGGTCCTCTGGGGCCCTGGCACAGAGCTAAGAAGCCTTTTCAGAGGAGCACGTAGGTGAGGTCTGTCCAGTCCCAGGCTGGGATCCCACCTCAGATGTAGGCTGGGGAGGAAAGGTCTGGTCCTCCCGTACAGCCTCCCAAATACACACACGCAGAGTCTGTCACTGACCTCTGCCCCTCCTTCTCCTGAGTGACAGGAGGCTTCTACGTCTGAGGTAGGCAAACAGCCTCTCAGGGCTCTACCCGCAGCCCCTCCAGCAGCAGGGCCAGACTCATCCACATGCAGGAACACTCACCACAAAGTTCTTTAAGAAATCCATCATCTTCCCTGTGCCCCTGAGAGACAGGGACCCTCTCTGCCTTAACAGCACTGTCGCAGTGGCTGCTGCTGCCACCAAGGCGGTGGCGGCAGCTGCTGACGTTGGACAACTTCCTTAAGATCAAACAAGGAACTGCAAGATTTGGGTGTCCGCCCGCCCAGAGCTGTTAGTCCACACTGACTAGCCCTGACCTTTTGACACTTCCACTGCTGGGGCTATTTTTCTGGGGAACCCAGGGCCTGGCAGAGCCACCACATGTTGTATGTCATAAGGACAAGGGGTCCCTCCCAAGCACCACCACACCAGAGGTACATGGAAAGAACTACCTGGGGCCCAGGAAAGCTGAAGGTGAAAAGCAGGCTCCCCTTCCATTCCTGCCTCAAAAGCAGGACTGGGGTGCGGGGTGCCAGCGGCTGTGCTGGCACTGAGGACCCGTGTCTCAAGCACTGTAGGACTGAAGACAGACCCCACTTTCTGGGGGCCTCAATGTCCCGACCTGTGAGTGAGAAAATCCCAAGTATAAGGAAAATGAAAGGAAAGGAAAAGAGCGGGTACCTGCATCCCTGTGGACCACAATGTCCAAAGTAGAAGATGCAGCTACAATGCTAAGTGATTGCCTGGGGGTAAGAGGAATCATGGAAAAGGGAGCAGATTCCTTTGTAACCTCTTCGATGTATTGCTCTGTTTTTAAAGCAATTTTAATGCATTTTAAAACAATTTCTTCATGCCCTGCAACTATCCCATGAGAAAACTTAAAAATTAATAAATTAAATGGCTTGGAGAGACTCATACTACATTTAAAGCTCAGAGCCAGAGGTACCAGAGTGACATGCTGGGAAAACCAAAGCATCTTAGGGAGATCCAGGTTTCCTCTGGGTCACAGGGTCTCTTTCCAACAGTAATAAGTGTGTCAGACTCCATATTTATCCAATGCCTTCATCCAGAGCCAGCTCTGAGAGGAAAGCAAGCTGCCCAGCCCAGAAGTTAAGGCACAGCCAGGCATGGTGGTTCACACCTTTAATCCCAACACTCAAAAGGCAGAGGTAAGCAGATCTCTTTCTGCTTTTGAAGCCAGCCTGGTCTACAAAGCGAGTTCTAGGCCAGCCAGGGCTACATAGTGGGAACCTGACTCAGAAGTAGACAGGAGAAGAGTGGAAGTAGGGAACGAGGGGGAGGAAGAGGGAGAGGAAGGAGAGGTGGAGGGGGAGAGGAAGAAGAAGAGGAAACAATTAAGGCACTAATTTTTAAATCTCTCCATAAAGTTATGTGGTAAGGTAGAGACAGCCCTGGATTTAGTGTGTGGCCAGACATGCTTTCAACTCATGCCTCTGCTGCTTATGAGCCATTGGGCTGATTACTCAGCCTCTGAGCCTCAGTTTCCATAGCTGTAAAATGGAGAAATACAGCCACTTTGCATAGTGTAGGTACTGAGTTCACTGCAAGGCAAGGCAAAAAGTACCCTTTGTAAATGCAACCATGGTGATCACCCATCCTTCCTCCCAGCTCTGCACTCCCTCTTCAAACTCCAGCTCCCAAAACAGGATGAGAAGCAGCCCACCCAGAAGGCTGATCTTCATTTCTGCCTGACTGGCAACCAGACACACAGCCCACCTCCTCTTTCAAACCAGGCCTGTTTCTGTTCCAGAAACCCCAACAGTATCCTATGGCAAGTCAAAAAGTCCAGAGATGTCCTCAAGGGCCAGGTGAGGGCCTTGGCACCAGTCCATCCCTGGAGGTCAGAAGGGGTGGGGAAGTGAGGAGCAGAGGACTAGATGAGACCTAGGCCACCTCACCTGGAGGAGAGGAAACCAGTGCTATGGAGAAAGCTGGCAACATCCTTCCAATTCCTGAAATGCTCATGTTAAACACCAAGTTAGAGAAGTCATGAGGTGACGCTCATCGGCCTCCCTGACCTCACTGAGTGCAGGGGCCCTGCATCCTCATGTGCTCCCTGTCCCTTCCTGCACCTGCTTCTAGCAACTCCCCATTCCTGCTCAGGGCCCATGAGCCATTTAGTAGAGCCCCCACCTACCCTGCCATGCCCATTCCTGCTACCCCAGGAACATGGCAGACCCTACCTGGCAGCACAAGCCATTCCCAGAGTGCTTCTGCTACTGCCTTGGTCACAGCACACCTATGGTCCAAGTCCTTCCAATGCACAGGAATGAATGCTTTAAGAGGTATCAAGGACGGTGAGAGATGGAGAGCTAACTTACTGATCTCTGGGTCAGACACTGGCTGAGGATAGAGACTAGGAAGAACAGCCTTGGTCCCTCCTTCACTATTCACTCCACTTCATCCAGGCCCAGGATGCCCCCCTCATTTGGCCCTTGGGCTGATCTAGTTGAGAAAGGACGCAACTAAAGCTCAGGTTACTTGGCCTGCTGAAGATCACTCAGCCTGCTGGTAGCAGAGCCAGGTAAGTGTTCTTATGTGAAAGAGAAGGTGAGGTGGAGAGGAAGGGAAGGAAGAGTAAGGGCAGGCATGAAAGGAGGTCAGGGTGCTTGTGTTAAACTCAGGGCAGGAAGGACAGTCATAGCTGGCCAAGGAATCCCTCAGTCCCAGCAGTGTCCTGAACAGAGGCAGAGCATGGCCACACACTGACAGTGTTCTAGGGTGGGGGAGCTCCAAGGACAGCCGAGCAGAGGAGGACCAAAGGCCAGGAAGACAACCAGTCATGATGCAAAACTGGCTGTTGTCCACGGAATCAGGGAAATAATGTCTGCAAATTTCCCCTCAGTTCAATAAGCCTCTGTCAGCTCTGAGTGAGACCCCTCCTTCCTTCCAAAGCACAGCCCCAATACTCAGGACCCCCAGAGGTCACAATCTGATGACGCAAGTCCCCCAAGCAATAGGACTTCCTTTCCTACCTCAGACTTTCACCAGCAGCTGTGGTCCAGGGAAAAGACCGGTTGAAGGTCAGATAGACCAGCAAACAAACCGCAGCCTGGCCAGAGGCCAGCCCTGTGACCTTCGCCTCATTTTCTTCCCTAGAAGAACTAGAAGAATGCTCCCACCCACATGTGGGGTGTTCCCCTGGATGAACAGAGATGACAAACGCAGAAGAGCCTACCACAAGGAGCAGCCTTCAAAAACACCGAGGGGCTAGAGAGACGGCACAGCAGTTAAGAGCACTGGCTGCTCTTCCAGGGGACCCAGGTTCAACTCCCAGCACCCACATGGCAGCTAACAACTGTCCGTAACTCCAGTTCCAGGAAATCTGACACCCTCTTCTGGCCTCTGTGGGCACTGCATGACATAGGTGCACTTACACACGTGTAGGCAATACACTCGTATGGAAAAAATAAAAATAATAAATAAAATATTTTTTAAAATGTTGAGTTTTTAGAACTTGCTTTTTGAGTATCGACAGTTACTGTGTTCTTAAGAACATGCTGAACCCTAACTAAGCACTCCACATGTAAGTGTTCTCTACCCAAGCCTCATGACCAGTAGTGCGGCAGGCACACTGCTTCACTCTGCAGATGAAGAGAACGAGGCTGAGAGGTAGATAACTAGGTCAATGGGCTGCAGTGCAGACCCATGGCCAGCCTCCAGGGTCCAAGTTTTGCATCCACACACTAATGCAGCTTGAGTGAGCAGAAGACCAGTTGCTTGATAGGAGAGAAGGGATGCTGGGGCTCTGAATCACCACCCCCCTTTCCTACCCCCAACCCCCGCAGGATGGAACTCAAGTATCATTCTGACTGAGCATATGCTCTACCCCGATCTATACCCACAGCCCCTAAGGCCATGCTGAAAGCTCACACCCGCCTTTCCCATAGCACTTCAAATGGTTTGCACACGTACTGTATTCTGTGTGGTTTGGTCCTTCCTCCAAACCAGAAAGCCTTGTTGGGCAGAAACTGTGTCTGTATACACCAAATTTCCTCATATCTTAAGCAGTGTCCATCGTAAGCTACGCGTTATTTTATGTACCACTAATAGCCCAAACCCCTGGCAACTGTGAACTCCAGCATGCATTGCCTGTGAGTTGCTCCAGATTCCAGAGTGGTTAACAAAAGGGGGAAATGTAGTAATGACTCCAGTGGCAGATGCACAGTGATTATTTGTACTCAGTAATTATTTCTTGAGCTCTTGGAAAGAACATTAAGCTTGAAATCACAAAATTCAGGTTTCTGTCTTATCAGTTGGCTAAAGGAAGTACTTCATTTATCTCTCCCAGCCCTGATTTTCCCTTCTGCAAAATGGGAAGGTAACTGTTATCCTGCAAACCAGTTAGGAGAAGCACAAGAATTCTCATAAAGCAGTTTGTAGCCTAGAATGTACTATACTAACCTAGAGTCTAAACAGGACAAAAATAAGAGCAGATAACAAGCCCTGCTAGGTGTGCCCCTCTGCCCCCGCAAGGTCTATGTGTAGATTCAGTCTCCACTGTGAAATACTGAAAGGCTGAAATTTAATCAACTTGTTTGAGTTGGGGTCTTTGGGGACTATGAGGATGGGGTAAGGCCATCATGGTAAAGGCTCATGATTAAGTACTGGTGGCTTTATGAGAGGGACCAGAAGACACATGAGTTCCCTGTCTCTTACCATGTGACCTTGCAATTCTGTCAGCGAGACCATCACCAAATACAGGTCTTTCACAATGGACTTCCAGAACCAGGAGCCAAAATATCTCTTTTCTTTATAACGTTATCTAGACTCAAGCATTTTGCTACAGTACAAAAATACCACGGGGGCTAGAGAAATGGCTCAGAAGTTAACAGTACATACTGATCTTGCAGAGGACCCTAGACACAGCAGTTATCAGAAAAGGCAGGCAGATGTTTGCAAAGGGCAGGGTAAGAAAAAGGCAGCCTTGGAGCAATAGCCCCACTTCCCAGGATGCATCTGGGCTCAAGTTCGAGCTGCCCAGCACTGGTTGAGGCCAGGTATCTACGACATGGAGATTCTCCCCACCAGACCTCATAGAGTCACTCAACAGAACTCCTGAGCTTGATCCTGGCCTGATATTCCCAGTCTGCCCCACAAAGTTGGACTCGGCTTCAGGTCTGAACCTCCTAGAGGGGGAACTGGAAAAACAGCTGTGGGAATCCCTTCAGGTCATTTGAGACAAACCTTGGTTCACAGCTCCTACTCCCCTCTCTCTAGTGCAGAAGCTATCTCCTGCCTAAGCATCCTTCCATCTCCTCATCCTTGCATAGAGTCCAGCATCATCTTGGAGAACTATGAACTTGGCCACCCCCAAGGAGGGTATCCAAGTCCTTTCAGTAAATCTGCTGCGTCCCTAAGCAATTCTCCAACACTCAGTCACCCTATCCCACCACCAAACTCACTGCTAGGGCTTCTTGGGGAAAAACAGAGTCAAAAGATCCGAACTCACACTATTCAAACATAAGGCACTGAATTTCCAGATGCCTCCCAATGGGTCTCTTGCTTTCTCTGCCTCGGTTTCCATTCTCCCTTCTCCTCTGTGGGGACTGTAGTTATCCCCTGAGGGAATCATTAGGTGCCATGTCACCAGCAACAGGTCAGTACTGCCCTGTCCTGGTTAGCTTTCTATTGCTGTGATAAAACACTCTGAAGAAGAAAGGGTTTATTTGGTTTACATGTCCCAAACACAGTTCATCACTGAGGGAAGCCAGGGCAGGAACCTGGAGGCAGAAGCTGAAATGCAAACCAGAGAGGAACACTGCTTACTGGCTTGCTCCTCTGGCCTGTGCTCAGCCTGCTTTCTTATACAACCCAGGTCCACCTGCCCAGAGCTGGCACCACCCACAGTAGGCTAAGCCCTACCACATCTTTCAACAATCAAGAAAATGCCCACAGGCCAATCAAATAGAGGAAATTCCCCAATTGAGGTTCTCCCTTCCCAGATGTGTCAAGCTGACAACTGCCGCTAACCAGCACAAGCCCTCTCCTACCTTGGAGACCCCTCAGCTACCCACCCTCTGCTTCAAAGTGAAATAGAAGGCACCCAGTCCCCTGCATAGGCAAGCTCTGTTAGTAAGTGGCAAGCACAGGTTTAAAGATGGCTAACAGACAATTCCAGTGATGTAGGCTCTTCTTGTGAACACCCTCCTGAACTTGGGACAATAGTGTCCTGGGATTTCACTGAAGCTTGTCCATCACAGAGCACACAGTAGGTACTTATCAAATGTGTTGGGCTAAAATCTAAATCAATCCATTTGGTACCACTGGGTTTGGCTGAGCAAAGAGTGAGATTGAAAAGAGCTCATAATTGAGCTAGAACTGACCTAGAAGCTTCCTCCCCAAAGACTAGCTTTCATAGTATCAGAAGGTACTATGCAAGCTACCAAGGGAAAAAACCAATCAATGTAGGTAGCTGTAAAGCCTACAAAGCACAAAAATAACTAGGCCAGCAAAACATCTCTATTGGTGCAGTAGTGGCACTTTTATCTCGGGGGTAACCAACAGCTGCCTAATTGGACTTAAGGCTCACTCAGTAGGAGAGCATCCATATGTGGTACTATAAACAAAGCCAAGTAAGTGCACATGGTCACAGACCCTAGAGAAGGATCTACTTCTGTCACTTCCCTAGACCAACATGATTTCTTCCTATATGCTAAATACCTACCCTTCTATTTACAAATAAGTGTACCTCTTGCCACTCATCAAAGAAGCTTCCTTTTGCAACAGATGGAGACTATTACAAAGTTCCACAACTGGTCAAATGCAGAGACTAAATGACTAGGAGGTGTCCATCCCTAAGAGACATATCGACAATGCAGCCTCTGCACTTAAGGCTCAGGGAACATCACAGAAGTGGGGGTAGAAAGATTGTAAGAGCCAGAGGGACAAGACACCTGCTGCTAGTTAATGCATTCCAGACCTCATAGGGAAGCTGCACCCATGAAATCGCCACAGTACGGTAGTCTAACAAGATCTGCATGATGACAAAACCAGTTGACATGCCAAAGTGGATGGGGAAAACTTCACGAGGTCCCACCTCAAGGTGAAGAGTTACAGGCAATCAATGGATGCTGAGGGAGGGACAATCCGTTTTCTCTGGGGACCAGCTCCCTGAGAGGTTATCTAATCCTAATGGGCAGTCATAAACATATGAGCACCACTAAATGGACTCCATACATTTTATTTACATGTACATATACATATATATTTACAAATATATGTATGCATATGTAAAAATAATCAAACAAGAGGACAAGAAATTGTGAGGGAGGCACATGGGAGGAGTCAGACGAGAACTGGGAGGGATGGAAATGATGCAAATACAATACCCACATATGAAATTCTTAAAAAGTAAAGAAAATCTCCCTACAGTTAAGAGTTATGCAATTTGGGAGTCTTTTAGATAGACCCACTGAAGGGGTACCCCAATTGCCTCACCCTGCGTCCCTGTTCAGCATGGCGGTCTGCATCCTGATTTCCCATCAGCAATTTGGGTAACCTATTCAGAGGATGGTGTGATAAGAACAGGAGGTAGGAATTGTCTAGGCAGTTAGGGTGAAAAGACCCCAAAGAAAAGCAGCCAGCTTCTTGGCTAAAAATCAAAATGTCTTTGGGCCTGTTAGCAACATACTCTGTTCCAAAGGCCAAAAATGTCAAAAGTATTTGGGAGCACTTATCTAATCCCTAAAAGATTTTACAGTTGCCTCTTCAGAGGAGGGGAATGTTAAAGTAGCAAAAAGCCCCATAAAAAAGGAAGAAAGAATACACAAAGTTGTTCAGGAAAAAGTGATGGAGAGGTACAGGAGGAGTTGGAGGGGAGGGAGTGGGCGTGGATTTGATCAAAACACCTTATATACATGTATGAAATTCTCAATAAATTTCTTTAAAAGTTAACAAAAAAAATATTTAAACAGGTCATGGACTAGAGAGATGCCTCCTCAGTTAAGAGCACTGGCTGCTCTTACAGAGGACCAGGGTTCGATTCCCAGCACCCACATGGTGGCTAACAACTGTCCATAACTCCAGGGGAATCCAAAGCCCTCTTCTGACCTCCATGGGCATTGGGCATTGCACAATATGGGTGCACTTACATGCAGGCAATACACTCATGTACATAAAATAAAAATAATAAATCTTTTTTTAAAAAAGAACTCATGAGAAATGGTAATGGTGGTCATGCTTCTGATATGCCCAAGAGATGCTATCTGAGTCATCCCCAACCAATCCCACCCCTAAAGACCCCCAACCGTCCCTCACCACAGAGCCACAGAGGGAGACTGAGGGGCTCCGGCTTCCCCACTGGCTGGGAGTTTCATTTCAGGTTAACCTTCAGGAAGAGAGGATGGCTGCAAATTGCATGTTCCTTCCCTTCCCCATCTTCCAGTTAATGATTACCTAAATAAGTGCTTCAGCCCCCAAGCTCCAACAGTCTAATTATACATGTACAATGCATGGGGATTCTGACGCTAAGCAGCTCTCTTCTCCATAAGCCATATGTCAAATAACATGATTGCCCCTCCCTGCTTTTCCAGCTGGGGCAGATAAATGGAGTGCTGGGGCAAATGGAGACCCTAACTATGTTTACAGGAGGAACACTGGACTACCCATTCCAGGCCTGGCTGTCTTGCTTGAGGGGAATTATTTGGCTGCAAATGCATTCATAGTACAGAGTCCCACAATATCCACCTCCAGACACCCCAAACACAGGGCAGGAAAACAAAGCACTACCCAAAACATTTGCATTCGAATCCACCCCCACCCACCTCCACACACAATAAACATTCACTCATCTCAAACACACACCCAGTCCTCATTAGGTTTATGGGCTCCAAAGGCAAGAAGTGACCAGCTGCACACGCCCTCCTGCCATAAGCAGTTATCGTTTGTCAGTGGTTCCAGTGTGCCCGCCCAGTGATCCCCAGCTCAGGCTCACAGACAACAGAGAAGGGTACACGGAGCAGGAGCACCCAGGGAGCCCCTTAGCCTTTTGCTCATGACCCACTGCCTTGAGAGCCAGTGATGAATGCATCTGGCATGTGTCAGGAGTAATGCTGATCCCTGTTCCCCAAGCCCAGGAGGTCATTTTGCAGACCTGGGACTCCGAAAGCTGAAAGCTGTGATCACAGACTGAAATAGCAGGGAATGTGGGATCCACCAGAAGCCCTTGCTCTGAAGGATCAAGCTGGGGTGGGCCCCACTCAGGTCTAGTCTAGGAGATTTCCCAGGCGCCTGAGGGCTGAGCTGACAGAGGACATAGTGGATCTGCTCCTCAGCCATAGCCACAGGCTACCATCGGGCATTTGATAGTGTTGGCCACAAGGGGGCCTGGAGAGCGGGGCCTCTGCAGCCCCAGATCGCCCAGCACCCAGCAGATCCATCCAAGAGTTCCCACTTCCCACATCCTGGGGGTGCTTCCATATCCTTTCAGCTACCCAAAGAGCAGGTGCCCTGGTCCCAAGGTACAGACCCAATTCCACTAATTGGTTTTACAAAGAATCTTACTCTGGAGCCCAGACTGACCTTGAACTTTCAATCTTCCTGCCTCAGTCTCCCAAGGGCAGGAATTACAGACGTGCACCACCATGCTGGGCCATTTTCACTAAATGGGAAGGTCTTTTGGCCATATGGCTGTCTAAAGGGAAGCATAAATTGGTGCCCTGTAAGTAACCCATCTGAAAGGGTCAACAGAAATCATGGCATGCTCTCCCAGGCCTGAAGGCCAGGATGTGGCTGCCAAAGGAGAGATGGTGCAGGTGTTTAGACTCAGTAGGGCACAAGGAACAATCTAAGGAGCACCATCTCACAGAACCAGCTGGAAAATAGGGCACTTGGACTGAGAAGGGAGCCCTCTACCTTTCAGGGGCAGGGCAGTGACGATGGATTTAGCTACAGGGAGAAAGCCTGGCCCTTGGGAAACCCTCCTCCTTCTGGAGTGGGTGGAGTCTCAAGCCTGGTCACCTACTCCATGGAATTTCTTACACCCCACACCTTATATGATAGTCTCCCTGTCTCTTTTGAAAAATCCATCTGGCTACACACCTAGCTTCCTCCCACCCCCTCATCTGCCACATCCAACCCATCAGCCCACTCCACTGTCTTGACCTCCCCAACACAGCCTTCATCCATTCAATCTTGCCATCCCCACTGTCCTCAGAGGGCCCTTCTGTTCCCAAGATTCAGGCTCTTCCCTGTGTCTTCCCTTTGCCCTTATTATCTCTGGAGTCCAGACATGCTCCCTGCCCTTCACACAGCCCTTCCTTCTCACCCTTCAGGTGCAGTTTACCTGCCCCCTCCTCCTGGGGTCTTCCAAGTCTCCCATGGAAGGTCATTCTCCCTCTCACCTTGATGTCATGAACACTAAAAATGCCACAGTTGTCTCTCCCTCAGAGCACCTGCCAGAAGCTGCAGTCGGATGGGTTCACAGTGTCTCCCTCAGCAGAAGGCAAACTACATGAGCAGTGTCTGCCGTGTTCCCTGCCATGTGTCCCCAGGGCCTCAGCAGAACTAGCCATGAAGAACATTCAGTTAAGTGCTTGCAAAATGAATGAAGGGACCTTACTAACATTCTAAAGTGTAAGGTGCAGGAGTTCATGCTAGAGGGGAATGTGGAAAGCTGGCTGAGGGAGGCAGCATCCCAGCTGTGCCCAGAAGGAGGCTATGGGGTTAGGGAAAAATCCCAAGCTATAAGAGAGGTGTGCATGAAACCCACGCAGTGAGACCAATTACTGGTCCTGTTCTTCCCTTCTCCATGGTGTCAGGAAAGACCTAATCTAGTAAGTGCCCCTCAGGACACCCTAAGCAGCCATTTGTGTACCGGAAGGGCTGGCCTACTTCCCCACAAAGGTGGGATGGTCTGCTCACCACCCCTGCTTGCTCACCTGGACCCTTGCTTCAAGGACCCCTGCTCCACCTCAAGAGCAAATGAGGCTGCTAGGGTGCCAGTCACTTCACACTTGGAACCCCACTTGCATTTTTCGGGATTCAACTAAGTTAGCCAAGAGTCTCCATTTAACAGGGATGAGACTTGCCTACAGGTCTCCCTGGAAGAGGGCATGGAAAGATTTTGTGTGACCTGGACAAAGGATCCTCTCTAAATGATTAGGAAAGATGTCCTTTTGAGGATGAAGAGATGGCTCAGCCGTTAAGAACACTGGCTGCTCTTGCAGAGGACCCAGGTTTGGTTTTCAGCACCCACATGGCAGCTAACAACAATCCATAATTCCACTTCCAAGGAATCCAAGGCCCTCTTCTGGGCTCCGTGGGAATTGCACACATGGGTGCACTTACATACATGCAGGCAAAACACTCATACATATAAAATAAAAAATAAATCAATAAAGAAATTTTAATTAAATTTTTTAAAGACACTGACCATTCTGGGATGTGGGCTTGCTGGACTTCATCCCTTACTTCCAGGGCCAGGTGCCCCGTGCACCCCCTCCAAAGGGTAGGCCTCCACCAGAGCAGACAGGAATCTGAAAGAGCCACCCCTGGAGCCCCTGCCCTTAAAGCTTTATCCAACTGAGAACCCAGGCCAGCATGATCAGGGTAACAGTGCTCACAGGCTAACCAGCCCACCCCCTACCCTGTCCCCCACAACAGCTGACAGCCAATTCCCAGAAGAGACCATCTGGGATTCAGGGCAGAGCCCCGCCTGCAAGAAGTGGGGAGAATTAGAGATTATCGGTAGGCTGAAAGGCCCTGCTGGAGTGTTTGCCAGGCCACAATATTGAATTTTAAACATGTGCGCCTGCTTTCTTTCTCTGCCTGAGCCTCCCGTAACCAGGCAACGCTATCTGACCTGGGGTACAAGGAGGGGAACTTTCCACACCAGGCAGGTTACCTGGGGTTATCTAAGCACAGCAAGTCTGAACACAGTGAATTGTCTTCCTCTTCTCCCACCTGATGACCCCAGTCCATACACTCTCCATCACGGACACCCACTCCAAAAGGGATGAAGGGGCCCCTACCCTTGGTCCAAAATGATGACGTGATTAGAACAAGACAGAAGCAGATTACGGGGATTAAGTGTCATTACCCACCTTTGGGTAGCTTTGCCTGCCAAATTGAGAGCTGGCAGGCTGAATTTGCAGCAAGAAAGATTCAGGTTAGATCAGAGGAAGATGACAATGTGGCTGGGGGCAAGCAATCGCACCTTCTTTCAAAAAAGATTAGACAAAGGCTGGGCATGGTGGCACATGCCTATGATCCCAGCAGGCAGGAAGCCAAGGCAGGGGCATCATGAGTGTCAAGCCAACTTGGACTACACAGTAAGTTCTAGACCAGCCTCTAAAACATAGCAAGGTAAATAAATAAATCAGGGTTGGAGATGTAGCTCAGTTTGTAGACAGCTTGCCTAGCATGTGTCAAGCCCTGGATCCAATTCCCAGGACCTCCAGCACCCCATAGAACCAGGCATGGTGGCACACATCTGTAATCCCAGAACTTGCAAGGTGGGGGCAAACTGGAGGCCAATCTGGGCTACATGAAACCCTGTCTCAAAAACAAAAACAAAACAAATATAAAGATTGGACAAGCCCTTATCAGCAATAAAGCTTTCTCCCCACCACCTTCATGTGGGACCTTTAAGTTGCTAAAATCAAGGTCATGTCTCAACTCTAAACTGACAACAGGAGTAAAAGATGTAAGGACAACATTCCTCCAACCCCAGTGTAAGGACACGTACAATCAGTCACAGGTTCACAAAGCAATATACTGGATAGTGGCCCCTTAGTCACAGAGCATGTAATCCCATAGAAACACAAGCAGGTAAAGTTCCCCATCCTACACCTAAGAAAACCAGGTGTGAACAAGGCCCAGGCCCTGCCACTGATGATGATCCATCTGCCCCACACACAGAGATACCCTCCCTCCTGAGCCCCAGAGCTGTGGCTATATATATGTGGTTATCGAGACATAGGTATTACAGCTACAGACAGAATCAAGGCTGCCTTCAGCTGGCCCTGAGATGGAAAGTGGAGACGGATGGTCCTGGTGGGCCCAATGTCATCAGAAGAAAGCCAAAGGGATTTAGCCCCAAGTCACTGACTCTGAAGACAGAGGCATGGGACCAGTTACTAAGCACACAGGTGACCTTCTAGAAGCTGGAACAAGCCTGGAAATGGATCTTCCCCAGAGCCACTGAAGGAAACCCATTTCAGAAACAGAAGGTGATGAATCTGTGCTGTCTTCAGACCCTGAGTCCGTGGCCACTTACAACAGCAGCTATACAAAACTGACAGAGACTTCCTGACAAGCCCAAGTCCAGCCTGGCCATGAGGAAAAGAAACTGAGGCATTGGAATGGTCTCTGATTAGTATCCATCTGTGCTCCTCAAAACCGAAATGCCAGGTGGGGCAGTACACACCTGCAATCTCAGCACTCAGAAGATGAAGGCAGGAGGATCAAGAGTTCAAGGTCATCCTCAGTTACATATTGAGTTTGAAACCAATTTATTTGCATACCCACACACATGTATATACACATACATACATGCATACATATACACGCACATAAACACTAAATTGATACATGTATTTTTTAAATTTTTAAAATATTTTATTTATTATTTTTATTTTATGTGTATGAGTGTATTGCCTGCATGTGTGTAAGTGCACCTGTGTTGTGCAATGCCTTGTGGAGGTCAGAAGAGGGCGTCAAATCCCCTGGAACTGGAGTTATGGATGGTTGTTAGCAACCATGTGGGTGCTGGGAATCAAACCCAGGTTTTCTGCAAGAGGAGCCAGTGCTCTTAACCTTTGAGCCATCTCTCCAGCCCCATATTTTTTTTTAATTTTTAATTAAACATTTGAAATGTCGTGTGTCAAGTATTCACAGTCTAAGGTGAACTTGATTCTGATAACCACCTTGAAGCTCTAAACCGTTCCTCAAAACCCAGGTGCAGACTCTAGACCTCCTCTAGGCCCAGGATTTGGTAGCAAAGGACCTGTACTGTGCCCTAGAGGGTTACATTGTCAGTAGTAGAGTCTAACACAGCAGGGAGGCCTGGCCTCCTGGTTCCCACCTCTCCTCCAGTCCTAAGCTCGGGTGTCTCTGAGCTCCCTGTGACTAGGCTCCTAAACTTGTGCCAGCCTCAACACTTACTGGACCCATCCAGGCTCAAGAAAAGCATCTTCCAGCTTCTGACCTGCTTTCTACTTTGCTAAACTGGTGTTTTAGGGATTTACTTGGCCCGAAAGCTCCCTCCGTGGACCCCTGAATCAATATCCTCTTATAAAATGACAAGGATCACTATCTGAGGATTTCCTGTCTATTTTTTTTTAGCTCCCAGGCCCCTCTCACCTTAACATCCAACACTGGACTAGTCAATGGAGGCCGTGTGTGATCTTACTTGATTTCAGAGGGTAGTTTCTGTGGTTCTTCCCTCCTCTCAGCTGTTAAACCCTCAAATCCTAGAGATGACAAACTCCTAGTTCAAACAGGAGTTACCAAGCATGAGGCCCCCCCCATAAACCAGCCCCAGCTGCTGTCTCCTGTGCCCCACAACCTAGGTCAGCCAACCATGCAAGAAACATCCCAATGGAAAGTCGTGAACCCCATCTGGACATTTACAGCAGTTAAGTGCATCTGACCTGATTCTCAAAACCATCCAGGCCCTATAGCTATGCATCATCTCCAAGGTAAGAGGCAGTTCTAGTGACTTCAGAGGCCAGACCACTACCAGGACCATCCCCTGAGAAGAAAGAGCTCTTGAAACACATAGCAGGCCATGTGTCAAAGGACTAGAGGGTGCATCCCTCCAACTAGTATTGAAAGGTTTTTAATAGTCTGTCGGTAAAGGCTATCTGAGGGTAAATTCAGTCTGGGCCTGTCACTCAAGATCTTTGATGATGCAAGGCCATGTCACCTCTCCTCTCCTCTCCCTCTCCTCCACTCCACTGCCACCACCACCACCAGTCCCCACTCCATGCTTTCCTACTTCTTCTCCCCCCTACCCATTTCCTTCCTCATATTTTCCTCCTCTACAACAGATGACAACGCCACTCAGCCATCCACCCCCAACTCCTGGCTTTCCATGTAGAACCAGCCAGCCATCATATTAACATCTGACATCTCAGAAACCTCTCAGTCCCACTGCCAAATCAAATCAGCTCGGTCCATGTCTTTCTCTCACAAATCCAATTTGCTCCTGAGACAGGTTCAGCATGGTTTCCATGTGGAATGGAACCCCAGGCTCTTGACAGCTTCCTGCACACAGATGTAGAGACAAACCTGCTACCCAACAGTAGTTCCCCTCAAAAGAAGCACACTCTCCCAGAAGCCAAGTTCATAAGCTGTACGGTCCTCCCTACGAAATCACTGGGTTCTCATAATTTAAAGCAGGGAGCCAGTCACAATATAAAAGGGTACAATATTTCATTATTAATCATTTGTATGCTCAAAGGTTTGGTTCTCATCTGTTTGTTTTGGTCTTTTGAGACAGTCTCTGTTACCCAGGCTGGCCCTAAAGTCACTGCATAGCCAAGGATGACCTTGAACTCAGATCTTCCTGCCTCTGCCTGTCTCCCTGCAGGATGGCAGATGTGCACCATCGTGCCTGGCTTGATTCTTTTTTATAATGATTTTTCCATGCATCTTTAGAGAACTCACATCAAATACTATCTCTTCTAGAGTGGAAATATCTCTACACTTCAGTAATTCCTTCCGAGCAACCTGAGTTTTTTCCTCACTGGATAAATGCACAGAAAAATCAAACTGGACTCTTTGTTATGAAGGCACATAAACAGAGTGATCTCATTTATGCATGGCTCTATCTGTGTATGCAATGCCAAGCTATCTGGATGCTTGTCAAGTCATAATAATGGGTATTTCTGGATGGCAAGATTATTAAAGTACTATTAATATTTTAGCAATGTACTTCTTTGTTCTTTACCATCACTTAAGTGTTTTGTTGTTGTTGCTGTTGCTGCTGTTTATCTACAAGACAGAGAAGACTTGCAAAAATTCTCTAAGAAAACAGTGGGCTTTTGTGCGTGGCCACATTCTAATTTATTTATTTATTTATTCTAATAATTTATTTATTGATATTTATTGAGCATCTACTGTGGGCTCCTTGCATACCAGTTTCTGTAGTGGCCAGTAGGGGGCAGACAGACCCAACCCGGACTGTGTGAGCTGCAGGTACATAGGGCTAGCTCCTCCAGGCCTCGTCATGCCCCGCCCCATTCACAGGCACCTGCCATCACACTTGATATCCAATTATACAGGAGGAGCAGGTGCTGCCAGGGCTCTGGGACTCACCACACTCCCACACTACAGGGTACAGCAGCTCAGACCCTTATAGGGTTAAATGCTAGCCCTGCTAAAAGACATGTATGTCTAAAAGCCTGGGAGCGGGACCTTATGACGGGGTGAGCCTTAGAAGATGCTATGATGTGAAAGTTGGAATTTTATATGTTCAAATTTATGCCCCAAAGGAAAGGTATAAGAAGGGGAGACCATAGGCTGGAGAGATGGCTCGGGGGTTAAGAGCACTGACTGCTCTTGCAGAGGACCCAGGTTCGATTCCCAGCATCCACATGGCAGCTACAAACCGTCCTTAACTCCAATTCCAGGGGAATCCGAAGCCCTCTTCTGACCTCCATGGCATTGCACGACACGGGTGCACTCACATACATGCAGGCAATATACTCATATACATAAGATAAAAATAACTTTTAAAAATTTTTTTAAGAAGGGAGGCCTTTGGGAGCTGAGTAGTTCATGGAAGGACTGGAGGAACTAACTGGGCCTTTGGCCCTTCCACTTCCTGAATGTGAAAACACAATAAGGTACCATCTTGGAAGCAGAAGCAAGCCTTCACCAGATGCCAAATCTACCAGAACTTGGATTTTCCAGCCGCTAGAAGTGTAGGGGAAAATGTCTGGTTTGTAAATTACCCAGTCTAAGGTACAGAAGCAGAAAGGGGCTGGAGCAGCAGATACAGTTAAGATACACATCTCAAGATACAATCACAATCCTGGACTACCCAGGGGGCTCTACATCCAGTGACAAGTGTCCAGATAAGACACACAAAGTGGAGACCCCCAGGGAGAGGCCACAGGAACACAGCGGCAACAAGATGCTGGCAATGATGCCTGGAACTACCACAAGCTAGAAAAACAAGCAAGGTTTCTCCCCGAGACTTTAGTGTGAGCAAGACCCTGCTGACACCCTAACTTCAGACTTCTGGCCTCGAGACGTGGGAAAGTACAGTTATGTTATTTTAAGCCACCACCAAGTTTGTGGATTTGTTACAATGGCCCTAGAAATGAATATACACCCTGATGCCCCAAACTCCATCTCCATGCTCAGCCAGGAGCAGGTAGTCTGCCAGAGATCCAGGAGGAAAAATCAACAGGACAGCAGAAGCTAGGTACACAGGAACTAGCTGCTGGGGCTTTGCACAGGTGGTGTCCCTTCAGGAAGAAAGGAAACCACCACCCACTGGCCCCCAAAGCCCCAGATACCAGGCCTGATGGGCTGGTCCATGGCACATCATACATGGCATGGGGGTAGGAGGCTGAGGACAGAAACTGGCAGCACATGCTGCCAAGCTGGTCTCAGTGAAGTGTGTACAGCAATTAAAAGAGAAAAGTGGGCTTATCACTAGAGCCACCCTCCAAGTGTTTGGTTCACTAACCATGATGCCAACTGCAGAATGAAATATACTCCCTGTATAGTACCCACCCTCTATGAAGTCCCCACCAGTCCACATCCTCCTTGAGCCTTACAGTAACCCTATGGGTCAAGTTTAGTTCTGTAAATGTCAGAGCTGAGGTTCTCAGAACATTGTTGATCTGTACAAAGTGCCACAGCTGGTTACTGAAGTCCAGAATCAGGGCCATCAAGATGGCTTAGCAGGTAAAGGTACCTGCCACCAAGTCTGACAACCTGAGATTAATCCCTTGGATCCACATAATAGAGGGAAGAAACCCAGGGTGTGCTCTAACTTCCACATGTGTGCCATGCCATGAGCACCACACACAAATATATAAACAAATAAATAATAATTTAAATAAGTACGTAATAAATAGTTTTTGTAATTAAGTCCAGGATGAACATGAGAGTTCTGTGCTAGGCACAGCACTATACACTGGGGGAAGTCTCAGAACCAAGTCCTGAGCTCCAGGGCAGGATGGCTGGTCACACAGACAGGTAGTATAACTGGAAGAGCTAAGCCCAGGAAGCAACATGAGAGAGATGCCCTGAACAGTAAGTGCTCCATCAAGGCCAAGCCTTGACTAACTAGGCAAACAAATGTGGAAAAGAACCTTAACTGACTAGGCAAAAAGACAGGGACAACACTGTAAGAGGAGAGGGGCCAGAGGACAGAGGGTCCAGAAATTAGGCACCTTCTCCAGGCATCTGACACCCAGATGACAGACTGCTCAGGCAGACAGAGTGGGTGGCTGCACTCTTCATGGCCTCCCAGAGATTTCATGCCCTGCCCCAGCCTTCCAGCATTCCCCACAAGGTCAGCATCTGTCCCAGGCTCATTTTAACATCAGCTACAGAAGAAGGAATTCAGAAGGAACCTTCCAGTAGGAAGCAACAGATCATAAAACGTGTTCCAAGACCAACCTCAGAACTCCCGTAGCCTAGAACCATGCAAGTCTTACACAGTCCCACTCCAGAAACCTCTAAGAGGATGCTGGCTTGCAGGGCCTTCCTGTCTCCATGGGACCCACCTAGCCTGTGACTCCTGCTTAGGTCAGAAGAGCCTGCCTTAGAACATAAGAGATGGGAGCACAGTCCAGATTTGCTTCCTGGGGACTTCTCCAGTCTGCCAGCTTTGGGGAGCTGGCTCCTTCATTTATCCTTTTCCCAATACTCTATCGTCATCCACATTTATCAACCAGGGTTTTATGCCAAGACAGAGGTTCCCACAGCATCAGCCCCCTCAGCTGTGGGCACCCGGCAGGGCAGGGCAGAGCAGGGCAGGGCAGGAACTGCTGAGGAGAAATCACGGTGGCCACAGAACTGTGCTGGGCTTCTTTCTGGGCTTTCTAAGCCTTGCTAACTTAGAAACCAAGTGTCATCTTTCAGAAACAAAAAAGTTTTTTTTTTTTTTTTGAAGAATAATGACTGACACTTAAATAGTACCTGTATCTGTTCTGATTGACAAGTGCACACCATTCCAGTCAATGACAACCTGGTGACAACCACCAGGACTGTCCCCCACTCCACTCAGAGAAGTCATACAACTAAGAAGTACCTCAGTCCCAGGCAGACTGGCTCCAGGCACTGTGCACTTTACCGCTCTATAGGGTTTGACTGCTTTGAAGAAGCACCTCAGGGAACTGGGACCAGGTCACAAGGACTGGCTTGGCATCTACGGCAGCAGGACCACGTGGCTAGTGTGAAGGTTTGGAAAGGGGGACGGGCTGCAGAATCAAAGGACAATGAAGGAGGCCACATACGTGGGGGACAGTAGTGAGGACACGGGCTTTGGAGCACTACATGGACCTGCCACTCAGCAGCTGTGGGGGCCTTCAGCAAACAGCACAACCTCCTATGACTGTTTCAGACAGAGGTGACAAAAGTGATTCCTCTCTCAAATGACAGCTCCAAATAACTGTCAAAGGCTCCCACAGAGCCTGGTTGGATGGGATTCTGAAGCCATGTGGACACTCTCTGGAGTGCTTTACCTCAATGACTCAATGTCTAGCATCTAACACAGGGGAGAAGGGGGAGTGGCCAGGTGAACCACCTGTTTTATCTCCTAGAGAAATGTCATGGCTGGTAGAGATACTACACAAACACTCAGGTGCATGTCTAGGGCCAGAAGATTTTTGGCTAAGATATCCAAGCAATTAAATGGGGAAAGAAAAGCCTTCTCGACAGATGAAGCTGTAACAATGGGATGGCCTTATGGGGATAAATGAACCTGGCCACACTCATTAAAGTAAGTGGACTCAGATCTTCATTGGCTCAGCACCATCAGTCATCAGGAAAATGCAAATTAAACCAGGTAAATACCAATGCACAACACCTACTGCAGTAGCTAAAATGTAAAAGACTGACAACAGCCAACATTGGTGGGGCAGTCAAGGACATAATGGCATGGCTGGTAACAATGTAAAATGGCTCAACCACTGGCAGAGAGTTTGTCAGTTTCATATAAAGATTCAGGAGTTGGGGTATAGCTGAGTGGTAGAGCACTTGCCTAGCACACACAAGCACGACAAAACGAATAAATAAGTTAAAGATTTAGGCCAGGCACGGTGGCGCATGCCTGCAATCCCAGCACCCGGGAAGCTGAGACAGATAGATTGTCATGAGTCTGAAATCAGCCTGGGCAACAGAATGAGACCCTGTCTCAAAAAGAAAATAATCACCTACTCTTTGATATAGCAATTCTATTCCTAGACATTCTCTAAGAGAAAGGAAAACACATGTCCAAACAAAACCAAACAAAATTTATATGAGACTGTCCATACTTGTTAGCTATTAGCACAAACCAAGCTAGAAACAACCCAAATGCTCCTAATTAGAGAATAAGCAAACCAACTGTGGTTATGGGATGGAATGTTACTCAGTAATTTCACCTGCATGGGCCAAGAGCACAAAGATTACACTGAGCTGGTCAGAAAAAAGAGTACAATTCCATCTAAATTAAGTTCTGGAATAGGAAAGCTAATTTATGGTTAAAACAAATCAGAATCCTGGTTACTTCTGGAAGGGGCGGTTTAGACTGACTAGGAAAGAATATGAAGGGACTTTGCTGTGTGACAGAAATGTCATATATCTTGGTGAGGGTATATCATCTATTCCTTATTCAAAGTATACAGTTAAGATTTTTTATGATTTATTTATTTATATTTATTATTTTTATTTTATGTGTATGAATGTATTGCCTGCATGTAAGTGCTCCCGTGCCATGCAATACCCATGGAGGTTAGAAGAAGGCATCAGATTCCCTGGAACTGGAGTTACAGATGGTTGTTAACCATCATGTAGGTGCTGAGACTCAAACTTGGGTTCTCTGCAAGAGCAGCCAGTGCTCTTACCCGCTGAGCCATCTCTCCAGCCCAGATTTATTTATTTTTATTCTATGTGTATGAGTATTTTGTCTGTGTGTATGTGTGTATCACATGCATGCCTGGTGGGTGCAGAGACAGGAAGAGGGCATTGGATCCCCTGGAACTGGAGTTACAGACAGTTGTGAGCTGCCATGTGAGTGCTAGGAAACTCTACAAGAGCAGCAAGTGCTATTAACACTGAGCCATTTCTCTAGCCCCTAGAGTTAAGGTTTAAACATTTACATGTATATAATTTTAATTCAGTTATATCTAAAGTAATTTTTCAAGAGGTACACGATAGTTGGCCTTAAAACACGGACAAAATCAGAGAAAATACACCTATGTGTAGATTTGTGCATATGACAAATGGATTCATACAGAGGGGTACAAATGCAGGCAACCCTGTGTTCTTAAGCACCAGGGAGCATGCCCACCCTCAGGAGGGAGTAAGTCCTTCCTCCTGTCTGCCTTAAGTCAGACATGCACTGACCTTGGGCTCCCCTGACATCTTAGGGCTTCTGGGAGGTAACCCTGAGAAGACAGCATGTGTCCCAACTATGCCTGAAACAGGCAACAAACAGGGTCTGTGTGGAGACCAGAGGTGGATCTCCAAGGCCCACAGAATCCCACAGCAGCCCTGGCTGAGTATTCCCCAGCAGCAGTAATGAGAAATTAAACATCAGCCTTCTTGAATCCCCCTCAGAGCTTTCTTGAAAAGGGGAAACAAGCCTCCCTGCTGATGGTCTTCAGCTATTCCTGCCCAGCCCAAGAATCCCTCTTCAGATGTCTTCCCACAATTCATCTATGTTGTCTGTTTCACATGTGCCTGGGACATACACCATCCTGGAAGCATTTCCCTGAAGTCCTTTGATTTCCCACAGACCAGTGGATAGGGCAGCCTGAGGGCCAAGGTCAGAGTATACCAGCCTTCAGACTCAAGGAAGAGGGGCTGGAGAGATAGTTCAGAGGTTAAGAGCACTGGCCACTCTTGCAGAGGACTCAGGTTCAATTCCCAGCACCTACATGGTGGCTAACAACCATCCATCAGTAACTCCAGTTCCAGGGGAATCCAATGCCCTCTTCTGACCTCCATGGGCATTGCATGGCATGGGTGTACTTACACACATGCAGGCAATACACTCAATACACATAAAATAAAAATAATAAATAAAAATTTTTAGAAGACTCAAAGAAGGGCTGATTTTCATACTGAGAGAAGAGACTTGTCTTATCCATATAAAATCAATAGCTTCTAGCAAGCTGATGCCTCCTTCTTAACCCTGATGGAGGGGGCAGTCTCCTTACCCCATGACCACACAGAAAAGTGAGACAGCCACCAGGGGCAAAGTGGAGAGATGGACTAACCCTGAGGAAAGTGTCAAGCTGGAAAAGGAGGGAGCTAGAGGAATGCAGAGATCCTTAACAGTCAACTTCCTTCAGCATACAGAGGCCTCACCTGCCTCTGAGTGGGGGAGGGAAGGTGCACACAGAGGGCATTAGTGGCCCTGGGGGATAGCACTGAAGAAGCAACCCAGGAGCAGGCCTTCTCAATGGGAATTCCCAGACTCCATCACTTTCTTCTAAAAGGAGAACCTCTGACCTAGGGTCCCTCACACTTGCATGAGGAGGAACTCAGAAGCTGAAGTCAAAGGTCACCAACCAGCTGATCCAGCTGCCCAACCTACGTGGGGCTTCAGGGACCACTCTACCAGTTCAGGTGGGGTGGGGGACAGCCAAGCACTAGCAGAATCAACTTCTAGGAAATGCCCTAATTCAAGAGAACCTGAAGGTCAACCCAATTTCCTTCCCTCCTAGGGCCCAGGAAGATGTGGTCTGCAGCCCCAGGGGTGCTTCCTTAGGTCTCTTCCCACTCCCCCATCTCCCTTTCCTCTCCTCCTCCAGTCCTCCCTGAAGAGTCACATAGCGCTTGTGAACTTGTCACATGCTGAGCCATATGGCACCCTCTGCTCAGTTAAGGCCCCCTGTAGAACTGGCTCTTTGATGGTCCAGGACCAATGCTTCAGGATGGTCCCCTGGGAATCAGAACAAAGTCAGGCACACCATGGGGCCTGCTAAATGACTGCTGGTCCTTATAGGCATGAAAAACAAACTCATGAAGAGTAAGCCCTGGCAGTTATCCACCGCACACCCAGGCAACCAGCCCCCAGCCCTGCTCCCAGCCCACCCTGCCCCATCCTCAGCTTGGGCTCTAGCTGGGAACTGGGCTCCCATTCAGCCCATCTGTTCTGCATCTCTTGGGTGCTTTTTTCTCTGCTTCATATTGGGGGTGGGGAATCCCCTAGCAAAACAAACATTACAGCGGGCGGGGGGGGGGCAGGTGCAGGCCAGTTGCAGTGGCATGAGTAGCAAAGTAGTCAGCTATATTCCCCGCAATCCCTTCCCTCTGGGGGGTGCAGCTAGGAAAGAGGCTGTCACAGGGCGCGTGGGGTGGGTTGAGAAGAGTGTTTCACCAAAAGTGGTTGGATCCTTCCCAAAACTTTATTCTATTTCACTACTGGCTCTTTCAATGGGACCTTGCGCAAGTAAGTCCTTTCCCACTTCTCAGACTCCTATCTAGGAAGGAAATGTATAATCAATCCATCCCTGACCCAAGCTAATTAACAAAAGGGTATTCTGCACCCCTGTCCTGAGCCACACTACCAAGGGAACCCAGCCAGGCCTTCACCTTCAAAGTACCTGCTCAGAAGGGAGAAAACTGATTCATGGAGCTAGAGAGATTGGTAAAGCAGTTGGTAAAGTGCTTGCTATGCAAGCATGAGGACCCGAGTAGGTTACCCAGAACACATTAAAAGCCAGGTGTGGGGCAAACAGATATGGCTCAGCAGGTAAAGGTGCTTGCTGCCAAGCCATTTGAGTTCAATGCCTGGGATCCACATGATAGAAGGAAAGAATGGACTCTAGCAAGGTGCCCTCTGACCTTCATGTGCATATGATGGTTTGGGTGCACATATACACAATTAGTTAATTAATTAATTATTCATTAATTAGAAGACAGGCATGATGGTCTGTGCTTTTAGTCCTAGCTCTGGAGAGGCTGGGACAGGCAGATACCTTGGGGCTCTCTAGCCAGCCAGCTTAGCCTACTTGGTGAGCTCTAGGCCAGTGAGAGATCTTATCTCATGAAAGTAGGACGGGATTTTCTGGGGAAATGGGGGTTCGACGGGAGTAGGAAGGGCTAAGAGATGGTAATGGGGGTGGTACATGATCAAAACACCTTGTAGGTGTGGGTGGGTATGTGTGTGAAATTACCAAAAAACAAAATTTTTAAAGAAATAAAATAAAAAATATGACGTGCTGATTCCACCCTTGGAAACAGCCAGTAGAAACGGAGACAAGGAGCAGAGATCTGCTGGATATAAAACTCAAAGGTAGGAGAGGTGGAAGACCAGGCGCATAGCAAACTTCCAACCTGAAGGTCCTGAGCAGTCAACAACAACCCAAACCCAACCCACCCGAGGCCAGGGCTAGGACCCCCTCAATACCAGAGTAGAATGAACCAAATGGCAAGGAGCATCAACATTAACACTGAGTACAGTCCACCATGGGATGCTTCCTCTGTGGTGAGCAGGTTGGTGGGCACTGTGGTTTTATATCCCTAGAAAGCAGCTCCATACAAAGGGGAAATTTTCTAGTCACAGATTCAAACCACAATCATAGAATAAACCCAATAGCAGTCACAAAGAAACCAGATATAACTGACCACAACACCAGCCACACACAAGGTGCCCAGACTGAGACTTGGGGACAAGCCTCAGTACTCAGCTCTTTCCCTGACTAAGCCCAAGTCTTGATAGCCAGGGCAGAGCAGATTCCTGATTCAATATCTCTATCTCTATCTCTCTCTCTCTCTCTCTCTCTCTCTCTCTCTCTCTCTCTCTCTCTCACACACACACACACACACACACACACACACACACACAGAGGCTGGGGAACACATAAGAATTGAGTCTCCTTCTACACAATGGCTCCCTCGTTTTACAGTTCCACACCTTAGGGTCTCCCTGTCTCACAAGGGCTCTCTACACCCTCTGACACACACTACCTACACTCACTCCTCAGCACTGACACCTGCTGTCATCCCACCTCCCCAGAACTGGCCTCAGTCAACACTAGCCAAGTTTCCCATGCACTCCACATCATACATGGCCTCTCCAGTGGCTGACCCAGCTGCCTGTCTCTCACCATGAAGTGCTCATCTCTCTGTGTAGGTCCGAATTCTTTCCCAGAAGCCCCAGCACCAGCCTTTACAGGGAAGCAGGAGGAGGAGGTTTACCATGCCACCCCAGGAACCTCTTCTCACTCCACTCTCTACCTGTAAACCTGACCCACTGCTGCCTCAAGCCTGCCAACTCAGCACAAACAACCTGACCCTTATCCTCCCCTGCTAGGCCACCCCCAGCTCAGAAAACACTTGCACCGAGTCCTGTTGCTCACTACCTAGGGGCCATTCTTGCTTCCCTCTCTTCAAATCATCTTGTTTCCTCAATCTATCACCTAGAAACTCAGCTCTGACTACTTCCAAATAAGACCACTGGTGCCTTGTATACTTCTGATTTCCACTCTGCTGTCTCCCAGGTGTCCTCCTCACAGCATTCAAGATGATTGTTCAAAAGTCCCATCACAACCAGGGCTGGTAGTGCATGCCTGTAATGAGCTTGACCTAGTCCCTGCCTTCAGGCCCAGCCTCTTCATCCCTAACTCAGGATGCTCTGGTACTTCTGGTTTTCCAGGTCCTCTCCCTCCTCCTGCTTCATCTCTGGTACTCCTCAAGCTGCTCTACACTTCTAGTCACCTGAAATGCTGGAAAGATGCAGATTCCATTCAGTGATCTGAGGCAGAACCTGAGAGTGTGAATTTCTGAGACACTCACCGTGTGGCTGGTCCCTTGGCCTCACTTTGAATAGCAAGGATCTCAACTACGTCTCTGCTCAGACTCCACCTTAGCCTAAGTCCTCATCAACTCTCAGGGCCCAGCTGAAAGACCATTTCCTCTAAGAAACCCCACCTGCTCCTCTCTATGACCTCCTCAAGCCCCACCCTTCTATTCCCCCGAGTTATATGGAACTTCTGAGAACACTGCCTTCACTCAAACATCCATGCCTCCATTCTTGCCATTCCCTTCAACTTGGATAGACTAGAAACTCCAAGAAAGAAGAGAACAGTGGAGCTGGAGAGATGGCTCAGCAGTTAAGAGCACTGGCTATTCTTGCAGAAGACCCAGGTTCGAATCCCAGCACCCACATGGCAGCTAACAACTGTCTGTAACTCCAGTTCCAGAGGATCCAACTGCCTCTTCTGTCCTCCGTGGGCACTGCACGACACGGGTGCACTTACCTACATGCAGGCAATACATGCACACACATAAAAATAAAATAATTTTTTTTGGTCTTTTTGAAACAGGGTTTCCCTGTAAGCCCCAGCTGGCGTGGAACTCACTGTGTAGACCAGGCTGGCCTTGACCTCACAGAGATCCACCTGCCTCTGCCTCCCGAGTGCTGGGACTACAGGCGTGTACCACCATGCCCAGCAATAAAATAAATTTAAATAAAACAATTTTAAGAAAGAAGAGAATGGAACATCTTGTTCGTACTGAAGTCACTAAGCACCCAGCACTGGGCCTTGTACCTTAGCAGCGCCTGCCCTCACTGTGGGTCTTGTCTACTCTGCATCCCTATCCCTTCTTATACTAGTGCTTCAGTTTTCCAAGAACCATCCCAGCCCTTCTCTGTTTCTGTGGTGCGAGTCATGAGACCCAAGTCTGGCCAATCACAGCCTTCCATCTCTCTGGCCAATGAGTTTCCACCCTGGGACTTTTTTGTTTGTTGACAGGTAAACCAGGCTGGCCTTGATCTCACAGAGATCCACCTGCCTGTCTCCTGAGTGCTGGATGGAAGGCATGCACCACCACACCTAGCTCCTTCCTGGGATTTTTGTTGGAACTACTGGCAAAAAGTTACTCTTCTTTCCATGGGGAGCTACTTAACCTGCAGGGGCTGCTGTCACTCCCCTGCCACCACTGAGACAGGGTCTGTCAAAGAATAAAGCCATCACAGAGGAGAAAGTGAAGAAGCAGATTGCAGCTGTGCTTGGGAAAGTTTCTAAGCCAAAGTGAGTTGTGTTTCTGTCACTTGCAACCAAGAATCCTGACTAATGCAATATTCAAATAAACACTGGGTGCTGAGTGAATTAAACAATCATGTGGGAGAAGCCTGCCAAGAGAACCTCGTTGACTCCTCCAAGGCATTCTGTGTTCTCCCTATAAACTCCTGCCATTGGTGAGCAAAGACAAGCTTCCCACACCCCACTCTGCAGACCGAACAGCTGAGATTCAGAATGGCCACATCCTCCCCACTGTTGCCCTATGCCAACAAACCACCTCAGCAGCTGGGTTACATACCAACCCTGGACTAGGCTGACAGGAATGGCTCAGCTTCCAGTTCCTAGGCACCCCACCAGGAGAGGAAAGCTGTGCCAACCACCTTGTACCCTGTCCTGTACCCTTCCCACCTCGGAACACCTGGCCCAACTAGGCTCTGCTACCATTGTCCACATCCTTGCATGTGCCACATGGCTCAGTGTGAGGTAGGCGTCACCCGAGATGATAGCAGGCAGTGGATGGTGTCAGAGAAGAGGGAAGCTGGTTAGATCAGCAGGGAAGAGATGCTAATTTCTTGTACATCATCTCAGAGAGGATTCCCAGGACAGGGACACCAGCTGGCCTCAAAGGCCCTTTGGGTGACTTAGGGGTCAGGGGTGCACAGCAGCCTGGGCAGGAGCCTAGCTGAGCCAAAAGTCCTCTCTGAGGGCCAGCCCAGGCTTGGGTGGTCATCCCACAGGAGTTGGGGGTAGGAACTGAGAGGTAAGCACAGAAGTGCATGAGAAGGGTCACAGTCTCCTTTTCAAGAAGGAGAGGGTCCAAATCTTGGAATCTGGGGACAGTGCACCCCTGCGGCCAAGGCTCCTGATGGGAATTGAACCCCAGAGTCTCCAAGACAATTCTCCCATAGAGGCTGAGGTCACAGGACAAGTTTCCTATAGAGACTGGGTTAACAGCGCCATCTTAGAGGGGCAAATCAGAGACTGGCAGATCAGTATGCCAGTGCCATCTCAGTCCTAGGAAGACTCGCCCAGCCCCAGTCAGTCTTACATGGCAACCCCTTCAATGCCCAGCTGTACTGTCTCTTCTGCTTCCTCCAGCCTGGGTCCCTTGTTCCAACCCCACCACTCAACATGGCCTCTCAATAATTCTACCAGCCCTACTTCAGCCCCACTCTGTTTCCTCACAGCCCCTTGACAAAGACACCCAAGTCTCAGTCACACTTTCCTTCCACTCTACCCAACTTAACTAGATACTGTCTCCCAAGACATTGAATCCTCCATGTCCCCCCTTGCAATAGGAACATCTGAACCTGGAGCCAAAGCACCAAGACCTCCAGACATTCTCTGCATGGCCTTTCTCCCCACTTCCTAGTCCAAGTCTCTTACCTTCATGGTTGGAGGTGCAGTGAGAGGAGGGGACAGTGGCCGATCTGGGAGGGTCACATCCGAGCTGTTGGCCAGCTCCTGTTTCCTATGAAGAGACCAAAGGACATACAAGTCATGAGCAAGGGCCTTCTAGAGCATTCCCTCTGTGACCTAAGAGGGACTGGGCTTATGGACATAGTTTAGTGTACTAAACTATGTACACTTGTTTGCTTTACAGAAAATCAGAGTTGCGTACATTTCTTCACTAGGCTATACTAACATCCAAAGCAGGGAATATCTCCTGAGGATATGCAAGTCCTCAGGTGCATGCCAGAATCTTCAAAGATGGAACCCAAGAATACTTTATCCGCTCTCCAGGTGGTTCTGATGCACCCAGAGTCTCAGAACCACCAATTCTAAAAGATACAGGACTAGGGACAGAGAGAGAAGGGGAAAGGGATCAACATGTGGGATTCATCCTTCCATGGGTACCTCTGTCCATTTGGGCACAGAGAGGAGAGAGGGAAGGAGGAAGGACCCTAGCCAGAGAGCCAACCTTGGGAAGACAGGGCTGCCTGCTGTGAAAGCTGCAGGTGAAACTTATTTTAGTCCATGTGGGCTAAGACCAGGGAGAGGCAGCTAAACAGAGTTGTTATCACCATGGCAACATGATTGCGACAAGTTCGCCACTCACATACTCCCCACTTCCCATCTGGCCCTTGCTGGTGACCAGGGAGAGCTTGTTTGCTGTCCCATTACCAGGCAGACTGCTCGGGTTGGGAGAAGCCTTTGGAGCAAATTATGCAACAGGGCCATCTGGGCAGAGCGTGGGGAATCCCCCAGTGGGCCAGGGACTCTGATGTGCCTGGGGAGGGAGGGACAGAAAGGCGAGACAACAGTACTGAAAGCCTTCGAAGACCATAACTGAGCTGTTAAAGCCCCCAGCTTCACAAGAATTCCATCCTGAAGCAGCCAAGAATCCACTCAGTACCCATGGTATGTTAAGTGACCAAGGCCCCCACTGCCACCTCAAGAGAGCCCTTTGTACCTCTTTCCAGCCCATGATCTGCCAGTGGGAGTGGCAGCCCCAATCAATGCTGCTTCATAAGGAAACCCACATTCCCTAGAGCCCAGTCCCCCAACTTCCCAGAGGGAAGTTTCAGTCCTGGAGCCTAGACATAGTCTCATCCAGGTTCTCTAAGCCCATAGGACAAGCCAGTCTAACACCTCTTGAGAAACCAAGCTGGAGACAGGGCCTTAACTTCCTGTCACTGTGACCCTTGCTTCCCTGCAGCAGCTACCCGCACTGTCCTCTAAGCAATCAGACAGGGGCTGGTGAACATCTGGCTTGACTTAGGATTCACATGACTCCATTAACCTCACCCCTGGCCAGCTTCTTTCTCTCCTCCATCTGCCTCTGTCCTTATTTCTTCCTGCACCTTCATAATGAAGTTTATGACAGCTGGAGGGGGAGGGGTCTCCTCCTTCCTGGTCCAGACTGTTACTGGTCCAAGAACCATTAAGGCCAAGACTCAGCCACTCACATTCTCTCTTTCTCTCTCTCTCTCTCTCTCTCTCTCTCTCTCTCTCTCTCTCTCTCTCTCATTCACACCCAAAGAAATAGAAATGCAGCAGCTGTCTCTTGACTCAAGCCATCAGCTTCCTCTTTCACATAGCACCTCAGCTATGGCCACTGCACTGCACTGTGGTCACCTGACTGTGAACCCAGCCAGCTGGCCCAGCACAGCCTCTGCCCTCTGCCACTCAGCCCTCTTCCAAGAAGCCACTGCTTCTCTTGTTGGGCCTGGCCTCTGAGAACAAAGAGGGATGAAGGCTAATCAAGGATGGTAAGTACCACACTCAGGTCTCCTAAGACCTGACGGGGAAAAGTAAGCAGGGAAGAGAGAGGAGGAAAATTCCCACCCAGAGATCAAAAGGCTGCTCTAGGTTTAGCTGAGGACTTCTGGCCCATGCCTCTGGAGATGTCTTGTAGATGTCTTGACAAACAACAGCCCTGTCTCTCCAGGAACACAACCCTGAGGAGGGTAATGTTGGCAGACTTTTACATCACTGGTTCAGTGATGCTCTACACACAGTCATGCAGTCTGGTTCTGGGTCCACACAAAAAGGCGAATGTAGGATTCCAGACCCATGGGAAACACCAGTTTGAGGCAGAGATTAGAAAGATGTGGCTGTCCATGGAGGAATACCAAGGACTGCATCAACCCCCAGAAACTAGAGACAGGAAAGACTTGTCCCCAGAGCCATCAAAGCGAGCATGCTCCTGCTGGCACCTTGTTGGAGTTTCATTTTCAGCCTCCAGAACTGAGAAAATAAATGTCTGCTGCCTCAAGCCAGTTTTAGTACTTGGTTACAGCAGCCCCAGGAAAGTATTACATTGCCCAAGTTCTTATTTCTAGCCTTGGCCTTGTGATGAAAGCTCAAAATCAAGAAGGTGAAATCCCTGCTTCCACCTCACCACCACCCCCCATCAGCTGAGTCCAACCTTGTCCTGCCCCAGACCTCATGACAAAGACATTTACATGCGAGCCACCCCACTTCCAGGATGCCAGGCCAGACCCAGTCACCAGCTAGTACAGAGATAAGACACAGTAGAAGCTGCAGAGCTGGTGCAATTCCAGCCGTTCTCTCCCACTCGGTAAACACATCACACAGGAGAGGTGAGACTGACACGATTCTATCAAGGGATAAACTTTCAGTTTGCTCTCGTTTGTTATAAGCAAAATGTAAATCATTAGCAGACATGACAACTTTCTTGTGAGCCACAGTGTCATGACCCTGAGATCGAAAATTGCCCTTCCACTGGTCCAGACAAACATACACAGATGTTGTCAGGATGCAGGGCTCCATATTCACCCACGGGTCCATGGGAACCCATATGAGGAGCTGTTCGAGATCAGTGCAGGCTAGAGAGAAGGGAAGAAGAGGGTGGAGAGAAGGCAGAGGGGAGGAGGAAGACTGTACTCTCAGCTGAAAGAGAGGGGCATGAGGGCACTGAGTGGGCAGGTCACCTAGGGAGGTCCTAGAGGTGCTGCCCACTCTGCATCTCTGCTGCCACAGAGCCAGATAGGCTAAAGTTCCCCACTCTGGATTTGAGCCCTAAAAGCATAGGAGATCTCAAGGCAAATGGGAGGGTTCAGGGTGGCCAGAGGAGGTCCCTCCTGACTTTAGCCAAATGCAACTTCAGCAAGAAAAGGTATAGGGGCCTGGAGGAGAAGCTGACTTACCCTGGTGGGGCTGGGCAGAGCCTTGAGTAGAATCCCTATGTAAGCACCCAGGCATTCAGGATCCACACCTCCTCCCTCAAAAGGCTGTGCCTCAGACCCCTGAGGTAAGTACAGTAGTGCATCCTATCTTGAAAGTGCTATAGTTTGGCTCTACCTGCTACTCTGCCGTATGATCTCACCTCTCTGTCTCAGTGCCTTAACTGAAAACACAGGGATAATGAAGTTGTGAGGAATTAAACATAGTGCTGTGGAATAAAAACATGAAGTCCTATACAGCCACAGACCAGGGTGATGATGACAGCAAACAGAGAACTCATAAAATGGTGACCTGGAGGCCAGCAGGTAAAGACACCTGCCCTAAAGGTTGATGATCTGAGTTCAGTCCCCAGGCACATATGTTGGCAGAGGAGAACTGACTCCCACAGCTGTCCTCTGACCTCCACTTGCATGCCATGCCCCATGCACACCCAAAGACACACCCACAGATACACCCACACAAATAGACACACACACTCAAATGCATGCACGCACACTAAATAAATAAATAATAAAATGGTGATCTGGTCTCCAAGTACAGAAAGAGTAGCAAAGGGCCAGGCTGTTTAAATGTCTTAGAAAACATTTCTTCCATTTCAAATAAGCAGTAGCAGCCCTTGCCCTAGAGATCTGCTCTCAGAATCATAACCACCAGTTAATAATCAACAGCAGGAAAATACCACCTAGCAACAGATGGCCCTGGGGCCAGGTGCAAGGCCTCCCTCTGGCAGAGTTCTCACAGACCTTCATCTCCTGGCTCCCCGGCCATCCCACCACTCACAGTTATGCTCACTCTTGCTTTCCAAACAGTCAAATAGAGGAACACAGACAGCTGGATATGATGAACAGCTTCTCAGGAAAACCAAACAAAAAGGAATGGGAAATATGATTTACGGTAGCAAATGGTGGAAACAACCCAAAGGTCCATCAGCCAAAGAATGGATGAACCAAGTACAAGAATGGAGTACTGGTCCCCAATAAGCAGGAAGGGCACACCGACATACTATGATACGGTGAACCTTGAAAGCATTATGCTGAGTGAAAAAAAAAAAAAGAAAGCAGTCATCAAGGGAAACGTACTAGATAATCCAGTTCTGAGAGGGGTCTAGAACAGGCAAAACCTTGAGGGAGGAGGGCAGAGAAAGCAACCGCTAATGGGTAGTTTCTCTTTGAAGTGGTAAGAATGTTCTGAACTAGATTGTGATATGAACACTTTCAAAGGACGAATTTCACGGTGTATTGAATTGTATTTCAATTTCTGAAAAATGAACAAGGAAAGAAGGACTGGGGGGGGGGTCTCTCATTCCTTTTGTTTAAGTTCCTCTCCAGCTGCCTTTTAAGCCCCGGGCCCCAGGCAGCGTGTCCTTGCTTTGAGGCCATGAACACTCATGGTAACTGTTAGGTGGGGCTTGCTTTCTACTGCCACCTGTTAAAGTGACACTTTCTTTCCCACACTGAGCACTCTTAAGCACCTGTAGCTCAACTAAGCATTAAGAGAAATTTTAGAGTTCTAACTTTTCACATGCCCCACCCTACATAGCCAGCTGGACCAGAAAAAAAATTCTCTAAAAAGAAATTAAATGCTCCAAGGTTACTGGTCTTTAGACACAGACCCAAAGGGCCTGAGAGGTGGCTTAGAAGTCAGGCTGAGCTCCCGCCAGCTCTGGCCCTGGCAAGTGGCAGCCTTCACTTCTTAGAGTCTCTGCTTTCTCCTCTACAGAGAGGACAGAATAGATAGGCTCTACTCCCCTCCTGCTACAAGACTCCAAATGTAGTACTTGACTCCTCATTATGACTCGTCTTATCCTCACAGGAGCAGAGAATTACATGGTTACTGGACAAGCTAGATGGAGGCATAGCCAGCAGAGACCCAGCGGTGAAGGCTGAGGGCTTGTGCTCAGAGAAGTTTGCCAGGTGTCAACAGAGACCTGGAACCAGCAGCATGCTCACATGGCCCTCACTTCAACCCCCGGTGATGCTGGGACATTCCCATAGGTAAGAAACAAAGTTTGACAATGTCTGTCCATGCATACTGAATAGGCTGGAGAGCCAGGCTGGAGCCTTAGAGGGAGGCAGGCAAGCAGGCAATGTGTGCCATGGTTCAGGAGTACTGGTTTGAGTGTCTGATAGACCTGGGCTTGAATTCCAGCCTCAGTCTGACCAGCTATGTGGTCAGGTTATTTCTCCTCTCTGTGCATCAGTTTCCTCACCTTAAGTGGGGCTGTTCTCCTTCCCCCACCTTTTGGGGGTGGTCTTTCTTTGAAACAGGGTCTCCTTGTAACCCCAGCTGGTCTAGAACTCACCATGTGGACCAGGCTGGCTTTGATCTCACAAAGATCTGCCTGCCTCTGCCTCCTGAGTGCTGGGATTAAAGGCATGTGCAAGCATGCCTACCCCCACCCTGTGCCAGTTTTAATAAGGCCAGGAAAGCCCTCAATGCAGTGCCTGGTGTAGGCCGCAGCACTGTAGATAGTGCCACTGCTGTGATGGTGGCTCTTGTTGCTCCAATTAGAAGGAATAAGACTAGTAGAGGAGGGGCGGAAAGCCAGTCAGAGAGCAGGAATCACTACAAAATCTGGGGAACCCAGATACCCCAGGTGCTCTGGACCCTGAGTCTAGGAGGCCAGATGTAAGAGGCCACTGCTGGGCTGGCGGGGGCCCACATAGGTACCAGGAGTGTGCTCAGAGGCCACAGCACTAATGTGAATCCTGCTATGTTGGGGCCAATGTGTGAGAGGAAGAAAGGGAAGAGTTTAGCAGAGCTGGCAGGGAGGGTAGGACAACAGCACAGGAGCTAGGACTGAGAGGCTATGGTGGGGGAACTGGGTGGATATGCCCCTGTGACGAAGGGGCAGGTGCTGCTCCACCCAGCAGGGTTAACCTGGGTGCTCCATTTCATCCCCATGCATACCCTAAAGTCACCCCAGAGATTCAAAACACAATGCTAGACATTTGGTGACTCACATCTCCACCAAATGGCAACCCCCAATCACAATTCAATCCCATGGTTCATGGATGCAGAGACCAGCAGCCCCTGGAAGAAACCATTAGATGTCATCCAGTAGCCTAACTATACAGACAGAGATATTGCGGCCTGGAGAGTCACAAAGGTGCCTCCCTCCTCCTCTCCTAAGAGAAGTCAGCTCAGGCTGAGCATGCCAGAAATGAGCAGCCATAACTCCAGAAGAACATGTCAGGAAGCACAACTCATTTATGCACAGACATTTACAGAGTACCTACTGACTACCAAGGCCCTCTGTGACAGAAGAGGAGAGAGCTAATGGTTCATGGGTCCCCATAAGGAGCAGACAGGCAGTAGAAGCCTGGGCTGGGGAAGGAGAGGCCCAGAGCTACACAGGAGATAAGTTAGGTATGATAGGCATAGACTACTACAAGCCACACTCGGAACAGCAAGAGGCACGGGCAACTGGAAAGTGGGGACGCCTACCCAAGGCTGAGTGACTGCAGTTTCTCTTTGGGTATGTTGGTTACAGATGGCTCTGCCCTTCTCTGGCAAATCTTGAAGCCCGAAACTGAGACAAGAGTAGGAGAAAGGGTACTCAGAAGGCACAGGACACAGTAAGACCAATGAGCCATGGAGAGCCAGCTGTGAACATCCCCTTGTATCCTACAGTGGGGTACCCACACAGGCAAGTCATCACTCCCTGGGAAGCTTTCAGAGTTGACCAAACCAAAGCATCACAGCTCACATGCAAGGAGGTGGTAGCTCCAGGACCCAGTGGGATATCTATGTTATCTCCAAATATCAAAGAAGATGATCCCTGCAGAAGTGAAAAGCACAAACCGTCCTGGTAGCGTTCCACACCCACATAAAGGAGAGAGAGAGAGAGAGAGAGAGAGAGAGAGAGAGAGAGAGAGAAAGTGCCAATGGGCCCAAGGAAGAGAGAGCCAGGCCAGCTAAGGTAATCACAGAGGAGGTGACATCAGCCCCTCAAAGGCCAATGCCAGCAATCCACAAGGGCCTCTCACTACCCACCACGATCCTTTGGAAGAAATGTTACTGACTCTACTTTTCATATGGAGAAACTGAGACTCAGAGAGATTAAGTAACTTGCCCAAGGTTGTGTCACTGGCTGGAAGGTAGCAGAGCAAGACCTGGACTTGGGCCATCTGGCTCTAGAGTCCATGACCTTAACCACCAGCAGCTCAAGGGGGACTTCCATGTCTCGCTGCTTCTCTGAGTTGGATGCATGCAACCCTGCTGACACCCGAGGTGATGTGGGGAGACCTGCATTGCAACACTCAGATTTTACAGGAACCTATTCATGTCAGGCCATGCTGACTGTCCTTTTATGGTAATGGCTTAAAGTTGCCTTCAAGAGCAAGTCCATTAAAGTAAAACGGAGCCAGTTAAAGGAAAATGTTCAGTAACGTGACAGCAAGAGTGAAGGAGTCTAAGGACAGAGAAGTAAGGATACAGGCAGTAAGCACTCTGAACTCTACCTGGCTGGTCTCCAAGGCAGGGTTGGCTGCCCTGCAGGGCTCCAAGAAGAGGATTTCAGGGCAGTAAAGAAGGTCCCAGGCAGAGAGAGGAAGGAAATGGAAGGGGCTTGTGTGCACTTATAGCCAGAGAAATGAAAGCACCAGATTCCTAAGACACTAAAGAGGCTGAACTAAGAGGGCCCGGCCACTGGAGGTGAAGGAAGAAGACCATGAACCAGCAAAAGATTCAGTTTTCAGAAGAATGCATGACTGGCGTTTCGACCATGATACAGAGAACTGGATTTGCAAAAGGCGTTTGATAAGGCACTCATTTCAGACACAGTGGGCTGGGGGTTAAGCAGACCCTAACCAGACACAGGTATGAGGAACACAGGTGTAGTTGGGGCCACAAAAGGTGAGGAGAGGAGGCCCTGGAAGAGCTGGTAGGGCTAAAGAAGCAAAAAGGAACAGGAGAGGAGGGCAATGTCTGAGGAGGGTACAGTGGACAAGTCACCCACCCACTGGACCACAGGCTCCCTTCCCAAGCATTGAAGACACCCCTACCTGACCATACCTGTGCCCTCCAGCCTGTGCTGCCCACTGCATCATTTGCAAACTGCCAACAGAACAGCTTTGCTCATGTGCTCAGCGCTTCTGTTCACCACTACCTGATCTCAGCTGAGAGCTACATCAAGATCAGAGCAAAGGAGGTCAGCTCACGAGGTCGCAGATGGCCTCAGACTCAAACACAAAAGCACTAGGAGACTATCAGTGTCCTCCCAGCCCTGGAGTGTTTCTTAGCCTGGAGGGAGAGAGCATGCAAGCTCATTTCATGACTCGCTCAGTTTGAGTACATGGCATTTATCACAATAAAACATCATTTGTAAGCAGTGATAAGTATGTTCCTTCACTTCCTTTAGGAAATAGAGATATCTTGAGTTCAGACTTCTGCAATGGGCATGTCAGACTGATCACATGCATTTGCTGCACATTTTCCAAAACCCCTGAAAATAAGTGAGAAAAAAGTCTGAGCTGCTAGAATAAATGTTTAACAGAAGAGAAAGATTCCGCCTATGAAAGAGCATAGGTGCTCGGAAAAGGGGCAATGGAAATGGAATGGTAGCTGCCACGTTGAGGAAGATGCAGATGAAAAGAGGATGCTTTACCCTCAGGTCCTGCACCTGAGATGCAGAGCCAAAAGATGAGCAGGGAGAGGAGACTGATGGACATCTGAAAGGTTAAGCCTTTGGAGTCCCTCCCCCCATTACTTCCCCACCAGTCAGACGATGCGCCCCAACCTGCCACCATAGAAAAGTGAACGATCATTAAGAAAGATAACATCTGGGTTCCTTAATGCATAAGTCGATTGCTACTCACTACTGACTAACACTCCATCACTCCATTACTTTACGTGGAAGCCTCCAGACAGCAAGTCAATCTGTCCCACCAAACTCCCAATCCAACCCCCAGTGTCTCACTCTTGGGCACAGGGAGAAAGCCAAGGATGAACTGAGGAAGCCTCTAACATGGTGCCAAATAAACAAGACCCTTAAGGAAACAGACAATGGGAGGGATCAACGGAAATTGCAAGTCACTGTTAATTAATGTCCTCTGAGAAATAAGACATGATATTGCATACATGACACATCGGGGAACAAGAAAGAGAACTTAGAGGTTAGTAATATAATTGGAGGGCTGAGGTTATAATTCAGCTGTAGGAATTTTCCAGGAAGGAGAAAGGCTGAGCGTGTAAAAGACAGAAACAGAGAAGGGGGGTGGGCAGCAGCTGGAGAGATGGGTCAGCAGTTAAGAGCACTGGCTATGCTGGATCCACTTGCAGAGAATCATTCCCTAGCACCCAAATGGCAGCTAACAACCATCTGAAACTCCAGTTCCAGGGCTCCAAGGCCTTCTTTTGACCTCTATGGACACTGAACAACATGGGTGCATACAGGCAGGCAAAATATTCATACACTTAAAAAAAATAACTCAAAAAAGAAGAGGAGGAGGGAGAAGCAGGAAGAGAGGAAAGGAGGGGAGGGGAGGGGAAAGGAGGACAGGTGAGGAGAGGGGAGGAGAGGAGCAATGAGAGGATGAAAATATCAGAGGATCCAACATTTGACCTCTGGATTATTGAGTAAGTTCCAGAAAATGATAATAGAAGAAAAGACAAGGAATAATACCCAGATTTGGTCTCCCTGTGAAGCCCTGGAACTAAAGTTACAGATGGTTATTAGTGGCCATATGAGTACTGGATATCTAACCCAGGTCCTCTGGAAGAGCAGCCAGTGCTCTTAAGCACAGAGCCATCCCTCCAGTCCCACTGTTTACATCTTACTAGTGGCACTCTTGTATGCACTTTCCTTAAACTGGAGTTGGCCCCATTACTCATTTTTGACCCAGAGAATGGAACAGAAATACCATTACTTAACTTCTGTGGCTGAGTCACAGGAATTCTTGTAGCTTCTACCTTGATCTCTAGGAACATTTACTTTAAGAAACACAAGGCAGCACATGAAGTATGACTGGCTGAGACTGCCATGCTGAGCCACTCCACATGGAGAGGCTATATGGACAGAGACATCCAGCCAACTCCCAGATGTTCCAGGCACCCAGTCTCTGAACATGGAGAAACCATCCTGTACCTTTCAGGCCCAGTAGATGCCATGAGAAAGAGAGCCTGGGAACCAGGCAGAGCCAAGGCCCCTGAGCCACCTCCAGTATCTGAGCCTCCAAGATGAGGTCCCAGACACTGTGAAAGTACAGACCAGCATCCATCTAACTAACATGTCCCAGCTGAACTTCCAATCCATAGAACATAAGCATGGTACAATGGCTATTTTACCATAACAGGAGCAAATTATCAGAGAAACAAGACAAGAGCATTTTCTAGGACTGACAGTCCTAAACCTTTCTTAGTCTACCAAGTGCCCAGAACACAAGATCTACCCCAGTCTCAGGACACATAGGTAAATGAAAACTCAATGGCTCTGGAGAATACATATCAAATGGAGGAACATGAATATGGATACCAGCAAACTTTTCAATATCAGCTCTAGAATGCAAGGATACAATGTTCTTCAAAATGATCTGAATCTAAAATTCTATACACAGGCTATAGACCAAATAATAAAGATATTCTAAAATATCTTCTTATAATAAGAATTCTTTTAAAATTTAGCCTTTCATACTCTTTCCTGGAAAACTATCATTAAAGAGCAATTGCCCATTCAAGGACAGAAGGCTCTAGAAATGAGGTCTCGTTAGAAAAAAATAAACAGAGTATCTAATAGGTGCAAGTTTCCAGGGGGAAGACCATTAAAGGAATTATAGTTGAATAAACTACAATGATTTAGAAAAGTAAAGACAGGTACATAGAAAGTCACATTATGTTGGAAACCTGGAAACATGAATTAATCATTAACTCTAGGAAAAATGAAAAAGTTATACAAGAAAGAAAATGCAATTGCAGCATGTGCCATGGTTTAACAAACAATATTTGCCCTGTCATAATAAGTAAATATTGGCTACTGAATTGAACCCAAAGATGGTGCTGCTAGGTGGATACATTGAGTATTAAGGGGCCTTATGTCTTGGCTGAATTTCTGGTAAACCCAAACTGAGCAATGTCGAGCACAAGAGCATATTAAACTACCAATGCTAAGAAGCCACTTCCTTTTTCTTTAATTTTTATTTTACATGAATGAGTGTATTGCCTACATCAGTGTCACCCAATGCCCTCGGAGGTCAAAGGAGGGTAACAGATTCCCTGAAACTGGAGTTACAGATGGTTGTTAGCAGATGTGGGTGCTGGGAATTGAACCTGGACCCTCTGCAAGAGCAGTCAGTGCTCTAACCTCTGAGCCATCGCTCTAGCCCCAGAAGCCATTTCTTCTAAGTGCTAGGAGCCACTTTGCCACAGGGCTGACCAGCCTCCCACCTAAGCCATCACTCTCTTCCACTCTAAGACTGTCTACAACTCTTAATTCTTCTGAATAAGTGGATACAGTGGCATACCAGACCAGGGGTTTCCATCATTGGTTGAAACTAAATAACAGTCTTGGCGGGGACAGACTCAGCATTTCAAGGTAAACATGTCTGATCTAGTCAATTGATAGTTATTACTATCTATGAAAGTTTCACTCATTAGAAAGAAGACTGCTTGGAGCTGTCTTCCAGCATGGAGACAGGGCACAAAGCCCATCCTCACACTTGCCTTTCTTTGCTGTGACCATAGCACATCACTGGAAGATAAATGCCAAAGGTAAGGAACTCTACCTGTGGCCAAACCAACAAACACAAAAATCTCTGCCCACAGGGACCAGGTCTACCACCACATTTCAAAAGCATGCTCAAAGTCACCAACGGATGAGTCAGATCCAGGGACAGCAAACCTCTGCCTCCTCCTCTAGCACCAGCCTTTCGTGGGCTTGCTCCTTTCTAGGAAGGAAAAGCAGGGAGCCTGCAGGGACTCCAGCAGATCATGAGGTACTCTGTGGCTGGAGGGCTCAGAAAAAGCAAGACCTCCGGGTGATAAGCAGAAAGCTATGTCCCTACAAGCCTGTGTCCTTCAGCTGGTCTGCCATGGGTACCCCACCCACTTTCTGACCCCAGCACAATGCCTGGCACTGAATAAACTGGGCATGAATAAACAAGAAATTCACAGACCCTGAGAGCTAGAGGGCTCAGTTCAATCTAGCTTCTACCACAAATGGCTTGCTCACTACTCCTGCATTGGCCAACCTCAACTCTCTGCTTAACAGTCTGAGGCAGAGTTCACCCATTTCCCTGCAGTGTTATCTCTAACCTCATGTTGCTCCCTGCCTTAGCTTTATCCTCTCCATAACAAATGGTAAAGTTAACAGAAGTGCTCTTCAGCATCAGCGGCATCGTCCTATCAGCTACCATTTACTAGACACAATGGTAAACACTTTACACATACTAGTTCATTTAATGTTTTCAACAGTTCTACAGGGTAAATATAGAATTATTCTCCCAGCTTATAGAAGAAGAAACTGAGGCTCACGGAGGCTAACTGGCTTGTAGAAGGCCACACAGTAAATAAGTGGCGGGGCTGGGAGTCTGAAGAGCACTGAGGATACACTTCAGAGTGCTCCCCTCTGCCCTGGTCTGCTGAGGTCCTGGAGTCACTCATTAACCCTTCTGTGGGGGAAAAGGGTCGTTTGAGGGCCTTGAAGCACGTTCCTAAACAAATCTGACATCCCAAAAGCAATGCTGTTTGAAAAAGTAACTTAGATGAGCATTATCTTGCTTTAAGAGAATGTTATTTTTTATTTGCTAAATGACTATCAAAAGTCCATTCAGGGGGCTGGAGAGATGGCTCAGCAGTGAATAGCACTGGCTCTTGCAGAGGACCCAGGTTTGGTTCCCAGCACCCACATGGAGCCTAACAACCATCCTTAACTCCAGTTCCAGGGGATTCAATGCCCTCTTCTGGCTTCCACAAGTACTGCATGCACAAGGTGCACTTAACATATTCAGGCAAAGCATTCACACATTTTTTTTTTTAATTTAAAACTTCTTTCAAGCCAGATTTGGCAGCACATGCCTGTAATCCCAGCCTGTAATTCACTTAGGAGACAATATCAGGACTATTGTGAGTTTGAGACCAACCTGGGTGACACTGTCTAAAAAAAAATCAAGGGCTGAGAATGTAGCTCAGGAGGCAGAATACTTGCCTCACATGCACAAGGCCCTGGTTTCCATCACTAGTTCAGATCTTTGCATTTTTGTTTTTCTTTCATATTTCTTTTGTTTTATTGTGGAGGGGGCACGTATATGTCCTAGCACATGTGAAGGTCAAAGGACATCATTCAAGAGTCAGTTCTCTCATTCCACTACATGTGGGTCCGAGGGATCAAACTCAGGTTGTCAGTATTGGCAGCAAGCATCTTTACCTAACTGAACCATCTTGCCACCTGCCTGTTCTTTACATTTTCATTGTAAACATTAATACATAGTCATTAGGGAAAAAATTCAGAGAATCCAAGTGCAACTAATAAAGTGGCCTGGGTGTACGGAAGGACCCAGTCACATCTGCTTTCTGTTTTTCAGAAGTGACATGTCACACCAGAGTGCCAGGCCCCAGAGAGCAGACTCGGCACCTGCCACAGGGAATCAAGGCTGAGAAAAGACTGGCGTTCTGGCCTTCAGCTCAATCATCTCCAGCTGCCCTGGTCACTTAAGTGACAAGATGATACATCAATGTCAATAACACTGAAGGGTCTGCCCTGGAGACATAGTTCTTCTTCCCAAGGGACATGAAGTCAGCCTCAACAGGCAGCTGGAGTCACTAGGAATGAAGGATTCCTGCCCAGGACCTCTGTCTCCTCCTCCCAGATCTGATCCATGCCCCAAGTTTCCAAGACCAAATGGTGACAGTAAGAGGCCACTCCTAGGTCCAGTCAGAAAGCCATCTGAGCAAACAGGCACTACTTAAGCCCTGATCAAGAACTCAGTGCAGGCACAGGAGAAACAGCTACCAGAGGGATCGCAGAGTCTGTTCTCACTGAAAGAGCTAGTCACGGCATCAGGACTCAGTGGGGCACGGGGCCTCACCTCTGCTGACCTCCATCCTTCTCCTAGCCATGAGTTCAGCCCTACACATTACCATCTGTGGTACCTGGCTCCTTTGACCATCTGGAAACTATTTGTTGAAAGAAGAGCTCCTAGGTGAGTGCCCAGGAGAAAGCATGAAGAGGACCTTCAGCCAGACCTTCCCAGAAATGTACACAAGAGGCTGAAAGCACTCTGACACAGGAACTGTCTCACCGTCTCCACTAGCATCCAAGGCACTTTCCTACATTAAGGCCCTCAAAAAAAAAAGGTGTGCTCACTTGTATATGATCTAGGCACACTCCATTGTCCATTTTGTCTCTACCTACAATGCAGATGTACATTGTTATGTTGTTTGAAGAATGGTGAAAAGTCTATACATACTCAGTAAGACTGTTTTGTTTTGGGGTGGGTTTTGTTTTGGGGGGGTTCAAATATTTTGGTTGTTCGTTGGTTGAATCCAGGGATGCAGTCCCCATGGATATGGAGGGCTGAGGCTATAACAATTGGTAGTGATTGTGTTTAAGCATTTACTAAGGCCACCTCTACCAAACAGTTTTCTGAGGCTGATCAGGGTGAGGTATGATGTTTCCTCTTCTACATGGAGGAGTCGGCTGAAGCTTGGCAAAGGCGGAATGCTAGCTAAAGGAAGCACAGTTAGCCAGTGGAGGAACCACACTTAAACTCAAGAACGCTCTAGAAGGCCTGCAGTTGCACCACATGTGTATGTAGGTAGATGAATGAAGAGGAACATGAATAGAAGGACCATCAGCCCCTCAACCTCCCAGCTCTGCATCCTCTCTGCATTCCCCCCTGTCCTCGCAGCACATGGCAAGACAGGGACTGCATTACACGCACTGTTCTCTGCTCCCTCGTGGTCTTATCAAAAGAGTAGTTTTCACTTGCAATGTGAAGCTTCCAGGGATGGTGCCCTGTGCTCCTTATTCCTACAGACACACACACCTCAACAATGCTCAACAATCAGTTCCTGACTGACCCAACAAAGGACATGGCCCTCCTCCCTGGAGAGAGGAACTTGGCAGAGGCTGTATCTAATGGGAGCCCACTTGTATACCCAGGCCAAGAGGTGACCACAGTATCCTGTCCAGCTCTTTCTGTTGATTAAAGACTGACTGAAGTCTCCAATCTCCTGAGGTCTTTCTAGGTCTCTCTCTGAACCAGAAGGTGATCAGGGAGCAGAGAGAGAGGACTACCAATCCACCTATCTGGGTCGGAACATTAGAGACCAGGTGGACAAGGACTCAAGCCACATAGCAGTTACTGGGATTGTACACCAATTGCCCAACAGCCAGCAGGAACAAAGCTGACAAATGCTCAACGCTCAAAAACCAGCTCTGAAGGGAAGCAACATCTTTATCCTGCTCTGGGCTACAGATGGAACAGATAAATAAGATTTATAAAAATGTTTGTTTTGCCGGGCATGGTGACGCACACCTTTAATCCCAGCAGAGGCAGAGGCAGGTGGATCTCTGTGAGTTCGAAGCCAGCCTGGTCTACATAGTGAGTTCCAGGCCAGCTGGGGCTACAGGGGGACCCTGTCTCAAAAAGACCAAAAAAATGTGATTGTTTTACAGATTTACAGAACAGAGGAGAAGGGAAAAAAAGAAAGTCAGCATAGAAGACAGAAGAGGCGAGAAGAGAGACAGATCTGGACAGGGTAGAAAGAAAAGGAAGAAACAAAACACTGGGGAAGCCATGCATAATGCCATCAGACCACCCAAAAGGCAACCTTCTCCAGCTCCTGTCAACTCCCACATGTGTCCCCCAAGAGTTAGGGGGCCTTGAAATAAAACATAATGGAGGTTAGACAGCGCTAGGGCATCTGTTAAACAGGTATCAAAATCCAGTTCATATCTAGCACCACAAAAAGGAAGAAGAGGAGAAAGAGGAGGAGATGGAGGACGAAACAGAGGAGGAGGAGAAGGAAGAGGAGGAGACAAAGGAGACAGCAGAGGAAGTGAAGGAGGGAGAGGAAGAAATAGAGGAGATGATGTAGGAAGCAAAGGGGTGAGGTAGAGATGGAGGAGGAGGAAGAACTCATTATAGAGTTCCTATAAGAAGGCTTATAGAACATATAGAGTTCTTACAGAACTCCTGTAAGAAAGAGGAGGAAGAAGAAAGGGAGGGGTAATCCTTATAGGCTTTTGAATATCCAGCCCTCACCTTAACCTACCTATGCCAAGATTACCCTACAGTCTCCCTCGTGACACAAGCTGCTTACTCCTCCTCTCTGAGACCAAAAACACTGTTGGGGCAGGAATGGGAGATGCCCACAGTAAAGGCAAAAAGCGCCAAAGTCCACATTCCTTCTTCTCCTTAGGTATCTAGCATCCATTCAGTGGAATAAAGCACCCACTATGTGCCATCACAGCACTAACCTTTGGGGCCATGACATGAAGGAAGCCCCCTTCCCTCGCCCTGGGCTTCTAGAATATCACTTAGTCCTTACCACCTCCTAAACTGCTCTCATCTCTCTTACCCATTGTCACTGTTACCCCATTCTCTCTTACTTGGATAATACCTACATCCTAACCCATCTCCATCCATTGTATCACCCTCCATGAATCTATTTTCCAGAAAAAGAGACACAGTGATCCTTCTAAAAGGAAAGGCTAATGATACGCTATAGGATCACCATAATTGAAAAACAAAACAAAACCAGAAAATAACAAGTGTTGGCAAGGATGGGCAGAGAAACTGGTGCATGTATGAGGCTGTGGTAATATGAAATGGTATAGACTCTTTGGAAACCAGTTTGGTATCTCCTCCAAAGTTAAACATAGAGTTACCGTGAGACCCAGCAATTCCCTGCCAAAAGAATTGAAAACAGGTGTTCAAACAAAAACGTGCACCCGAATGCTCATAGCAATGCTATACACCATGGCTGAAAGGTGGAAACAACTCAAATGTGCACGCATGGGTGGATAAATAAACAAGATGTGGTATAGCCACACAATGGGCTACTATTTAGCCTTAAACAGGAATAAAGTGTCAGTACATGTCATGACATGGTGAACCATGAAAATGCTATGCTAAGTAAAAGAAGTCACCCACAGAAGACGACAGATTGTATGATTACATTTACTATGAAATGCTCAGGATAGGCAAAGCCATTGAGACAGAAAGTAAAGAGGTAACTATCAGGGGCAGCAGGGGGGATGGGGAGTGTCTGCTAGCAGGGAGGATTGCCAGAAGTTCTGAGGAAGAACAGAGGCCATGGTTGTACAACATCGCCACAGAAACACACACTATAATTAAAGTTTAAAATGGAAAATTGTTATGTGTATTTTATCAGAATAGGGGTGAATGGTCATGGTAGCTCCTGCAATCAAGAGGCTAAGTCAGGAAGATCTTGAATTCAAGGCCTGCTGGGCTACATAATGAGTTCAAGGCCAGCCTGGAACAAAGCAAGACCCAACCTGTCTCAAAAGATCTAAGAAAGGCAAAAAGTAAAAGTGAAGTAGACGGCTATCCTCCCTCCAATAGATCCCTTCACTGTTAGGATCACACCCTACTCTGACATGCCCACCACACCACCCCCCACCCAATGACCCCATCCTGCCTCATCTCTGAGCCCTTCTGCCTGCTCTCCTCACCTGCCCAACCAGCCTGCCTGACTACTGATCCCTCCAAATGGCCACTCTCACATTCATATCAGTCCTTAGTACATGCTTCTCCTCTTCCCACAGCCACAACCCTCCAGGTTTTGTCCACTCATGTCCTATTCCCCTCCTCGATCTCTGCCTCAATGTCCCTTCCTCGAGAAGTCGCACGGTGCTGCCTATTCTGGATCAGAGCCCTGGTGTCTCTCTCCATTGCAGTGGCCTGTTCAATGCTTGTCTTCCCCTTTGGACTGTAGGCACCAGGCAAGGAGCAGTCTGCCCTCATTCCCTGTAAATCCTCAGTACACCTAGTATTAAGGACCTCCTTGAAATCTCATGGTGGACATGGGCAGACAGACAACTGTGCCCAGGACTTAGTATCAGGCTCAGGAGGGAAAAAGGGACAAGCAAGAATGCACAGATACCGGTGAGGTTCCAAGCAAAGGACATCAGTGGAGCTGGATCTGAATGGAGGGAGAGGGTCAAGCCAAGGAGAAGGACCAAGGAGGAAGCAGAGTCCCTCGGTGTAAGGAGGGCTTGGAGACCAGGTCAAACCAGGTTCATTAATGGAGGCAGGGTGGGGAAGGAGCAGGCCAGGCCAGTGTCTGACTGGCTGTGACAGGTCAACAGAGTTTAACCTCGCACACATATGCACTCTCAAATACACAGGCACACACTCAACCAAATAATTATCATAAAACAATCATAGCATTAAACCACCTAAGCCATTTTAAAGCATACTCAGGGCTGTACAGTCCACTCATGCTGTTGCACAACCATCACTACTATCTAATTCCAGAACTGTCCATCCATTGTCCTGGAAGGAAATTAGTCTGTTGCTTTTGTGACTATCTAATACACTTGTGTGGCTCAAAAGCCAAAAATTATTAGAAAATCTACTTTGCTTTATCTCTGTTCCACTCTATCTAGTTCTTTTTTACACACCAGTGTGAATGTGCAGCTTCCTTATGTAAACACAATTTTCCTCTGTGGTTGGGGGATTGGTCCTGGTTCCTCATCACTCCTGAAGCCTCACATAGAAGAATTTGAGGATGTCCAAATTCCTTCTGCAAAAAGCCTCAATATTTCCATATAACCCACGCATATCCTCCTCCATACTCTAAATCATCTCTAGATTACTCCTGACGCCTAAAACAATGGCAGTGCTACATAAACAGTTGTTGTGCTGTACTGCTCAGAAAAGGAGGCAAGACGCTCAGTGCAGATGCACTTTTTTTCAAATACTTTCCATCCAAATTTGGTTGAATCCATGAAGACAGACCCTGATGGGGCTGGAGAGATGGCTTGGCAGTTAAGTGCACCGGCTGTTCTTGCAGAGGACCTGGGGTTCAATTCCCAGTACCCACATGGCAGCCAACAACCATCTGTAACTCCAGTTCCAGGAGATCCGATGCTCAATGCTCTCTTCTGACTCTGGGGGCACTGCATGACACTGGTGCACTTACATACATGCAGATAATACATTCATACACATAAAAAATTTTTAAGTAATAAATAAAATATTTTTAAGACAGACCCTGAGGATATGGAGGTCAACAGCATAAACATGGAGTCCTGTTTCCCCCTTTTTTTTTACACAACAGGGAGCATCTTCTACATTGCATTCTGTATCTCACTGTCATTATGTCCAGTTTCTTGGGAGCCACTCTATCATGGCACAAGCAGCTTCTCCACTCTTCAGGTAAAGTTGTAGTCTAGTCATCTGTGGCATAAATGTGAAATGCATCAGTCCTCCCATCAGTCATTTGGATATTTGCAGTGCTCTGCTACTTCAAGTAATGCTGCAGTCAACAACCTGCAACACCATCCCACAGGGGTGGAAACTGTAGCATGAGGAACTCCCAAAAAGGGGTTCACTGTGTCAAAGGGAATATGCATGTTTTGATTTGGGGTTTTACTGGAAATTGAACCCAGAGCCTCACACATGCTAGACAATGCACTGGACTAGCTCCCCATGGCTAGACGCAGTGCCAAAGCAGCTTTGGGTTTCAGCCTGCCCAACCCACTTTCAATCAAACTTTTCAACTTAATCCCAGCACTTAGAAGGTAGAATCATGAAGGCCAGGAGTTCAAGGTCAGCCACTGGCTACATAATGAGTTGGTTGTTTTTTGTTTGTTTCTGACAGTCTTAAAATAAAAAGCCCCCCTGGTCTACATAGTGAGTTCCAGGGCAGCTGGGGCTACAAGGATACCCTGTCTCAAAAACATGATTAAAAAAATTTTTTAATAAAATAAATAAAGCATAGTGAGTTCCAGGACAGCTGGGGCTACAAGGATACCCTGTCTCAAAAACATGATTAAAAAATTTTTTTAAATAAAAATCCCCACTCCCCACCAGGGAACTACTCCTCTCCCACTGAAAGAACTATTATTTGGGGGGAGATTTCACAGATGTCTGCAGGTGCATAATGTGTTTGCAGGTGCACATACAGATGGAGGCTAGAGGACAACCTCCAGTGTCATCCTCAGAACTCCTCACCTCCTTTGAGATAGGCTCTCATTGGACTAGAGCCACCAATTAGTCTAAGCTGGCCAACACACCTCAGAAATCCTCCTGTGTCCACATCCCTAGTGCTGAGATTGTAAGCATATATCACTACATCTGGCTTTTTATTCAGGTTCTGGGAACTGAATTCAGGTACTCAAGCTATTGAGCCATCCATCATCTACTCCCCTGAAAAGTCTTTTATCATCACATTACCAACACTCTGGGCCCAGGAACAAGCACCATCCCCATGCTGGACCCATTACTGTTGCCTACCTCACCCCTGAACACAGAGTCTGGCTTAGAGATGGACACAAAATCCAGGGTGATCAGAATTGCCTCCTCAGAATTTGTCTAACTGGAGCTGTTGAAAAGTAGCTTTCATTCCTCTCTAGAGGAAAAGAGGCAACAGTTTTCTGTCCACAGTGAACTAAAACCACAGACCAGTATCACAGGGACAGATGACCCAAGAGGATGGAGTCAATCCAAAGAGAGACATCAAGACAAGAGACAGAGAGGGATGCTCCAGATGATCCCTGGAGCCAGCTGTTCCTAAGGCATGATCTTTCCACAGGAGGGCTCACTGGGCTCTTTCTCTTGCCACCATGCGGCCTGATTAGTGCACTGTATATAAAGTAGAATCTCAACTTGGTTATAATTAGAGAAACAGGTAAAGATGCAGATGTGAGTATATGGAGGTGGGGTGTTAAGATAGGAAAAACTAAAAGAAAATGTATTAAATGTGAACACTGGTTGTCTCTAATTCTCACCCCCCATCTGGGATTACAGATTGTTTTTATTTCAGTCTTTGTACTTTTCTGTGTTTTCCAAATTTTCTGAAAGGAACGTGGATTTTAAAATATATTACATATTTCTTTAAAAATTTAGGTTGGCAGGAAGCAGTCTAGAGGGAACTTGAGAGGAAGGCTCTGAGCCTTGCAGTGGTCAGAAGAGCCTTGAAGCCCACCTTGAGGGCTGCTGGAGTCATAAACACACGCTGGTGTAGCTGCTGCCTGGCTCAGAGTGTGCTGGCAAGCCATCCTAGACATCCATTTATCACTGGACCCACACCTTCACTCATGTGACCCAGACTCTTCCCTCCACACTCATCCTCTTAGGCCCTGGGTTGAGGCCCTAGAATTGTCTTAGGAGAACTCCACACAACACTGGCACAGGCTTCCCACAAGCCCCCAGCGCAGCAGAGGGCAATGCTGGTGTGAAAGTTGGCTCATGGTGGCCAAGGGCCTCCATATCTGTTCCCTGGCCTCACCTTACCCAACTACACATGACTATCAATGGGGTATAAGGTGGGACCCTTAGGGACCTCTGACTTTATCACATGGACTATTAGGGAAAAAAAAGACTATGGCTCCCTTGACATCCCCAAGGCAGTCTCTGAACACGCCTCAATGTTCAGAAAGGTCAGGCTATGGCCACTCCCACCCATACCCCATCTTCAACCAGAAATAGACACCCTTGCGATCTACTTTCCACATTAAGACTCTGAATAAGGTCTGTTTAGAATCTTGGTTTTCATTATTTCAACCATTTTTAAGTGTACAGCCACAATGCGGCAGGACCATTGCCACCATCCATTCACAGAACTATCCATCAATCCAACCAAAACACTCTATTCCTGTTAAACAATGATGTTCCCCATGACCCTGATCATCTCTATTCAGCATCCTGTCTCCATGCATAGTCCAGGCATCTCATAAATATGCCACAGGCTGAATAACTGTGTACTCCCAGATCTGTATGCCAAGATCCTAACCCCTACAAAAAGGTGATGGGCCGGGCATGGTGGTGCACGCCTGTAGTCCCAGCACTTGGGAGGCAGAGGCAGGCGGATCTCTGTGAGTTCAAGGCCAGCCTGGTCTACATAGTGAGTTCCAGGACAGCTGGGGCTTACAGGGAGACCCTGCTTCAAAAAAAAAAGACAAAAAAAAGTGATGGTTTTAGGAGATGGGGCCTTCAGGAGGTGATTAGGTTGTGAAGGCAGAACTCTCATGACTGAGATCAATTCCCTTATAAAGGAGGCGCCGCAGAGTTCCCTTGTCTCTTCCACCCAGTGAGAACACAGTCAGAAGGTGGCTCTGTCTGGACCAGGGAAAGGCTCTCACCAGGTACCACATCTGCTGGAGCCTTGACTAATTGATTGGCAGCCTCAGATGGTACAAAGTAAATGTCTGTGGCTTAAACCACCAAGTCTCTGTTAGCGCGATAAAATGGCTAAAACAAAGCAAGACAAAATGGAACCACAGGGATCTGTCTCTCTGTGTTTGGCTCATTTCATCTACCATAATGTCCTGATTTCTCCCGTGTTGCAACAGAATTCCACTCTGCTTTATGCCTGAACAATATTCCACTATATGGATCTACCACGTTCTGTTTATCCGTCCATTGCTGAAGGGCACTTGTTTGGTTCCACTCTGGACTGTTGTAAACAGTGCTGCTATGAACACTGATATACAGCACCTGTTCACACCCCACTTTCAATTCTTTATATACCCAGCAGTAGAACTACTAAATAAAACTTTTGTTTACATAAGCAAGCCCCTTAAAGAAAGCATTTGTTAATCCTACCCCCACCTCACAGCAAGGAAAACTGAGGGCCACAGCTTGAGCACTGTAGACACTCTGACTTATTACATACCTGTAGCCTCCCTGGGTTTTCGGTGAGGCTTTGAGCTGCCCCTGCCCTTCTGCAGTTGTGTTTTTGTCGTTGTTGTTGTTGTTGTTGTTATCTAGGGATGCCCACCTCTCAGACAAGAGACTTCTCTGGGTCTGGCCCTCAAACAGGGAAATGGATCACACAGAGGCAGCCTCATTCTCAGCCAGGGCCTTGTAATCAAAAATACCCTTGGCCAAGTGGCTAGAAAGCCTGGCAATCTAAACTCAAATACAGGGTAAAAGATAACTGGGCCCCATGATACATCAGCAAAAAAGAACAGAAAGCATTGCCCAGCCCCAGGGCTGAGGGTCTACCCCAGAGCCAATCTGTCCCCTCACCCAATATGCCCAGAGCAGTCTGACACCCTGAGCGCTCAGGACTGTTCAAGGAAAAGAAGTCCCAGAAGTAAGTTTACTGTAGAAGACCAGAAAGCCAACCTTCTGCACCAATCAAGGAGAACGAAGCCTCACCTGGCACAGCCAGAGCATCCTGCTTCTAGGAGAGACCAGCACCTGAGCTGCCAGCCAGATTAGCAAGGGTGAGCCAAGGCCCAGACCAACTAACCCACCAGGCCAGGAAAGGGCACCATTGCTGGAGTTCCACCCTGCTCTACTGCCAACAGCATGCCAACTCTCTCAAGTGACCACCTCCCTCCTTCTCAGCCAAGCAACTCTCTCCCAGAACCAGGAGTGGACATAAAACCCAGACTTGAGAAGCCAGACACAGTCCATCTAGCCAAAGATCAAGGATGGGGATGCACCCCACGGAGCCCCATTTAAACTGTCCCCAGAACTTGTGCTGATGTTGGAAAACATACTTGCTCTTCCTGTCTTAAAGCAGAATATAAATCTCCAGCCTGAGGATGAAGTGAACCCAGAGACCAAGCCTAGAGTTAGGAAGAGAGAACCAGCATCCAACGACAGCATTCGAGCCTGATCCAGCCATGCCCAAACCACATATTCCCTTCAACTTGACAGTTACTCAACAAAAAACAAAACAACCCCCTCAAAAAACATTTTAATTGGAACTAGGGTCTGTTACTTATGACCAAAAGTCTAACAATTCAGCTAAATTCCCAACCCAATCAGACCATACTTATAAACCCAACACTAGGTAGGCTGAAGCAGGATTGCCTCAAGTATGAGGTCAGTGTGAGCTACAGAGTGAGATGCTGTCTCAAAAATCCAAACAAATAAATAAAAGCAACTAGAAGTACAGTCATTTGGGGTGTACCACCTACCACCCCTCTAAGGCAAAAGACCTGCTGGCTCTAATGGAATCTCAGCCAGACAAGCAATACAGAATGGTGTTTCAGGAGGAACGCTGCTGGATCCTGTTCTGGGATGCTAAATGGGGTGCCAAACAGCCTTCCCTGCCTAACTCGACCTTCTTTCCCTGACATTCAATAACACACACCACGCCCTCAGGCTACCCTGAAAGCCTCATTTCCACTGATCCCCAGATGAAATCGACACCACAGCCCAGCCAGGATCTGAGGTGTCCCCTGCCTTTCCTATCTCCATTCCCTTGCCAGTGCTCTCTAGTTTAGCTAGAATGTACCTCCCCACCTCCTCTCTCCTGCTGGAAATCCTATCGAGTCCCTATGACCCACCTCCAATGCCACCAACTCCAGGCTGCCTTCCTTGGGGGTCCCCATGGCTTCTGACCACCCAGGTACCCCTCTTCAGCAACCACACTCTGTCCTTCGGTCCGCATGCTTGCATCAGAAAACGACCTTACCCCCGCTGCGTCCTGTCACATGGTGCCTAGCACTCAGCTGCACTCCACAAACATCAACAGGGAACAGCACACTGTTGAATGTACCCCACTTCCATGCAGGACTGCCACCTGCATTTGTGTTCAGAGGAGAACAGAAGGTGAGTGCTGCAGAGAGGGCTAATAACACTTTCCAGAAGCAGGGTGTGGTGCGGAGAAGCAGTGATGTGGAGCCAGGTGTCTCACTCGTCCCTTGCCCCTGCGTCCAGTCTCACACAGCCATGCCCTTGGGAGGCCTCGGCTATCAGTCACTGCCTTTGTTGATGTCATACTCAAAAGCCTTCCCAGAACACTCTTAGGTCTACTTTTCAGACAGCCTGCTTCAGTTACCTCTTGATTTACAATTTCTGCCTTTATATCTTGGGTTAAATATCATTAAAATACAGAGCAGAGCGAGTAGGTAACCGTGGCTGCAGCCAGGTCCTTCCCCTTCACAAAGAGAAACCAGAATTCCTGTCTAATTAGTGAGGACAGCTGCCTGGCAGCCAGGAAGGCCTTTACCTTATCTGGGGCCTGACAACACACCCATACCCAACTTTATGCTCCCTCACTCCAGCTCAGACCGAGCATTCAGAAGCAGCCCAGCTGCTCCAGACACCTGTCCTGACCCCTTCTAAAAATATATACATACACAGAGGGGGGGGGGAGAATGTTCAGGTGCCACTGATCTTAATGTTTGGAAGTTTTGTCATGACCCTGGTCTCTTCACCTTTGATCCACTTCCTAGTAGTAAAATCCAAGTGCAGCAAGCTAAGTACTTTGGCCAGGGCCACCACATACTGCGAAGTGGGAGAAACAATAAAGACTATGGCATTAGGCCATCCCAGAACTGCTACACAAGAGACCCTATGAAAAACAGAGGTGATAAAAATAATTCATGTGCAGGGAATAAAATGAAGTGAGGCTCAGGCAGCAGCCCAATGCAGGCCCAAAGTGGGATTATCCATGCTTCCATCCTGCCCCTTTGCCTCTGTATGCTCAAGATTTTATACCATAGTGCACACAGCCTGACATATTTTGTCACTTTCTGTGAGGATCATTTGGGGGGTGAGGGAAGAGGAACATCCAAGGGTAAGTCCACAGCAGCTGCTCTGCAGCCCAGCTCCTGCAGGAGCCCAGCCTGACTGCAGGTTTCATTGGCCCAATCACAATGTACCTGCCCCAAGCCAAGGGCACCTAAGGGACACGCAAGGCTGAGCTGCAACCCTCTGCCTGTGAGCTCAGGGTCATCCCAAGAGCTCCCCACCCCTGCCTCTCATACTCCATATCTCGTCTATCAGGGCTGGGTCCAGTGGAACTGGTGTGGCACTGGTGTGAGCAGATATGAACAAGAAGAGGGTGGGATCAGTGAGTTGCTGGCTGGCACTTTAGGGAAGGCAGACCCCACCAACATTGCCAAAGTCTTCTCAAGAGAAGACTGGAAAACCGATTCATCATAAGATTCATGTGGAACCTTACTATTTTAAAATACCAGCTTAAAATGGAAGAAATGTAAGTGGGCAACACGGTCTGGAGAATGGAAATGCCACCAGACAGGATTTGATTCTGTACCTGTCCACTCTGTGCTCAGCACCTACCACAGTGTGTGGAGGCTCACTAGAGATTGGAGGGCTCTACAGGGACCACTTTCTGACCTCTGCCTCAGGGTACAAACTCCTAGGTGGCAGGGGGGATGCTGCTATTAGTTAAATATAGGGGAATCTCTGCTGCCAGTCCTACAACACTGTGTGACTCATGCCTGACCAGGGATGACATGCCCTGATGGAGCTGTATGAACTGTTCTATACACCTGGGACCCCAGAGTCATCAGTGTCCTGATTCTATCCTCTAGCATTCTGTTCAGTGAGTAAATATCTTTACAATAAAGAAACAAAATAAGGCAGAGCAGGGGGAGAAAGGGGCAGCTCTCATCAGTGGGCCTTCCCTTTCCACCTTCAGAGAAGTGGGCTAACTCTGAGGTTTGGCAGGGCCAGTTGTCTCAGGACACACATGGGGTCAACGCATCTCCAGGGCCGTCCCCAGCTCCTGGAGGGCTCCAGGAAGGACTTGGCTAGATCTCCAGCCTTCATGAAACAGTGTGTTCACAGCTGATAAGCTTAAAAGCAAGTGACAATTGTGCTATGCACCCTTGCTCCAAGGGCAGTGAATAATCACAGCGCTAGCTCCAAGTTCTCACTAAGTGTGTCTGGAAGGAGAAGAGAAGGTCAAACCAAGTTCATTCAGGCGTAGAAACCATACAAGTTCTCTAACACCATCCTCTAAAGAAAAGAATTAGGGCCCCCAACTCAGAAATCCCAATGTGGAGTCAGTCATGATTGTGCACGCCTATAATTCCAATACTTGGGAGGCAGAGGCAGAAGAATCATGAGTTCAGGCCAGCCTAGATCTATATACGAATTTCTAGGCCAGCTGAACTACATAGAGATACTTTGTCTGTTCTAGTTAACTTCCCATTGCTGAGATAAAACACTCTGACCAAAAAACAACTTGGGAAAGAAAGGGTGTATTTGGCTTTACATGTCCTGATCACAGTTCATCACTGAGGGAAGCAAGGGCAGGAACTTAAGCAGGGCAGGAACCTGGAAGCAAGAACTGAAGCATAGACCATGGAGGAGTGCTGCTTAGAGGTTTGCTCCCCTGGCCTGTGCTCAACCTGCTTTCTTTTTTATGTGTATGAGTGTTTGGCCTGCATGCATGTAAGTGCATTCATGTCCTGCAAAGCCTTCAAAGGCCAGAAGAGGGCACCAGATCACATGGAACAGGAATTCCCAGCACCCACATTGTGGTTGTTAGCCACTATGTGGGTGCTGGGAATCAAACCCAGGCCCTCTGGAAGAACAGCTAGTGCTGACATCCCTCCAGTTCCTCGGCCCCAGCCAGCCTTTTTATACAACCCAGGACCATCTTCCCAAGGGTGGTATCACCCACAGTGGGCTGAGCCCTCCTACATCTCTCATCCATCAAGAAAATCCTTCACAAACAAAAAGAATGTAAGAGCCAGATGGACAAGATGCCTGTTGCTAGTTAATACATTCTAGACATGACAGGGAAGCTACACCATGAAATCTCCACAGAATGGTAGTCTAACAAGATCTGCATATAATAACAGAACCAGCTGACATATCAAGGTGGATAGAAGGAATTTCAAGGGATCCTATCTCAAGTGAAGAGTTTCAAGCAATCAATGGATGCTGAAGAAGGGAGAATCAGTTTTCTCCAAGAACTAACTCCCTGAGAGGTTATCTAAGCCCAAATGGGCAGCCCTAAACACAGGTACACACAAGCACCACTGAATGGACTCAGTGCGTTATATATTAATGTATGCACGTAACAATAATAATCAAAGAAGGGGACAGGAAATTGAGTGTGGGGAGATGTGGTAGGCATTTGAGGGGGATTGGGAGGAAAATGGTGTGGAGACTACCTACGCTCATGTATGATGCTCCCAAAAATTTAAAAATAAAAAAATCATAGAATATTAAATATTAGTGATCTACACATATCAGTAATAAATATTTTATTTGCTTGTGTGTGTGTGTGCGTGTGTGTACCACATGTGTGCAGGTGTCCACAGAGGCCGGGAAAAAAAGAAAATGCCTCACAGACATGCCACAGGTCAATTTGATAGATGAAATTACCCCATTCCCCCAGGTGTATCAAGTTGACAACTGAAGCTATCCAGCACATTGTCTTTTTTTTTTTTTTTTCTGTAGCCCCAGCTGGCCTGAACTCACCATGCAGACCTCACTATGCAGACCAGGCCAGCCTTGAACTCACAGAGATTCACCTGCCTCTGCCTCCCGAGTGTTGGTATTAAAGGACTGTGCCACCACACCTGGCTGCAGTATACTGTCTTTAAGGGAAAAAAAAAAAAAAAAAAAAAAAAAAAAGTGGCACCCTGTCCCAAACAAAACAAAAACGGAAGGAAATAAAGGAAGGAAGGAAACCCAAAGTAGGCAAGCCAGCCCTGCTGCCCTGTTCATTCCATTATCATGAATGTGAAGACAGCCATATATACTACCCAGACACACCCAGGGCCAAACCTGACTTTAAGTACAACTGAATGATGAAAAAGAAAGAGGATGTTTGACGAGGTCTGTAAGATTCTATATTTTGACCTGGGATGTATATGCAAAAATTGCTGGAGCTTTCTCCTTGAGAGGTGTGCCGTGCTAACAGTAACAGCCATGTATGCATTAAGAGCTTACACCAAGCCAGGCACTACAAAGGTGCTTCTCTTGGGTTCTGTGCCCTTGCTATGGCTTGAATTTTAAAATGTCCCCTGAAGGCTCATGTGCTAAGGGTTTGGTTGCCAGCTGATGGGTTTTGGGGGTTTTGGGGTTTTTTTGTTTTTTTGAGGGGTTACTGGAAAAAAGAGAAATCTGACTTCATCAATGGATTAATCTGCTAATGAACTGATGACTGAATAGACCTAGGGGGTGAGGCCTAGTTGGAGGAAATAGGTCACTGAGGGCATGACTTTGTGAAGTGTGTATCTTGCCCCTAGACCTTTCCCCTCTTCCCATCTGTGTCCTAGCTACCATGATCTCCATTCTGCCTTCCACTGTGTCTTCTCAGCCACAATGGCTCTGCCGCATCAACCAGCCCATAGCTGTAAAAGCGGCTGACCACGATGGAAACCACTGAAATTGTGAATGAAAATGTGTCTTTCCTCCTTTAAGTTGTTTCTCTTGGGCTTTATGTCATAACAACAACAACAAAAAAAAAAAACTGACACGTTTGTATATTAGTTAAGAGCACAGCCTCGCAGAACATGGGAATGGATCCATGTAATTCCAGCACTCAGGAGGCTGAGGCCAGAGAATCATGAATTCTAGGCCAGCCTGAGCTACATAGCAAGCCCCTGTTCTCAAAACAAACAACAAAATAGTACACAGCCTCTCTAGGCTAAAGTCCCTGATCCTGTACCTCTGTTTGCACTTAGCACACTTCTTTGCCTGTAAGCTTTAGTTCCTCATCTAAAGAACAGAAAAAAATAGAAAATAACTGGTAGAATTAAAAGCCTGGAGTTGTGGCTTGGCCAGCATGAATCAGAGACCCCTAGGTTCAGTTCCCAGTACTGCGAGCAAAAACACAAAGGGAGGAGCTGGGGAGATGGCTCAGTGGTTAAGAGCACTGGCTGCTCTTGCAGAGGAGCTGGGTTTGATTCCCAGCACCCACATGGTGGCTTATAACCATCCATAACTCCAGTTCCAGGGGAATCTGAAACCCTCTTTTGGCCTTCGTGGGCACTGCACAACACGGGTGCACTTACATATATGCAGGCAATAGACTCATACACATAAAAAATAAAAAATAATAAAATCTTTTTTTTTTTTTTGGTCTTTTTGAGACAGGGTCTTCCTGTAGCCCCAGCTGTCCTGGAACTCACTGTGTAGACCAGGCTGGCCTTGAACTCACAGAGATCCGTCTGCTTCTGCCTCCCAAGTGCTGGGACTACAGGCGTGCGCCACCACACCTGGCAATAAAATCTTTTTAAAAAATGAAAAAGAGGGCTGGAGAGACGGCTCAGCAGTTAAGAATACTGGCTGTTCTTGCAGAAGACCCAGGTTCGAATCCCAGCACCCACATGGCATCTAACAATTATCTGTAACTCCAGTTCCAGGGGATCCGACAGCCTCTTCTGTCCTCCGTGGGCACTGCATGGCACAGGTGCACTTACCTACATACAGGCAATGCACACATACACATAAAAATAATAAATAAAATATTTTTTAAACTGAAAAAACTAGTAGAATTCAGAAAGATGAATATGCATGCCCTTAACTAAGGGCCTAGCAACTTGTAAGCTTCAAAATGAATTATTGGTTTGGAGTGAGGAGATGGCTCAATGGGTAAAGTACTTGCCCTGCAAGTCTGAAGACCAGAGTTTGTATCCCCAGAAACCATGTAAAGGCTGGACAGACATGGCAGCCACTTGTAATCCCAGCACTCAGGAGGCAGAGACTGGTGATCCCCTAACAAAACTGACTAGCCAGGCTGGCAACTGGTGAGCTACTGGTTCAGTGAGAGACCCTGCCTTGATAGAGGGGAAAGCAATCAAAGAAGACACCCAACTTCAGGCCTTTACATGCACTTGGACCTTCCCACACACATGTAAACACATGTATATACACAAAATAAAGATAATATTTTTAAATAAAAACAAGGGCTGGCAAGATGGTTTATCACGTAAAAGCACTTGCCAACAAGCCTGATGACCTAAGTTTAATGCTCAAAACCTACATGGTGGAAGAAGAAAACTAACTCCCAAAAGTCATCCTCTGATCTCCACATGTGTGCCACAGCATGTGTGAAAACACATACATAAATGTAAAAATAAATAAAATCAAAATGTATTGGTTTGTTACAAACACCATTTCACCCTCAAAAGTCCCGGGATACTGATGCTTGGGGGTCCATTTTAACCTGTAAGGAACTGTCCCTTCCTTCCAAAAGCACTTTCCAAATCTTGGGCACTTTCACATCAACTTCCAGTTTCCCCCAAATCCCAGTACCACCTAACAATGACTTTTCTTCACATTTTCTTTAAACTAACTTGTAATTTTTGACTTAAACAAATTTGCTTTTTAAAAATGTTATGTAACTGCCATGCACAGAAAACCAGCATAGCTTGCCAGAATTCATTTTTCAAAATAGCTATTAAAATTAAAAGCACTTGACCACCTGAAATCATCATGCCTACCTCAGTTGCTTTTTATGGATTGGGTAGGCAAGAGACTTGGTTGGTAGGGGGTGTGGGGGACAAAGGGTGCGGGGGGCTCATCTTCTTAAAATGACTGAGAAACTTCCTGGGCCCTTGGGCAGCCCCCGCGTGCACACTATGATTTTCGTTGGTTGAACCAAACAGGCCTGGCAAGTCCTCTATTTGGCAACACCATGGTAAGCAGCCATCTGTGCACCACGCGACTCCAAAGAGATAAAACTGTGTTGAGAAAGAAAGATGTATTAGCTAATGGCAATTGTTCACCAATTCAGACGCCCACTGGCCCCTCTGCCATAATGAAAAGGAGCCTGCCTTTGCCTCTCAGGCAGCAGTTCTAAGATGCAAGATCTAGGAACCCAGAGCCAAGGACACCCCCGGTGCCCCAACCAGCCTCGGGACAGTCAAAGCCAAGATGTACTCCTCATGTCTATGGGTCCCAAGACCATGCACAAGCAGGGAAGGGGCCAGAGGAATTATGACACCAAGTGCAAGCAATGCACAAATGATCTTTTGCCTTTCTCCTTTCTCCCTGAGATCTCAAGGAAGGACTAGGAAGAGAGATTCTAGACCTGACATAAGAAAAGGACACCTTGAACCCTGCATCAGAAAAGTGCTGCAGTGTCAAGAGGACCTCGGAGACACAGGCAACAGGCACATTTTACTTAGCGGAGCCAATGCCTCTTGAGCAACCCTCCACTTGCTCAGTGAGCATCTCACCAAACACCTCTTATTCTGGGCGGTGATGACAACGCCAAGGCCACTGGTCTAATTCACATTCTAGAGAAGGTAACAGGTAATAAGCTTGTTATCACATAAACTAGATATCAGTTAACATAAGCACCATGGAGGAAAGAAATCAAGATAAAGCAACAGCTGCTGAAATGCACTGCTCAGAGTGCCTGGTGGGGGGTTGCTGTTGAAAGAGATGACAGTGGAGTTAAAGAGTCCAGTGAGAGAAAGCAACAGCCAGTTAAGTCACTGTTAGGAGGTACAAAGGGCCTGGGGCAAGAACACACTTGGCATGTCCCAGGAGCAGAAGGAAGGAATCATGGGAAGCAGGGAGGTAGGTGAGGCTCTAATAGAAGGGCCACAGAGAGCTCTCTGTGGGAAAGTAGATTGATCTTATGTGATCTTATTTCAAACTCCCAGAGAAGGGGAACTAGACGCAAAAACACTAAATAGGCCAGTGAAATAGTATCTCAAACCTGGTGTGGTAGTACACACTCATGATCCCAGCTCTCAAGAGGCTGAGGCAGGAGGATCGAGAGCTCAGCCATCCTGAGCCAAGGAGTGAAACTCACTGTCACAAAAACAGAGAGTGGCTCCAGAGAAATCAAATAAATTCATTTACATCTCGATTCAGTCCCTTGAACTCCAAGGATCTGACTCTCAAATACTTGGTGAGTTTAATGATGGGGCACTAGTTAAAAGGAACTTGTTCTTATTAACTGGAGGAAAGAGAGCATGTTCAGCAAATGGTGCTGGCAAAACTGGATCTCCACTTGTAGAAGAATGAAACTAAACCCCTATCTTTCACCCTGCACAAAAGTCAATTCCAAATGGCTCAAAGACCTCAATGTAAAGCCTGAAACTCTGAAACTCTTAGAAGAAAACA
>NW_008333884.1:4374909-4381264 GCF_000622305.1 Nannospalax galili | reverse complement strand
AAAAAACAGAAAAAAAAAAAAAAAGGAACTTGTTCTTTAAAGCAAGGACAGCCAACCAAGCAGGTGGCATTCAAACTCAGACGTAAGGGAGCAGGAGATGCCCTGAAGAAACCTAAGCTACCTCAATGAGAACAAGCAGTCATCTGCTCAGGGCCACAGAATGGATTGGTTCCCGCCCTGTACCCCTTCCAGCTCTGGGTCTTTGGACCCAACAGAAAAAAAAAAAAAAAGGAACTTGTTCTTTAAAGCAAGGACAGCCAACCAAGCAGGTGGCATTCAAACTCAGACGTAAGGGAGCAGGAGATGCCCTGAAGAAACCTAAGCTACCTCAATGAGAACAAGCAGTCATCTGCTCAGGGCCACAGAATGGATTGGTTCCCGCCCTGTACCCCTTCCAGCTCTGGGTCTTTGGACCCATGAGGCCCAGAATCCTGGACACCCCACAGGCTCAGACCTTGCACCAGCCAGCTCATAGGGCTGTCTCCAAAGGCACAAGTCAAATCTGTCCCTGAACACCAGATTCAAAGCCTAGAAACAAAGCAATCCATGGCTGCTCAGTGCACCAAAAGACACCAGACACCTCCAGCAGTGTAGTCATGCCAAACAAGAAAGAAATCAAACGCAAATCTGATAGTGCCTATAGTTTAGCCTTCTACACCAAATTCCAGGTAATATGGCAGATGCCACAAAGTCTCAACTATGGGAAATTTCAAAGACTAATAATCCAGGCCAGATGTGCAGTTTCATGGGAGAATGCTTACCTCGCATGTGCAAGACCCCAGGCAAGAAAGACAAGGGCCAAAGGCAGGAGGGAAAGGAAAGGTCATTTCTTTAATAACAAATAATAATAAAAAAAAAAGAGTTGGAAGAAGAAATTTTACAAATTAAGAGATTAAGAGTACACCTGTCATACTTGATTATCTCAATCTTAACTCAAAATGCTTGCAAAAACTTTTATCACAATGGGGAAATTTGAACACTACCACGATATATTAAGAAATTACACTGGGCATTGTGGCGCATGTCTTTAATCCCAGTACTCAGGAGGCAGAGGCAGGCAGATCTGTGAAACCAAGGCCAGCCTGGTCTACATAGTGAGTTCCAGGCCAACCAGGACTACACAGTGAGACCCTAGACCAAGCTGGCCTTGAACTCGAAGACATCCGCCTGCCTCTGCTGGGACTAAGGGTGTGTGCCACCACACTCAGCTTGAGAATAGATTTTTTTCAAGATACAAAAAAACTTGAAAATGAAAGTGCCTGAAGAGAAGACTCAGCAGCTAAGACCACTTGCCTGTTGCTCTTGCAGAGTACTCTGATTTGGTTCTCATATGGTAGCTCACAACCTTCGGCAACTCCAGTTCCTGGATATCTGACACACTCTTCTGGCCTCCCCAGGCACCAGGCACACACATGGATGCAGGCAAAACATTTGTACACATAAGCAAACTTTTTTAAAATGCAAATGAAGCCACATATGGCAGTGCCCTTTAATCTCATGAGAGGCAGAGGTCAACCTCATCTACATAGCAAGTTCTGGGTCAGCCTGGGCTATATAGTAAGACCTTATCTCAAAAAAACTACACATAAAATAAAAGGATGAAGTGATCCAATATCTTAGATTTACTTAAACATAATCTTTGTGGAGGAGTGGGGTGGTTGGAAAGTAAATGAAAGAAAACTGGCCATCAGATGATGGCCAGAATTGAGAACAATGCTATACAATTCTCTGTACTTTTGTGTACTCTTGAAAATTGTGTATTCTTGAAAAAAAAAAAATCCTGCAAGGCTGGAATGTAACTCAGGGCAGAATGCTTGCCTAGCACACACAAAGCCTTGCGCTTGGTATCAACACCCTAAAATATAATTTTAATCAATTTATTTTATGTGTATGAGTGTTATGCCTGCATGTATCTAAGTGCACCTGTGTTGTACAGTACCCGAGGAGGACAAAAGAGGGTGTCAGATCCCCTGGAAAATCTCAGACAGTTGTTAGTCACCACATGGGTACTTGGACTTGAACCTAGGACTTCTACAAGAGCAGCCAGTGCTTTAACCACTGACCCATCTCTCCAGCCCCCTAAAAAATATTTTTTATAAAAACTAGGGAACAGGCTTTTTCTAATAAACACAGGAATAACCTTGTATGTTATGCTCCACAAAGAGGGATCCCACTTAGAAGCTTGTTAGTGCCCTCAGCACTGTAGACATGGGAGAACCATGCTTTCCTCCTCAGAATCTTCATGATGGGAATGGTCCCAAAATAACTCTCTCCTCTGAGAAGTGATTTTTTCCCTTTATGCTAACTGCCTTCTTGTTCAGAATGCCACACTGAACACCACACTGACTTCACTACATCTTTAAGAACAAACCACCATCCTTCCTAGCAAAGTGCTGCTTTCCCCCTACCCACTGCATATTCCCCACCACCCACTTTTTTTTCCCATGGTATGGGGGTTGAGTCTAGTCCACACACACACACACACACACACACACACACACACACACACATACACGCTATGCAAGTGCTCTAACACTGAGCTACATCTCCAGTCCTCTTTTTACTTTATTTTGAGACAGGGTCTCACTAAATTGCCCAGGCTGGCCCTGAACTCATTCTGTAGCCCAGGCAGGATTTGAATTTGTGGTCCTTCTGCCTCAGCTTCCTGAGTAGCTGAGATTACAGGCCTGTGTCACAAGGCCCAGTTTCCCACCTCTCTCTTCCGTCCCTGTGGAGGAGGGCTCTGGGCCTCTCCCCATCTCCTTCCTCTAGTAGAAAGCAGACTCTTCTCAATCAATTCATGTTAAAGGTATTCTCCATTCAGTGGTTCAAACTACAGTCTCAAACGAGAAGCCATTCTGCTGCTCAAATCCAAGCACCCCTCAAACATAATACTGCTTTGGCCCAGGCCCCCTATGACAGAAACTCCACTGATGGTCAAAAGGGGGCAGGACCTCTAGGTTGTCCAAAATCCTGGCAGAGAACCATTAAGACTGATGAGCACCATGCTCATTTTTCCAGTGAGTAAACTGAGCCTGAAGCTTTGCACACAACTCTCAGGGCCTACTAAGAGACTCTGGGAATATCCTGGTCCCTAGCCTACAGCAGACACCTGTCCCATGACCATCCTCCCTGGCACACCCATCAGCCCCCACCCTTAGTGTGTAGTATTTCCAAGCAGCTTAGAAAGAGAAAAGGGGTGACAGGGACCACCAGAACATCCCTGCCAGTCACATGTGACCATTTCAGCCCTGAAGGCAAAGAGCCCAGTGTTCTCTGCACACGCTTGTCAATTAAGAGGTGCTGGGAAGATCGATGGATGGATGGCTCAAATCCTCTGGAAGGATGAAGAGGGGACTGAGCCTGAGGTGACCCTGTGATGAGAGGGGATGGAAGGGAAAATTCAGCAAATTTAACACCCAGCACGGATTTCGGAAGGCTTAGGAAGAGCTGGCAGCTGCTCCAGGCCCCCTGTGGGCAGCAAGCACCCGCAGAGCAGGGGTCAATAGTGTGTGCCACACTGATTCCAGACACTTAAAGACACAAAAAGTCCAACATACAGCATGAGAAGCAAAGGTCACTTTGCACTAAGATAAAGGCAGTCCTCTCTCCATGAGTAGGGTAAGTTCATGGCCAAAGGCATCAGGATGGCTGTAGCAACAGAACAGGATGAAGTCAAGGGCTAAAAGGGCCACGACTGTCTGCCTGCTTTGCACATACGAGCTGAGAGCCTCCAGGAAAGACAGCTCGCCATGGGCCTAACCTTTGCCTGTGCATGACAGGCCTTGACCACTACTGGTGGGGCTGTTACCACCACACTTATTTCCTTAGTCATCAAGGGCACAGGGCCAGTGAGAGATGGGAGCAATTCTGGGCATACCCACTTCACTCTCAAGAGCACTTGAGACCTTTCAGCTGCATCTTCACTCATGTTATAGCATTTGAGCCTCACAAGTCCTTGGTGTGCAGGCAGATCCTGAGGCACAAGGAGTTGAAATCCGTACCATCACCTCATAGTCAATGGATGAGTCAGGGTTCAAAGTTTTACTCTCTGTGCAGGAAGATTTTCTACCCCACCACATATTCTGTCTTTGGTTAAGGAACTGGTCTGATGCATCTGCCCTCCCTGCTCCCATCCTGGTACTTAGGAATGGTATCCATGGCCTCACTCATGCTAGGCAAGTGTTCTACCACTGAGCTGCATCCCCAGCCCTCCCCCACCTTTCTTTTGAGACATGGACTCACTTTAAGTTGCCCGGGATGACCTTAAACTCACTCCATATCACACGTAGGCCTTGAACTTGTGAGTAGCTGGAATCACAGGCCTATGACCAGGCCCAGCCTAAATCTGCCATTCTACCAAGCACATTTTCCTTTTCATTCCCCAAAGCAGGCCCATCATGCCTCAGACCAGCCACCCATCCATCCTTCTAACATCAAAGAGTTGGCCCATTCATTTCTCCTCTATAGATTAGATGCTGAAGGGCAAAAAAGGGAAGGGAATCAAGGTCCAGGGACAAACGGCACAGACTCAGAGCACTGGGCTTCTGGTTTCTGCTGACAACCTTTTCTACTGGGCACATGTATCTTCAACATCCAATACTCCTAGTCCACCTGCAGGATTTCTGCCACATTCAAATGTTACGTATACTTTTTTTAAAAACAACTATTTCTATTAAACAGATGCATTCTTGTGACTACCCACAGTTAATTAAGTGATGCCTTATATTACTGCCACAAATGGAAAAATCAGTTCCACTGATGGTAACTAGGAGTGACTCCTAAAAAACAAACAGTCTGAAACCAAAATGATCTCCCTTCCAGGCAGACCCTCTCTCCCAGCTCTCCCAGTGCCGCAAAAGAAACATTAGCCCACGTTTAAAAGGTGTTAAAGCCAGACTAGCACCAACCTGAAGCTTTCCCTTTGAAGGAATCATGAGAACTGAGAGAGAACTGAAAAGGGAAGAACTTTCTCACTAAATGACTCAATGTTATTTCATGCTTAACCACCTTAATCATTTCCCTGGAGTCTCATCCTATCCTGTGGGAAACAGGCTACATTTGGGAAGATGGGGACAAGGATGAGACAGGACACTATCGCAAGGAAACCCATACCATATTCTCAAAACCCTCCTGTTCACTGCTCAGCACTCCCATCCCGGGGTCTGCCAGTCACTACCCAGATGCCTCTGGCTTAGGGGGAGAGGGGGCCCCCTGGAAGCTGGGTGGTAAGTTCCCATGCCCTCAGTCGCTGGGACCCTGGCAAAAGAGGGGGCTATGCCCATAACCTACAAAGGCAGCTCCCTAGGGTCTAGTGGGTGTCAAACCTGCACCTGAAGACTAGAGTCCAGGAAGCACCCTCAGAATCTACTTCCTGCACCCCCAACTCCACACCCCCCCAGAGGTCCACAGTGTCCCTGAAATAGCCTTGGAAAATAATCTTCAACACCCAGGAGCAAACAGGAGAGCAACCGCAAGAAAGACGAAGAGTCAAAGAAGGGAATACCCAAAAGCTGACACGGTGGAGAGGCGGGGGCTGTGCCTCCTCCAAACTTGGTCCTTGCCTCCGGGCACCAGGCGCACAGCACGCGGAGCTTGGCCAGGCGGGCACCTCGCGGGCTCGGCCAAGTTGCAGGGAAGCAAATGGCAACACCGGCGCACTGAACCTCTAGGTCTAAGCCAAGGGCAGTGGCTCAAACGGGCTGCAGGATGGGTGCCGCGACCCGCAAAGGCAAGGTCTGGGAGCGAAGGACTCGGTGTCCCTCGGTCAAGGAATGAACCTGGATGGGCAGTCCCAGTCGCCCTCCGACTTCCGCCAATGTCCCACCGGGGCCAGCCAGAGCCCCGGGCGACGCTCCCAACTCGCTGCCCGCGACGGTGCCTGGGGAGGATGTTTTCTTCCCACCCAGCCCGCAGCCCATAAGAAAAGTCCACCCGAAAGAAAACTGGGATTCCGAGAGAGCACCGAGGACAGGGAAGCTTTACCTTTTCTCTTTATTCTGTTTTCGGGATTTGTGCAGGAGTCCGATGAGCACCACCGCGGCGCGGATCCCCGCCTTCCGGCAGTGCATCCTCCCGGCCGGCTGGGACATGGCGAGGCCGCCCCCAGCCCGCAGCCCATAAGAAAAGTCCACCCGAAAGAAAACTGGGATTCCGAGAGAGCACCGAGGACAGGGAAGCTTTACCTTTTCTCTTTATTCTGTTTTCGGGATTTGTGCAGGAGTCCGATGAGCACCACCGCGGCGCGGATCCCCGCCTTCCGGCAGTGCATCCTCCCGGCCGGCTGGGACATGGCGAGGCCGCCGGCAGTGCCGGGCCGCGCCCTCGCCCGCCTGCCCGCCAGCCGCGCGTCCTC
>NW_008333884.1:4348672-4374628 GCF_000622305.1 Nannospalax galili | reverse complement strand
GCGGGCATTTCCGAGGCTCGCCCGGGGCGCGGCCGGCCGCAGCTCCAGGACTCCGGCTCCGCTGTGCCGCCCGCGCCGGACCCCGCCCCGGCCCCGCCTCCCGAGCCCTGGCTGCAGGCGCGGGGGACCGACCCGACAAGGGGGAGCGCAGGCGACCGGACCTGGGGATCGCAGACCGCCCGAACCCGGCGAGCGCAGGCAGGAGACCCGATCCACCCGGGATAGCGCGGGTGAGCAGTCGACCCAGCCTCTGACGGAGGAAGCGTCTGGATCGCGCGGGGCGCTGCGGGGCTCGACACCTAGGTTCGCGCTCTGCCCGGCGCCGGAGCCCACCCGGCCGCCCCGGCCTCCCCTCGCCCGCGCCCTGCGGTCCGTATCCGGGCCCCCTGTCTCCTGCGCCCCCCGCTCCGCGCCCTGCCGGCTGGCCCCGGGCTCCCTCCCCAGGCTGACGCGCTCCCCTGCCTGCCCGCCGAGATACTTCTCCGATGCTGTCACTGGCTTTAAAACCGGGAGAGAAACGCTTGCACCGAAAGGAAACGTGCGTCCCCTGCCCCCAGAGTCCCACCCGGGAGGACTCTCGGGACCCGTTGCAAACTGGGGGTGAGGGGGGTGGTTAAGGAAGTCGAATAGAAGGATGCTACCTCCCCTTCCCCTGAGAAAGGATTGTTGTGAGTCAGTAGCTGGAAAAACCAGCCATCGACAGCTCCCGTTCACATTTTCTTTCCTAGCCTTGGAGTTTGACAAACACGGCTCAGGGATCAACTTCACCGAGGCTCGCCTCTTCCTGGAGGCGAGGTTAGCAGCCAGAAGCAAGTGTGCGCCCTCACCCACCGCGTCGGACCCTTCCGCCCTATGCACACTGTGTGCAAGCTCCACCATTGCTTGACCGCCCCAAAGACGCAAGGTCACACAGCTCCTAGGGAAGGGACGGTGGCCTGAGCCCCTACCGCCTCTCTCGGAGTCCCCTCCTTGATCACTTCCGTTTGCTGCCAGGCCTCCCAGCCCCCTCTGGCCCTTGAAGCATAACTAACGCTTTGCCCCCTTGAGGGAAAGGAATGGGGCAGGGGGAGTGAAGGGAATTAAAACAAGCCAATTAGCCCGTCTTTGGAAACAGTCCAGTTGGGGCCAAGAGGTCCCTGAGGCAATTTGCCTTGTTTTTACACAGTCTGGTGTTCAAGCAAACAGAAAATACAGGCAGGAAAAAGGAGGTGTGGGCTGGGGGCCTCACCCTGGCCTCTCCAGTAATGGAAGCTTCTGGCTACCCCAGGACCCGGGGTGGAGAGGAGCCCCAATAGGGTTCTAGTGTAGGCTCTAGTGTACTTATGACGCATCCATTACCAATGGCCTTGGGCCCTCCTGAGCCTCCTGGGTGGTAGGAGATCACAGATATAGCCATGGACATCTATTTATAACTAGACTGGAGAGATCGCAGGCCCCACCCATGGGGTGGGCAGCTAGGCAGCTGCAGGGGCCACACCGCCTGGGGGAAAGAATGAGGAGTGAGTGTTCTCAAGTGGGGATGCAGGATGAGCCCCCAGTACAAGGTGCAGGGCCTCTGGAGCCCCTAGTATTGCTTACAACCAATAGCTGATGGGCAGTTGCATGGTGGGGCAGGTAACCCAGCATGGGGTATATTCTATCCACACATAGAGAAAGGCATAATCTGAATGGAAAGTCTGCCTCCATCTGTAGCTGGTGAGAGGGTAAACAGCTCCCACCCATCCCCCCAAGGCCTGGGAGTTAGTTCAGGTCAAGTGCACAGCCAGTAGCAAGGGTTTGGTGGTTCCATGCCCTCTCAGCTCCTCCACTGCCCTCAATGTGGTTGAAAACAGCACTATCCCCAAAACAGCATCAACTCTCAGACCCTGATTGCTGGAATCATAAGTAGATATTTCCTAAGCATGGGTGAGCCCTTGCTTCCACCCTGCCGCCCAGCCCTTCACTGACAGGATTCCTCCATGAATACCTGCTCCATCACCCACAGACCATCACACCCATGCCCCACCAAGGAAACACCCAAAGACAAGGAGCCCAATGGCAAAGAACCTCTCTGCAAGACCTGTCTCTCTACCAACATTTGAGGCATCCTGCTTTATGCCAGAGACTAGCATGAGAGACAGAAATGGAAAACGATCTTTGGGCAGAACAAACAGGCCACTGCTAACTGCAAAGAGCTAACACACACCTCACTACAAACTGTAACCTATACCACATCCAACCAGCATGTACAGTGTGGCCCAGCCAGTGTCTGGCACTAGACCAATCCCATGGTACTTTCACTTTTAGTCTCAATGTCATATTGTCAGTTTTCAACTTGTGCATTTGTTTTTATTAAATCAATTTGGTTCTTTACTAATGTTAAAAGAAATTATTAGGCCAGGTGTGGTGGTGCACACCTTTAAATCCAGCACTCAGGAGGCAGAGGCAGGCAGATCTCTGTGAGTTCAAGGCCAGCCTGGTCTACATAGTGAGTTCCAGGACAGCTGGGGCTACAGGGAGACCCTGTCTCAAAAAAAAGAAAATATTAGCACCTCACATGAAAAATCTATGCTGTCTTGGTATCGATATGATGAAAACAAATAGAGAGTTATTAAATTCTACCTCCATACTGTTCCCTGATGATGTACCTTAAGAAAAATAAGAAAGTGTGAAGTATCAGCCAGATAATTGCACCAAACAAGGACAGTTTCCTTGAAGAGATCAGTTCAAAAAAGAATGAAAAGGGAACAGTTTTCACATTAGTGACTGGGCGATGGTCTCAGGCCATGTCCACAGGCACTTTGGGGTAGACCAAGAAAGCTGAACCTGTTCAGGCTTTCAGGAACCACCTCATTGAGGACAGGAGTGGTCAGAGAAGGGGTCTCCTTCAGCTCCAAGCCCACCCCATATCTTAGCCCCAGCAGCATCCTCGATCACAGTCCCTGAAAACAAAGTACCAGGCAGCTGGCCACCTGGGTCTCTGTCCCAATGCAAGGGAAATCCAAAGGCTTGTGGGACCTGGAGCCAGAAGAGCAAAGTAGGGATGGGATAGGCAAGTTAATCATGAACAGAGGGCAGCAGACAGCTGCACTGACTCCTGAGGGGCCAGTGGGTTAAGATTGACAGACACGCATGCTTGGTTCTGAAGAAAAGGGCCTTCTGTGGCTGGGAACCACTGCAGAGACACACCCGTGTGAAAGCAGGAGTCGAGCTTGTGGTCAACACCCCCAGTCTCAGAGAGAGCCCCCAGCAGACACTACCTCCCTACAACACCTGACCTTGGGTGCTGGCAGGGCTCTGCAGCAAAATGACTGCAACCATTCTTGACAAGCGCTGGGAAATGCCCGCACCAGGGGCGTTGGAGCTGGAAGGGTGGGACCTTGGGTGACAACCAGATGTCTCCTGATGTCTTGCCCCTCCCTTTCTGCAGGGACAGTCTCCAGCCATCCCCTGAATTACGCAACCTTTGAAAAAAATACCATCTCAGACAGCACAGTGGAGCACCTCCACCCTGTTCTAATCTGAGAGACAGCACAGTGGAGCACCTCCACCCTGTTCTAATCTGAGGGTCACAAACACACACACACCACACACACACACACACACACACACACACACACACACACACTGGGGAAATCATTCCTAAGCCCCACTCTCACATCCCATGCCTCGACAAAAGGGCCTTCCTTTTTGGCAGGTGCACTAGCGCCCCCTCCTGGACCACAGCACAGTTGCACTGTCATATAAGGAAAAGAAAAGAGGGAGAGGGAGACAGGGTGGGAGAGGGAAAGACTGAGAAGGTCATTCGAGGTAGAACAGCAGTTTCCATTTTGAAAGGAGAGAGAGGTGGTAGAGAGGGAGAAGTCTTTACCAATGCACCAAGTCTACTCCCAGCCCCTAACATCTCCTCCCAGAGCTGGCAACTGCCCATACCCACAGTGATAGCCACAGGAAGCCATCACAGGGAAGGCTAGGAAGGCCGCTAAACAAGCCTTAGAACCGCAGCCCAAGAAGCTGAGGGACAAACAGCCCCTGAGGCACAGGTCCCGCCCCAAACCAGCTCAGGTTTTGGAAACTGGTCTAGATGTGTGGCATTTCCGAATGCCAGGCGGAGGAAACCACAAGGAGGAAACACCAAGCCCACTCCAGCTGGGCATTCAGCCCGCACATCCCTTGGTGCCCAGAGTGGAGGGGAAGCACAGCAAGGTGTGATTTCAATTAGAACTTTCCAGATTTCCTGTTCAGGAGTTACCAAAAGGAGGTTAGAAGGAAGAGAGGAATTCTTAAAATATTGCTTAGCTTACTGAAAAATTTCAAATTCTCTCTATATATCTTTCTCTCTCTGGTTCATTTATGGATTCAGGGATTTTTGCTAAGCTGCATGACTATGATTTCCACAGTGGAAACATTAAAAGTATTCTTCAGAGTACCACATATCTCATGAACATCAAGAAGTGCTTTTTCTCATGTAGACTTCCAAGGGAACATTCTAGAAAATCAGGAGCCTGAGTGACCAATTGGCCTACAGCACCATCCTTACTCCCAGGGCCTCCTTGGCCTCATCTCCCTGATCACAAAGCTCTCAGCTGATGCTACGTGCAAAGCCACTTCCAACCCTAGAGTCTCCAGGGCTGAGCGGCAAGTTCGGCTGGGAAGCTGTCTCTCCATAATATTAGCAACATTGCTTAGCAACAACACCCTTCAAAGCAAGAACCAGCACTCTCCAAAAACCTATTCTGCCTGGCTCTACAAAGAACAGAGTGGATTCTTAGACATGTATTATTTATATACCATTTCATATGCCCAGTAACACAGTCTGTGTTTGACTGTCTGGGAGATGATGAATTATACTTAGGTGAGAAACTTGTGTGTGTTTGCTTGCTTGCTGTTGCTGTAATGACCTTGGTTAGAAACTTCTTTAAACCATCTTACACAGTGTTGTCCCTTTCAAAGGCAGGTTTGCTGCAATCTTGTAATCATGTAAACTTTTCCTGGAAACTCAAAACCATTCTTATCAATATCAGCTACTGTAATGATTAAAGTCCAGCTAGAAGCTGGCAGTCTGTTGAGGTGAGAGATCATTTGTGCCTACCCTTGGTGGCCCCAAACAGTTATGATATGAAGATACTATATCAAGGGAATCAAGACAGACATCAGACAGACCCAGCAGACAGACTGACCTAAATTAGAAGCCCACCTCCAGTTTTAACTAACCCCACGTCTCAGACTAAGAACTAAGAACTCAGGCTGAACTCCATGCCTCTGTCTCTTCTGTAAAACACAGATTATAACAGTGCCACCCTCCTAAGGTTACTGCAAGGATTTACTGAACACTAGACCACGTAAAGACTCAGATGAAAAAATATATAGCAAATTTTATTTCAAAGAGCCAAAGTCTGAAAATAGTAAATGTGTCAGTCAACAAACAGTAAAATGCCACTCAACAATAAAAATGAACAAAACCCTGATAGGCTCAACTTCGTGGGTCCAAAACCATCATACTAGATGGAAAGAAGGCAAATATAAAGCACATGCCCTCTGTGGCTTCAGATATAAAATGTTTTAAAATAATCTGAGGTACAAAAAGTACTTATTAGAAAAGTGATTGTCTCTGATCGTGAAAGGTATTTTTGGAGAGATTAAACTATTCTGTATCAGGGCAGGGCAGAGTATCAATTTGACCAAAATGTGCAATTATAATTTATGCATGTCCATGAATGCAAATTTTACTTCAAAAAGAGCTAAAGTGGGGCACAATGTGCTTCTGACATTAAGCGCCTTCCTCCTTGGCAATCAGGTGTTTAAGTGATCCCATGAATGCATTTTTCTCCTCCATGGTCTGGAAACGGCCATAGCCAAACTTAGGTCAGTCTACTCCAGAGCGTGCCCATTTGCTCTGTACCAGCAAACACGCACAGAGGGTGTGCATCCGCTTCTTGGTTCCCACCACACAGCCTGTCAGTATGACAAAGTCATTGGTCACCTCACCAGAGTGTACAAAGCCACCCAGAGGGTTGATGCTCTTGCTGGACAGGTCATAGTCAGTGGAAGCATTGTTCTTAGTCAGCTTGCCATCCTTGATAAGGTAGCCCTGGCCAATCTTGTAAACCTCCATGTGGTGATGGTGGCCTTTTTGCCCAGCTTGAGTCACAGAGAAAGCCACACAGGCAGGGTGCCAGGCTCCAATACAAGCAATCTTGTGCAGCCCTCGGTGGTGGATGTTGTGCGGCAACTTATTGGTATGCACAACTGGTCACACTTTTGTAGCCTTTGCCTTTGGTCACTCTGATGACATTAGGCACCTCATCCTGCCCAAACACCTGGTTCACAGGGACCTGCTGCTCCAGCCTCTCCTGGTCCAGTCTAGTTCCTCAGACACTGTGTCCCATTCACCTGGCTCTCCAGCAAACAGGCCTTCTGACAGAGGAAGCATCTGGGTGTGGGCGATGATGCCAGTGACCTGGCGATACTTCCTGCCACTGAAGGCCTGCTTCCACTCCTTTTTGCCAGTGTTGTCCCTCATTTCTTTCCACATTTTGTGAGGCCTTCTTAGATTTGTGCCAGTTCTTATAGCATCACCTTTTGCATTATCATAAACTCAGCAAAGACAATCTTGAAGGTACCCACAGTGCCTACAACCACCATGGGCAGTGTCTCCACAATGGTGACAGCCTCCATGACTTCCTTCTTGCTCATGGTAGATTCTGGACCATCATCGATGTGGGTCATGCCAGCCTTGTAGCCCTGGAAGACGTGCTTTGGGGTGGACATGCTTTGAAGGGTCATCCTTGGGGAAACTCTTCACTTTCCCACCACAACAGCTGCTGTGCTTCTAAGGCAAGAAGCCCAAGGACCCATGTCTCAGAGCAAAGAACTTCCTGTGAGTCATTATGCCATCAGATGCCACCAGTCATAAGTGAAATTTAAATGATAGAATATGGCCAAGGAGGAGATGGTTCAGTGAATAGAGACTCTGCCATACAAGCACAAAGATCTGAGTGCAGATCCCCAGCATCCATGTAAACAGGCAGGCACAAGAGCATATCTGTAACCCTGGGGCTTTGGGAAGTGGCAGCAGATCCTAGAACCTCACTGCCAGCCAACCTAGCTGAATGAGTGAGCTCCAGATTTAGTGAGAGACCCTGTTTTAAAAAAATAACTAAGAGCTGGGCCTGGTGGCTCACACCTTTATAGCATTCAGGAGGTAGAGGCAGGTGGGTCTCTGTGAGCTGGGGCTACAGGGAGACCCTGTGTCAAAAAAAAATTAGAGAGCAATTAAAGAAGACACCAGATCTGCATGCACACACACACACACACACACACACACACACACACACACGCATGCACACACTTTTAAGGCAGAACTGTAAATTGACACTAGAGTAGGCTACCTAGCAAGACTCTATCTTTTTTTTTAATTATTTATTTAATAACCACATACTTAGAAGAAGCATTTCATTACAACAGCACTGACATATTCAATAACAATTTCCAGAGCTAAGATGCATGTCTTTCAAAACTGGCTGTAAATTTTTAGGTTTACAGTTGAATTATTACAGTTTTACAATATTGTACTCAGTATAAACCCTATAAGACATAAAATTAAATGAAGTTTTAACCTTTAAAAAAGACCTCCATTTCATTATTAAAATACAGTTTCATACAGAAAAATTCATTTTAATGCAATTAACATTAAGATGTTTGCACATGCGTTTCTAATCTCTATATATCTGATTATTACTAGTCACAGGCAAGACTCTTAAAAAAAAATTAGGAAAGACAAAAAGAAAGAAAGACTACTGGTGATTACTGAAGTGGGGAGAGGGACCAGGAGTTGACACTATTGTGTTTGTTTTGTATGTTGGGCCACTTCATCATAAAAAATTAAAGGAATTGTCCATAGTGGGGGGAAATTGTTAACAGTATCTCGGGAATTACTATTTCATTGTTTTCTCTGTAGCTTTCTTCTAGTCACAGCTTTCATGTAAGGACTGGATATCAACTTTGCAAATAAAATAAAAAGGCAGGCTTTGGGCATGGCTGGGGCAGAGTACTTGCCTAGCATGCACCATAACAATAAAAATAAATAAATAAGTACCAAAAATGTTAAACGAGAACACATGCAAAAGCACCTTGCAGTAACCTACAAGTGGCCCTGTTCACCCTGCCTGGCCGATTCCTTGAGTGAGTATGTGGCGGTCCCTGCTGCTTCTGGGAACCCAAATAACAGCAAAGGCTGGCACCCCTAGGGACTTTCTGACCCCTCAGCACCTCCCAGTTTCCCTCCTCACTGCTGTGTCTTTGGGTCATGCAAGGAAAGGTTGGGGTGATACATATGTAAAGGTGCGTGTTTCCCCCCAAGTCTCAGCAGTGTGGTGCATATAGAGATGGGGTATAGTACACAGTGTGCAAGCCAGGATCTGTCAGGACCACTAGCTACCTTTGATTCAACCACATGGCCAGACATATAGTGCATTCACAGGCTGGGACCACATCTGCCCAGTCCCTGGTAGATTCTAATTTATTTTCCTGCGGTCTGAACTATTCTCTTTCTTCCATTGGCCCCTGAGGTAACTCGGACTGGGCACTCCTTTCTGGAAGGAAACTGCCCCTTATTCAGGCTGGAAGCAAAGCCTTTCTGCTCAGCCACAAGATTCCCCCCTCACAAACTCTAGATCTAATTCATTGATATGTTAATGAATCTTTGGACCCTGACCTTAAATCCTTTTAGCTTAAAAGACAAACACAAAGCTAATCTTTGGTGCTGACACAGAGTCCCGGAGCTTTGCCCTGTCTATAAAGGCTGAGGCTGAGCCTCCTGCTGAGCCTGTCTGTATTTAGCGAGTTTCTTCCAAGTCTGCCTTCCCAGACCCTTCCACCAAGAAGTTTTTCCAGCGGTCTAACCTAAGTTGCTCCAGCTGCAGTCAAAGCTCCCTTTTTGTCAGCAATTCCTTCTCTGCCCTGGGGTGGCGGGGGGGAGGGGGGGTTGCTGCTACACTGACCATCCCCGTGTTCCAAAGAAACCCCAGAATCTTTATCTGAGGCTCCAAGCTCTTTTCTTCCATCCATTTTCTCCACTACCCCAGCCCTGCCTGACTATGACCAAGTAGGACAAGGACTGCGTGGAAAATATTTGGACTAGAGAGACAGCTCAGCGGTTAAGAGCAATGGCTGCTCTTGCAGAGGATCCTGTTCCAGCACCCACATGGTGGCTAACAACTGTCCATAACTTCAGTTCCAGGGGACTTTACGTCCTCTTCTGACCTCTGCAGGCATTACACGACACAGGTACACTTATACACATACAGGCAAAACATTTGTACACATAAAATAAAAATAGGTAAATAAAATGTTTTTTTAAAAGACAAGTAAAGTAATATATCCCACCCATCCCATCCCAAACAGATTTGGGGGACTTATTTCAAGTGTCTGCAGAGGAACATCAGACTTTTACACTCACAGAATGGCTCTGACACCCCCCCCCCAAAAAAAGAAAGAAAAAGTAAATAAGTTTACACTCATCTACATTGGTAAACAGAAAATACAGGCAGACACTTTTCTGATACCCCTTTCTTCCTAGGGAAGGTCCTTCCCACAGCAAAAATAGATGGGGAAGGAGTCTGACACCTGGTCTTGACCATGAGTATCTGTCACCTTATCTGCCCAGCAAGATCACCTTGCCTGCCTCACAGACACACAGACACAGACACACACAGACACACACACACACACACACACGCCCTAACCACCATCCTCCATCCCTTTGCTAAGTTCTGCACAAGGCCCATCCATCTTACTCTGTTTTGCTATGTATGTGACCGCAGCACCCAGGGGAGATCTGTGTGCTCTGTCTCCTGTAATCTGTCTCTTGTCCATTTACTTGGTAGACTTAAATTTCTGAACTTTCAGAGGGAAAAGAGGACATTCAAATCTTCCCTCCAGCCACATGGATCACAAACATCATTAAAGGACCAAAGTTTGCTGAAACTTTTCTTCTTTTGAACACATTTGATCAGTTTCAAGGCTAAGGGGAGCGGAGCTGAGGAGGATATTCTGTGCATACTACCCATCCCAAGACAATGGCCTTATGGGCCCCAAGTCCATTATGAGAATAGTGTCCTTCAAGAGTGAGATAGCAAAGCTTGCTTCTTGTACAGAACCTGGACCTGAAACAGTCTTTTTTTTTGGGGGGGGGGGGGGGGGGGCAGGACAATCAGTGAAATTGATAGAGCCTAAGGGAAACATATAATAGGCAAGTTGGAATGTTTGGTGGGGAGGGAGTTGCTTTCTTTTGGTTTTCTGAAAAAGGGTTTCATATCACCCAGGCAGGCCTCAAATTCACTTCATAGTCAAGTCTAGCCTTAAAGTCCTGATCCTCCGTCTTCCACTACCAAAGGGATCTCAGTCACTCAGTCACATGCCACCATACTCATCTGTAATAATTTATTTTTGAGACAGAGTTTTACTATGTAGCCCAGACTGGCTTGGAACTCACAATCCTCTTCCCTCAGTGTCCCAAGTGCTTGACTTGCAGGTGTGAGCTACTATGCTAGCTCAAAAACAGTATATTTCTTCTCAACCCTAGAGAATAGGGCCAAGCCATATTTTCAAAATAATGTTTAGAGGGCTGGAGAGATGACTCAGAAGTTAAGAGCACTGGCTGCTCTTGCAGAGGACCTGGGTTCAATTCCCAGCACCCACATAGTGGCTAACAACCATCCTTAACTTCGGTTCCACTGGATTTGGCACCTTCTTCTGGCCTTCATGGGCACAACATGGGTGCACTTACATGCAGGTAATACATTCATACACATAAATTAAAAATAAATAAATATAAAAAATAATGTTAGAGCTGGGTGTGGTGGCACACACCTTTAATCCCAGCACTTGGGAGGCAGATGCAGGCAAATCTTTGTGAGTTCAAGGCCAGCCTGGTCTACATAGTGAGTTCAGGTCAGCTGGGACTACAGGGAGACCCTGTCTCAAAAAGATAAAAAAATAATAATAATGTTAGCAAAAGAGAAGTCTGAGGATATAGCTCAGCAGCAGAGTGCTTGCCTAGCATGCACAAGACCCTCAGTTCTAACCCCAGCACCGGGGGAAGGAGGGAGAGAGGGAGAACTGTAATTGGTTCCATATTCACAAGCATGGGCCCTAAGTCAAAGCCATTGCTCAACAGTTGATCTAGGTGGGCCTCTTCCCCTTATCTGTGAAAATGAGAAGTTACTGATATCACCAGGGTTGCAGGGTGAACCAGTTAACACGTGGGGAAGAGCCTAAAACAGGGCACTGACACATCCTGACCTCGGAGTATAGGGAGATGGACCTACAGAGGCCTCTGCACAGGACACTAGCCAACTTTCCCAACTAGGTCTCCACATCCACTTGGTAGAAGCTGCTGGAATGCTGTGCAATCAGGATATGGAGACAAGGGAGGGGAAAAGTTGTGGCCCCAGTACAAGGACTAAATCCCTGAAAAGCAAACAGGGTCACTGAAAAATAATAAAGATGGCCTACAGCCAGGTGTGGCACATACCTTTAGTCCCAGCAGAGGCAAGCAGATCTCTGTGAGTTCAAAGCCAGTCTGGCCTACACAATGAATTCCAGGTCAGCTGGGGCTACAGGGAGACCCTGTCTCAAAAAAGACCAAGAAAATAAAAGATAAAAATAAAGATGGCCAACTTCTGCCCCTTCTCCGTCTCTGGCAGGAAGGCCTTATTTGTAACTCCAGCAGGGCCCCTTCAACTGACTTGCTTAGGGTCACATAGCCCTGGGCATCTCAGCTTGGGGCTGTAACCTATCGGCATTCATTTTTTTTAAGTTGACCAATCCAAAATTAAGGGAGGGGAAACCAATAAAACCCTTAAAACCCAGGCCCTACCCCAGAGTTGGATTTCAGTTTCCAGGTTCCCTCTCCCCTTATAGAGAGCTTCATGTTTCTGTATGAATGTGTGTGATCTTTTGTGTGTATGGATGGATTCTTCATCTTTCAATATCTTTTACTGTTGTTCTCTGGTGACCTGAGATTTTTTTCTGCTTTTTAATTCTTTAATTGGCTGAGAAAACAAACCCAACAATTCTCCTAGACTGATAACGATGCCACAGCAACACCAGAACGTCATCACATCCATCCCCAGGATGGTCACAGTCTTCTGAGCTGTGTTTGGGACCTCGGAAGCCACACTCATCACCTCCTGTTCTCTTCTGGTCTCTCTGAGGATTTGGAGTAAAGGATGAGCCTGAGGCTCAGGTTCTCAATAGCTCTCTACTCCAGTGTCTATGATTCCACCATGGATTCTTTGGCTTTTAAAATGTTGTCATGATTTGAATCTGAAATGTCCCCCACAGGCTCATGTTCTGAGTGACCGACACCCAGATCATGGCACTATCTCGATGACTATGGTGCCTTCAGAAGGTAGGGCCTAACTGACAGAAGTCACTAGGAATGGGCCTTTGAAAGTTATACCAACTTCTGGTTCTGATCTGCTTTCTCTGCTTTTGGCCCTCACCATGTGATTAGCCCATACTACAAGTTCCTGCTGCCATAGACTGGGCTGGACCTACCACCATCCCTCCTTGCCATTGATGGACTGTACCCTCTAACGCGGCGAGCCAAAATAAGCCCTTCCTCCCTTGAATTGCTTTTGTCAGGTATTTTATTACAGGGACAAGAAAAATAATACAACTGTCCAAACACTTCTTATGAATTTTAACAACTTATTATTATATATAGATTACAACAATATTTTCCTTATATAAACTTAAATTTTAAATTAAATGTTTTGGGAAGATTTCATATTAACATTATAAATGAGGGCAGGTGAGATAGCTCAATGGGTAAAGACACTGCCAAGCTGATGGCCCAAGTTCGATCCCAGGGACCCACATGGTAGCAGGAGAGAACCAACCCCTGCAAGTTGTCCTCTGACTTTCACATGTATGTCATGGCACATGCACACACACAATAAATAAAGAAATGCTTTTAAAAATGTTAAAATAAGCCGGCGTGGTGGTGCACACCTACAGTCCCAGCACTTGGGAGGCAGAGGCAGGCAGATCTCTGAGAGTTCAAGGCCAGCCTGGTCTACATAGTGAGTTCCAGGGCAGCTGGGGCTATAAGGAGCCCTATCTCAAAAAGACCAAAAAAAAAGTTAAAATATTAACAGGTTGGGTGTGGTGATGCATGCTTTTGATCCCAGCATTGGGAGGCAGATGCAGGTGGATCTCTGTGAGTTCAAGGCCAGCCTGGTCTACATAGTGAGTTCCAGACCAGCTGGGGCTACAGGGAAACCCTGTCTCAAAAAGACCAAAAATAAAATTAAATTAAAATTAAAATAAATATTCCTTTGTTTTGTTTGTTTACTTTTATTTTGACACAGGGTCTTGTTATGTAGCCCTGGCTGGCCCAAAACTCACTATGTAGACCAGGCTGGACTTGAACTTATGGCATTCCTCCTGCCTTCACTTCCTGAGTATTGAGACAGCAGGTGTATACCCCTCCGCCATGTCCTGCTAATCCCTTGCCCCTTTGATGTGCTTCCAGGAAACACAGCACTGTCAAGAACACGTAATCACTTGATGGTGGAAAAACTAGGCAAGCACCACAGTAGCCAAGTGAACAAGGCCAAGGCGAACAGCACTCCTCATGGTGACAGTGTGCACCTGGATACAGAGGTGAAACAACACTTGAACTGCATGGTCTTCCTACCCCAAACCTTTAACCCCAGTCTAATCACAAGAAAACTATCAGACAAATGCCAGGGAGGGACATTCTCCAGCATCCTATCAAAGTCATCACAAAGTCTGAGAGACTACCTCAGCCATGAGACACCTAAGGAGACAAGATGACATACGTAACGTAAAATCCCAGGTGGAAACCCGCAAAACAGCTTCCCCAACACCAAGCACAACCAGATGCACCAACATACCCATAAACCAAAGGCTGTGGGGCAGATCACAGGGTCCTCTCAGTCCAACCCAAAAAGAAGGTAGCAATGGCACAAATCTGTTCACAAGGGAAAAAAATGTAGACTCTCGGCAGGGCATAGTGGCTCTCACCTAGCACTGGGGAGGCTGAAGCAGGAGGATCCTGAGTTCAAAGCTAGTCTGGGCTACATCAAGATCTTGCCTCAAAAAACAAAAATAGAAGCCAGGCGTGGTGGCGCCCACCTTTAATCCTAGCACTCAGGAGGCAGAGGCAGGAGGGTCATGAGTTCCAGGCAGGCTAGACTGGACATAGTGAATTCCAGGAGGCTTGGACTATACAGCAACACCCTGTCTCATAAAAGAAAAAAATAAGCCAGGCGTGGTGGCGCATGCCTTTAATCCCAGCACTCAGAAGGCAGAGGCAGGCAGATCTCTGTGAGTTCAAGGCCAGCCTGGTCTACATAGTGAGTTCCAGGACAACTGGGACTACAGGGAGACCCTGTCTCAAAAAGACCAAAAAAGAAAAAAAGAAAATGCATTACCTTGGTTATACCTACTCTTAAATCTGCACATACAGGTGTGTTCCATACGAGACCAAGCATGTACCCAGGGGAAGACATGCAGTCAGCAGTCAAGGAGATGGGAGCACAAAAAAACACTGGCTCAAGAGATGGCAGACCCAGCTTCCAGTGCAGATCTTCCCCTCACCATCAGCATGTCCCTTTCCTTGGTCCTTTCTCTATAGGCATATATGGGAGACAAAACCTGTGCCCAAGGTCAACCTCTTTTCCACTAACTGCCTCATTCTAGGCCTGTGGAGAGCCCAATTATCATAACTGACCCTGGGTTTTGTGATAGACAGGCAATACCCCTACACCCCTGGACTAGTCCCTGAACTAGCCAGCAAAGGAAATATACTTCATCTTCAAGCTGTGGGGCCCTTAGGACAGAACACTCAGGACTGTGACAGGACTCAAAGCCAGGGCTAGTCCCTCTGAAGCTGGCTGAGTAGTCAGTGAGCCTGCTCTCCAGCTACCTCTCTGTTTCATCCAGCTATCTGGATACCTGGGGCTCCTCAGCCAGAAACAGCCACAAAGACCCACAAGGTCTAAGAACTCCAGAGGCCAGAAGCCACCTGACTCCCAAAGGACTATCTGCACAGCCACAGTAAGAGATCAGAGGGCTCAAAGTCAGGAATAGGTGATCTCAAGGAAGAGACAGTGGGTTGCACCCAACACATGAGATCAATGTGCTCTGTTTGCAGTGGGAATCAGGCTTGGGGTTGTGGTAGCTACTTTTCCCATTGCTATAATAAAATATCTGCCAAAAGCAACTGAAGGAAGGAAGGCGCACCGTTTGAGGGGATACAGTCCATGGTGGTGGAGAAGGCATGGTGGCAGAGCAGGAGGCAGGTGGCCATACTGCATCCATAGTCAGGATAGTCATTTTATTCAGTCTAGAACCTCGGCCCATGGGCTGGGTTTTCCCTCCTCAGTTAATCGTCTCTGGAAATACCTCAGCAGACACTCCCTGTGGTGCATCTCCCACATGACTCTAAATCCAGTCAGGCTGACAAAGAAGAATCATCGAATCATCACACAGGGCAATGTTGCTGTGTTGAAATAAAAAGTGGCCTTCCCTTATCACCCAGAAATCTCCCCCTAAAAGAAACACACATGGTAAAGACAGATGTGAGGAAGGATGCTCATTGTGGCATTTGTACAAGCAAGAGAAGGAGGAGAAAGGAGGAAGGGGTTGGGGGGCAGAGGAGGAAAGAGGAGGAGGGGGAAAGGAGGAGGAGAAGGAGGAGGGAAACGGGGAGGAGGTATAGGGAAGGGGAACGAGGGAGAAAGGGGGAAGGCAATCATTTAGAGGGGACTCAGTCAAGCAGGGTGTGGCTAGACTGTACAGACCTGAAGGCATTAGCTAAGCCTCTATGTATAGACATCTATGGCCATTTAAGGTATATGTCAAATTGTCTTTTAAATAGCTGGAAAAATATGTACCAAACTTAACAGTGGCTGCACTGGGCGGCCCAGAAAGACACTGATATTGTTAGTCACAGGGCATTTTGCCTTTAATGTTCTGATTTGGGGGGGGGGGGGGGGGGGCTTTGGGGACAAGGTCTCCTTGTAGTCCCAGCTGGCTGGGAACTCTCTATGTAGACCAGGCTGAGCTTGATCTCACAGAGATCCTCCAGTCTCTGCCTTCAGGGGATTAAAGGCAATGCACCACCCACACCTGGCTAACATGTTTTTTTTTTCGGGGGGGGGACTGAGATATGATTTTGCTATGGTGAATATATTTATCTGAAACACATGCATTCAAGCCACCATTCCTCCTCAGCCTCCCAAGAAGCTAGGACCATTTCTTATTTCCCTTTTCCTACGTACAAGGTAATATCTACACAGAACCATTTTGCATCTTGCTTGACTGGCTAGGAAGATATATTTGTATACAACTTGCATAATATCAAGTTAAATTTCTTAAAAGCATTCTCAAATCTAGGGATGTAGCTCAATGGTAAGACACCCACTTAATATGCATGAGGCTTCAACCTCCAACACTGCAAAAAATAAATAAATACACAGTCAGCCTCTAAAAGTAATCCACATGGTAAAATAGTACAGTGATTTTGAAAGGGGGCAGGTAGGAGAAGTAAAAGGGGGAACAGCTGTCAGTGGACAAGTATAAAAAGATCCACAAGCTATTCTCCAGGGGGAAGTGCACAATGCAGAACGGTGCTGTGTAGAGTATTGCCTTGTGTGTAGGGAAGGGAGATACAAAGAATACATGTTCATACTTTATACAGATTTTAAAAAATCTGGAAACAACCTAATAAATCAGTTTTAGATGGTAGAGATGGGTTGAAATAAAGGCAAACCTTCCTATCATATCTATCTTTATCACTTTGGGTTTTGAACAATATAAATACATCTACTATTCAAAGCAAGTTATAAATAGATAAATAGCACCAGTCAGGACAATGACACTGCTTTAGATGGTACTGTGGGTATGTTTAGCAATAATCTTCTTTTAAGATTTTTTAAAAATTTATGTATCTATGTGTGTCTTGTCTGAGCAAATATATACCATGTGTGTGTGGTCTCAGAGGCTAGAAGAGGGCATCAGAGTCCCTGGTCCTGGAGCCATCATGTGGGTGCTGGCAAAAGCAGGAAATGCTCTTAACCTCTGAGCCATCTCTCCAGGCCCATGTTTAGCAATAATCTTAAAAACACAAGTCCGTATGGTTTAGGCCAGTTCTCCCACCCTGACATGCATCGGTAAGGAATACCACAGAATGCACTGATGTTCCTGGTACTAGGAAACAGGAAGCAACCTACATGCCCACTGATAGAGGATATGTTCATTTACCTATGGGTGGAGACAAGGCTGCAGGGCTTGCTCCCCCACAGAGGCGCCACCACACCAGTCCCTCGCACAGATGTCAAACACGAATCTCAGAACAAAGGCAATGCAGGACAATCAGCCATCCTTCAAGTGAATGGAGTGGTTGATGCCCAGGTGAAACCCACCAACACACAGGGATTCCAGCCACTGACCATAGTGCAAGTTTCAGAGCCCACAAATTCCAGTTCAATCCAGGCCAAAGCCCAAGAGCCTGAATTTTCACAAGTGCCCAATGAGTTTCCTTTTGCACTCAACGGCCTATGTCAGCCCAAACTTACAAATGGTTCCGTGGAGAAGGGAAGGCAGGTCAGTGGCAAGAGCTGTTTGGCTCACTTTCCTCAGATTTTCTTTAAACTTGTGTTATCCTTTTGATAAAAGTAAAGCCTGACCTATGTGGCCCTTGATTAGTGAACATAGCACTAATGTGGGGCGTGAGTTCTGCTGGAAACAAATGTCTTGGCCTGTTTTCTGTTAAGATCAGCAAGCTCTCTACATTAGACATTGACAGTAACACATTACTGGAGTCTAATTGTTCCATGCCATAGACATGTAATAAATAATAAATTAGGGCCGGAGAGATGGTTCAGTGAATAGCAAGCACGAGGACTAAGTCTAGATCCCCAGTACCCACATAAAAGCCAGGCATGGCAGCATGTGTCTGTATTCCCAGTGCTTGGGGCCAAGAATGGCAGATCCCAGAAGCTCTCTGACCAGTGGCTTAGCTGAGTCAGCAAGCCCCAGCGAGAGACCCTATCTCAAAAGATAAGGTAAAGAGCAAGGGCAAGAAGACACCCGACATTGACCTCTAACTTCAAACGCATGAGTAAGCACCCACACACATATACGACATGCACACACACACAAAATAAGAATTCATTAAATGATAATGTATTTCTATACTGCTGTTATATAGTAAATTAGTATTTCATAAATGTAAATATGTTATCAATTGATAAATAATAGTAGCAAGCAATTTCATCACCTCTATCATGCATAGCTAAAGCACTTCCCACTTACTGACTCAGTCCCCACAACAGCCCACATGGAAATGACCATCATCATCCCCATTCTGCAGATGAAGAAGCTATAGACAGAAAGCTTGACCAATGTGCCCAGAGTCCAGGTTAATGTGGGAGCTGGACTTCCCACTCAGAAAGAAGCTTTAAGAGCTGACCAGGCTTGATGGTGCAAATCTGTGATCCCAATTACTCAGGGGGCTGAAGCAGGAGGATCACAAGTTCAAGGGCTTCCAGGGCAACTGAGAGATACACTGTCTCAAGAGTCTGGTGTGGTGGGTATGTCTTTAATTCCAGCACTTGGGAGGCAGAGGCAGGTGGCTCTATGTCAGGTGGAGGCCAGCCTCGTCTACATAGTATACATAATGAGTTTCCAGACCATCCAGGGCTGCACAGTGCAACCCTACCCCAAAAATAAACAAACAAATAAATGAATGAATAAATAGCCTGGGACACAGATCAATAGTAGAAAGAAATACTGAAATAAAAAAAGAGAGGGGGAGAGAGAGAGATCAGGACTGTGGGAAATATCTCAGTAAAATGCTTGCTTCACAAACATGAAGGTCTGAGTTCAACTCCCAGCACCCACATAAAAGCCAAAAATGATGGGGCACATTTGGAATCCCAGCACCGGGGAGGCAAGCAAATCCCTGGAGCTCACGGGCTAGCCAGCCTAGCTTAACTGGCAAGTTCCAGATTCAATGAGACACTGTCTTTAAAAAACAAGGTGGACAGTTCCTGAGAAACAACACCAAGGTTGGTCTCTGGCCTCCACACCCCAGCACCCACATAAAAGCCAAAAATGATGGGGCACATTTGGAATCCCAGCACCGGGGAGGCAAGCAAATCCCTGGAGCTCACGGGCTAGCCAGCCTAGCTTAACTGGCAAGTTCCAGATTCAATGAGACACTGTCTTTAAAAAACAAGGTGGACAGTTCCTGAGAAACAACACCAAGGTTGGTCTCTGGCCTCCACACACTTGTTCATACTCTCTCTCTCTCTCTCTCTCTCTCCCTCTCTCTCTCTCTCTCCCTCTCCCCCCCCCCTCATTCATGTGTGTTGGTCCTCACCTTTCACCTTGTTTGAAACAGGGTCTCCCTGTTGTTGTCTGTGTAGGCCAGGCTAGCTGGACAGTGAGTGTCCAGGGATCCTCATATCTCTGCCTCCCACCTCATCACAGATACACTGGGATTACAGACATAGCTGCCACACCCAGCTGTATGTGGAAAAGCAAGTGCTTTACCCACTGAGCCATCTTTCTGGTTTTTTTTTTTTGAGATGAAGTTCTTACTAGTAGTTGCAATAATGTGTAGTGTATTTCAGTACACTATTAAAAGGGCAGATCTTGTGTTAAGTGTTCTTACCATAATGAAATAAAATGCAGCTGCTCCTCCACTGAGGATGGGGTTATGCTCCAGTAAACACGTTGGAAGCTGAAAATATCCTACACTGAAATGCACGGAGGCCACCTAATCTTGCTTGGCAGCACAACACTATAGAGTACTCAGGGTTTGTCCTGGTGGTCACAGAGCTGACTGGCAGCTGCTGTCCAGCATTTCAGAGAAGATCACAGGGCACAAGTCACCAGGTCGTCATCATTAGCCCATCAATCTTAGCCAAACCACAGTAAGTTGGGATCTTAACCCCTGTGCTGCCCACAGATAAAAGTCAGTGCCCACTCAGCCTGCAGCCTGGCTGATACCATGCTCTTAACCTGTTTAGTGCCCACTGCTAACTCAGAGTTCATGAATGGTAGAGCATGTGCTTAGCATATGTGAGGCCTTGGGTTTAATATCCGCACTAAAAAACGAGAAGGAAAAATATCAAAATGTGTGGGGTAGGAGAGAAGCTTTATCTTTGTCAACTGAAGCAGTGCTTAGCATCTGCGCTGAGTCCTACTGTTCACACTGCAGGTCTCCCTTTTCAGTGCAAGCTCTGGCTGCCACTGTCAAGGACAACCAGAAGCCAGGGCTGCTTACCGGAGTGCCGGGGGAGAGATGGGTATGACAGTGAGAGGAGGGAAGTGGGTCAGAGGAGCGTTCTCAGATGGGGGCTGGGGGTCACCACCTCAGCCTCAGCCTTCCACAGAGAACTGAAGCCACAGGAAGGAGGGGCAGGCACTGAGATAAGAAAGTCTCCCTCATCTGAGCTGCACAGGAAAGCAAGTAATTATCTTTGAGATGGGAGCCAGCTGCACCAGGGGGCAATGGAAGAGGGGGCACAGAGACTAAGGAAGGGAACAAGACAAAGAAGCTAAGGGACAGGGGAAAAACAGATACCCCGGCAGCGAGAGGCAAGCAAGCACTGCCCACAAGACCGGTGATGGCTCTTCTACCCCAGGACTTCCACATTTGTCATTTCTCAAGGGCAGAGCAGAGCCTATGACAGCCCAGGTTCTTAATCACAAAGCTGAGGTGCCACCTGCCCCCTTGGCCACCAAGTGAGCAGGCAGCCCTGAGGCAATACTGCCACCTGCTGGCAGTAAGAGGAACTGTCATTGCTCTCAGCCTGCCTACCACAGGGGTGGTCTTTTTTGTTGTTGTTTTTAATTCTTTGAGAATTTCATACAATGCATTTTTATCCTACTTCCCCCCTCCTCCAACTCCTCCCAGGTCCACCCCCACCTTCCTATACAACTAACTCCATGCCTCCTCCCCCCCTGCCACCCCCAAATTTTGTCAAATTTGTGTTGCTTAAATACTGGATCCTGGAGCCTGCTCTGGAGCGTGGTCAATCTACCATGGCCACATAGGGTGGTCTCCTACTCATTTTCATATCTGCCAAGCTATACCCACCCAAGGCCTTTGTGCTTGCTATTCCCACTGCCTGGGATTCTCCTCCCCCAGATATCCTCACACCTAGGTCCTTCTCTATTTCTAGTCCTCTCAAATGTCACTTTGAAGAGGCTGTTCCTGGCCACCCATCTAACAACATAGCTCCCTGACTGGGTGTGGTGATGTATACCTATAATCCCAGCACTTAGAAAATGGGGCAAGAGGATCTTGAATTCAAGACAGTAAGCCTTAGGCCAGGCTAGGCTACATGTGATCCTGCCTTTAAAAAACACAAAAATAAATAAATTGTAAGTCCCTGTCCCTATCCTTATAATGATGTCCTATTTTTTTTCCAAGGGCTGAGCATTATTTGGAACCATGTGAGCTCTTTATTCTGTTCCTGCCTGCCTCTCACTGCTAGAAAGTACCACAAAGCCCAACAGGGTCTGACTCACCCAGTTCTGTGCTACCTGCACTCAAGAGACTCCAGCTACCAGCATAGCTGGATATATGGTTCCACCTTCGTCCATCTGAGCTGTCCTGAGCTCAGGGACCCAACTTCAGACTCCACAGGGATGAACTACAGCTCTTCAAACTCACTGCATTCGGTGCCAGGGGCATTACATTCCCCTGCAAACTGCGCTTGCCTCCATATGAACAGCATACCTACTTTACAGTCCCCCAGGCATGAGACCCCAGTTTCTACAGCACTTCTTTCACTGACAACTCTACTTTTCCTGCAGCCCTAATGTGGCCTTCCATCCCTGGGTCACCTTGAGGTTTGGCCCCACCCTCCTCAGCAGCACAGACATGTTGTCCTGACATCCCTAATCCAGCCCCAGGATATCCAACGCTTCTGTACCAAACACCAGGGAGGCAGGTGGCTTTTGATTCACTCATCCAGGATGCCCATCATCTCCTCAGCACCACATTCAGACCCCCTGAGCAGAGTCACTTGTGCCCCCTATACGCTGCATCCTGCCACTCCTTTGTTTGGGTTCTAGAGCTTGGCTCACTGTTTTTGAAACAGCTCTATATACCTCACGTCACCTGAGCCCTTGCTCTGGCTGTTCCCAGTTTGAAACTCCTAGGGGCGTCCCTTTCAGCTGTCACATGCTGCCTTCTTCAGGAGGCCTGATCGGATCCCTCTAGGCAGAAGTCTCCACTCCTCACATCTCTCTGCTGGCATTAACCTCACACTTTGAAGATAACTGCTAAATATTTCCTCAGCCTGAGGTCCTTGGAGGCACAGACCAGATCCTGTTCACATCTGACCCCTCTCTATCTCCTGTAAATAGAGCCAGTCATGGGCACTAACTATGCAGGGACCATGCTAAGTGCTTTTTATATGTTAGTTCATTTCATCCTAAACATCCGTGTGAAACAGACTTGTCATCTTCACTTCTAGGATGGGGAAGTCAGGGTTCTGTCTTCTGGTGCCCTCAGCTGTGAGTAGCAGAGACAAGACTCAACAAAGGAACCCCAGCACCTAAAGCAGGCCAGCTTAAAGTAGGTGCTCAATGAATATTCATGAGCTAAGGGAGTGTCTTTATTCCTTCTATCTCTAACCTTGGCATTGACAGCTCCATCAAAGGCGCAGAACACTGAGGTGCTCGCTTCCTCCCTCCTGCTCTGACCCAGTTACCACAATCAAGTTTCTTCTCCTCCGCTCCTCTCCTTCCTTCAGACCAAACCTTAAGCCAAAATTGACCTACCTGTGACCAGTGGAAGAAAAGCTTCTGACAAGCCTAAGGGGTTGTTTTTGTTTTGCTTTGAGAAGAACACAGGTTTATTGAGACACTGTATGAGGCAGCAGGCCTCACAGCGACAAGGATACTGCTCACCTCTTTTTTTATTTTTTTCTCTGTCTTTTTTTTTCCTTCAAGACAGTAGCTGGCCTACTACTCAATATGCAACCTAGGCTGATCTTGAACTTATGGCACTCCTCCTGCCTCAGCCTCCTGTGTACTAGAATCACAGGCATGACAAGCCCAAATTTGAAAGAGAAGGTACTATGGTAATTTTTTTAAGGTTTACTTTTATGTGTCTGTATGTATATATGTGCACTACGTGTGTGCCTTGTACCCACAAAGGCCAGAAGAGGGCATCAGATTCCCTGGAACTAAAGTTCCAGGCAACTGTGAGCCAACCAACATGGACGTTGGGAATAGAACCCAGGTCCTCTGCAAGAGCAGCAAATTTTCTTAACCATGAGCCATCTCTCTAGGCCTGCATGATATGTTTTTAAGTGAAACCAGACACCAAACAGAGGCATCCCTGGAAGATTCCAGTCCCCCTCAGAACTGTGGGTGCCTTGGCCTACTTCCTCCTGCTCTTCTTCTGCCTCCCTTCTGAACAATGCACTATTTTCCATTCCTCTCTGCTGTGCCCCATTCTGTTTGCTCCATGGTTGTCTCTGCTCTCTCTCCAGCTGCCTGCCTGATAAGAGAGCCACTCAGAAGCATGGCCACTGTCTCTTTTGACCTTAATTGTGTGTGTGAACTGTGTGTGCTACACAGGGAATTGGAGAAGGATGTGCAGGTGCAGGTACCTGAGGCCTGAGGGCTCACAACTATCTGTACAGCCCAGGACCCCTTCCAATGTAGACAGTGGTGCATACTCACAGCACCTAAGAACACATTGTGAAACACCAAGAAAAAGACAAAGGCAAATGGTTTTCAACTGAACTGGAATCCTAACAAATTCCTGAGCTCACACCATGTGGACAAAATATACAGATGCTGCCAAGGCTCCCCTCACAAGGCCAGGTCCCAGCCCATTCCAAGGAATTAGGCCCAGGCATGAAACATCAAAGCTACAAAAAGACATGGAGACACATCCTCTCTCACAGCCCAAAGTGATGTAGGGACGCATCCAAATCCTAGGACGATGGGGATTCAGTAACAGCACTTGGAAATCTGGGTTCAAGGACAAAATGTCAGAGGTCAGGTACAGGGAGCCAGCCTAGCCCTGCCTCGGTCCCCAGAACATGCAAACATTCTGGACCTGTGTGACTGTCCCTGTTTACTCAGCATTTTACACATTACCAAGAGATTTTCCACACACCCCAGGGAAGCTGCAACCATCACTCTACCTCACGCCATTTCCCACGTGCATCAGCATCCAGCCTCAGTGGGACCAGCAGCCTCAGTATGTCTACATGTGTGCAGCCCAAGTCAGTCCTTCCTAGAACAGGGTATCTAAGAGCAACCATGAGCATCTACCAAGTGAAGGAGGATCAGTATCAGAATGAAAAAGCCTTGGAGGCAGACAACCCTCAGGAATCCCAGCTCTAGCTTATACCACTCCAGAGACCAGGGTTTCTTGCATTTTAAGCAAGGAGGAGGGTTGGGGATGAAGTGCAGTGGTAGACTGCTTTCCTAGCATGTGAGAGACATTAGATTCAATCCCTAGAACCCCCCCAAAAAAATAAATAAATAAAAGAAAAAAAGAAAAGAAAAAAAATCTTCCTCATAGCTGGGCGTGGTAACACACACTTATAATCCCAAGAGGCTGAGGCAGGAGGAGTGCCATAAGTTCAAGGCCAACCTGAGCTACAAAGTGAGACCCTACATCAAAAGAATAAATAAAATTGAAATAAAATAGGAGGCATGGGAGGAGCGACCTCCCAGGGCTAGTGAGGATAGAACTAAATAACGTGGCAAGTACTGGGGAACTGCAGCTGTTTTTGTCAAGGTTATAAAGGAACATGACGTTGGGGGTGTTGTGTCTTTTAGAGGACTGTTTCACAGAGTGCATGTGAGTGTATGTGTATGTGACCATGAGTGACCTTGTGTGGCCAAGTCTGGATGCACACCTGAATGTGTGTTTACAGGAGACACCATGACCCTTACATGTTATGCTAAAACTGGATGTCAGCTAAGGACTAGGAATGTCCTAAACTTTCTGCTCCTGTCCCCAGTCCCAATGGGGCAGGGGCTATATGAGAGCTCCCAACTGCCGGATACCAGTTTGTGGTAACCTCCTTGGTGCCACCTAGTGGCAATGGATTGGCACAGCTCAGAAAGACAGTTTTCTCTGGCAGTGGAGGAGCATTTCTTCAGCAAGTGACAGGCCACAGACTAGGTACAATGTCCGGGCCTGTCTAGCTCTTGGAAGCTGAGCAGAGAGCCTGGCCTCCAGTGGCAGCCTGTGTCTGAAGATGTGTTCTGAAGTGTTCTGTGTATGCTATCCAATACAGTAGCCACATCTGACTACTAAGTACTGAAATGCGGCTAGCATTTAATTAATTTAAATTTAAATTTCTACATGTAACCAATGGTCATGCATTGGACAACCCTACTCTGGAGCACTGTTTGAATCACAGGCCCTGCTACATTTCAAACTGGATGTGTTGGCCCCTGGGTGCCCTGTCCCAGGAATCAAGGTGCCTTTATTTACTTAATTATTGGGGTGCTAGGGATTGAACCTAGCACCTTGTACATTCAAGGCAAGTATTCAACCACTGAGCTACATCCCCAGTCCTTTGTTAAGTTTTTCATTTTGAAATAGGACCTCACTAAGTCACCCAGGCAAGCCTTGAACTTGCGATCCTCCTGCCACAGCCTTCTGAGTAGAGAAGGCCTTCATCACCAGGTCCGGCAAGATGCTCCATTTTTATGCAAACCAGTTTGAACTGGGTTCTGGTCACTTCCAAAACAAGTTAATCAAGGGCAGTAGAGATGGCTCAGTGATTAAGAAGACTGGCTGTGAGCCGGGCATGGTGGTGCTTGCCTTTGATCCCAGCACTTGGGAGGCAGAGGCAGGCAGATCTCTGTAGGCTCCAGGCCAGCCTGGTCTACATAGTGAGTTCCAGGCCAGCTGGGGCTACAGGGAGACCCTGTCTCAAA
>NW_008333884.1:4338794-4348470 GCF_000622305.1 Nannospalax galili | reverse complement strand
TTATTTTGATATATCACAGTGAAAGATTTATCGTCCTCTTTTTTTTTTTTTTTTTTTTTTTTTAAAAAAAAAAAAAAAAAAAAAAAAAAAAAAAAAAGAGCACTGGCTGCTCTTACAGAAGACCAAGGACCCAAGCTGAGTTCCCAATACCACATGGCAGCTAAAAACTGTAACTCCAGTTCTAAGGGATCCGATGGCCTATTCTGGCCTTTGTAGGCATTGCATGCACTTGGTGCACCTACATACCTGCAGGCAAGCACTCATACATACAAAATAAAAATAAAAAGAGTTAATCAGGCAATGAACAACTGACCCATGGGCTCCTCTTCTGGAGTGCAGGAATATAAAACCCTGAGAAGGCAATCAGAGGTGATGGCATGTGCTGTTGAGGACAAGAGGGACCAGGCCACCCAAGTTCCACTGGACCACAAGCAGGATGCTATACACCCTGACTCCAGAAGAGCAGGGGTCTGAAACAGCTAAAGACTATGCAGGGACACTCTGCCTCCTTCTAACAGGCAGAGCGCAGGTGTGGCCAGCAAATCTGCTCAGCTCTCAGCCACTGGCTGAGACCTTAAACAACCTCCACAAGGCTCATTTTCTTCATCTGCAAAACAGTAATTATCTTGTAGGCATAGAGTGAGGCTCACAGTGCATATAAAAGCACTGCACAAGCCAGGTGTTGCGGTATACCCCTGTAGTGCAGCATTTGGAAGGCTGAGGCAGGACGGAGAGTTCTGGGCCTAGATAATGAGTCTGAAGGCAGGCTGGGTTATACAGCAGCACTCTGACTGGAAAAAAAAAGACATTCAACACCATTTGGTTGCACAAAGTAAGCACTTAATGTTTGCTAAAGTTACTATTTTTCCAAGCTTTCACAATCAAAAAAAAAATATGATTAATGGACCATTTATCCACATCACACAATGCTGTACTGAGATGCTGAAAGACACTTCTCTCCTCTCCCCTTTCCCATGTCTGGCCAGCCTTCACATTTGATGTCTTTCTTGGAGCCTCTGGGGGCCATCTGCCTGTTCCAGCCCACACTTGAAGCCACCCTTCTCTCTTTCAAGCAGCTGATGATCCATGTCCATCTTCATCTAACAAGGTTCCATTGAGCCCCCGACCAGTAGCCATGGCAACCTTCCTGGGAAGCTTGGATGGAGTCCCTCCACACCTCTGCTCAAAATCTCCAACTGTCTTCCCCACAGTTTAATAAAACACACTCCCCAAAGTCTAACTTTCAAGGCCTACTGATAGCGCCCAGAGCCACTCTTTAGACCTGACTCCTCACTCTTCCTAGACTTCAGCCTCATCCCTGTTCCTGAGTACACCTTGACCTTTTTATCTCTGTGTAGGAATCAATTAAAAACCCAGAAATATACCTTAGGATATGTATAAATTAGTAGAAGAAATGGAAAAAATTGTTAAAGTCTACTAATAGAACACTTACTGATTATTTTTTAATATTTTTATTTATTGTTTTTATTTTATGTGTATGAGTATATTGCCTGCGTGTATATATGCACACTCATGCCATGCAATGCTTGCAGAGGTCAGAAAAGGAAGTTGGATTCCCCTGGAACTGGAGTTATGAACAGTTGTTAGCCACAATGTGGGTGCTGGAAATCGAACCTGGGTCCTTTGCAAGCCATCTCTCCAGCCCCACTTACTAATTATTTAGAAAACAATTATAAGGCCAGAAAGATGGATCAGCAAGTAAAAGCATTTGCCATGCAAGCCTGAGGACCTAAATTCAATCTCTGGAATCCACCTTTTTGTTTGGTTGGGTTTTTTTTTTGTTTTTTCTGTCTTTTTGAGACAGGGTTTCCCTGTAGCCCCAGCTGTCCTGAAACTCACTATGTAGACCAGGCTGGCCTTAAAGTCACAGAGATCTGCCTGCCTCTGCCTCCCAAGTGCTGGGATTAAAGGCGTGCACCACCATGCCTGGCAAGACTGTCTTTTAAAAAATAAAAATTAAAAAAAAAAAACATGCATGTTATATTCCTGCAGCAAGATGGGAGAGAGAAACAGGAAAATCACCCAGAAGCTCACAGCTTGCTCAGAATATGCAGCACAGCAGAAACAGAAGAGACCTGGCTTCACCATGAAGGAAAATCAACTCCTGAAAGTTGATGTACAGTACATGTGTACTGTAGCATGACACACACACACACACACACACACACACACACACACACGCACACACACACACACACACACACACAATAAAAAAGGAAATATAATTTCATCTTACACTTAGCTAAACTCTAGATATGCTACACAATTCAATATAAAACATGAAATCATTAAGGAAAAAACACGTAGGCAATTATTAACTTTCTGAATAAAAGACTTTTTCTAAACATAAAAATTTCTAAACATAAAATAAGTTACAAATCAGGGTTGGAGAGTTAGATGAGTGAGCAAAACACTTGCCTTGAAAGCATGAACACCTAGTTCAACCCCCTAACTCACATTAAAAAAAATAGTAGGGCACGGTGGCAGGTACTTATAATCCAGTGCTGGGGAAGCAGAGACAGGATTACCCTGGGGCTCAGTGGCCAGTCAGTCTAGCCTACTTGGTGAGTTCCAGGTCAGTGAGAGACCCCATCTCAAAAATAAAAAAGTAGACAGTCCCTGAGGTTGTCCTCCAGCCTCTGCACACACATCCACACATGTATGTACCTCCACAGACGTGCACACATACATGCACATATACCCATGTAAGTTACTAAAAAAGACTGGCAGATTTTATTACCTAAAAATTTTAAGTTTAAGGGCTGGAGAGATGGCTCAGCGGTTAAGAGCACCAACTGCTCTTGCAGAGGACCCAGGTTTGATTCCCAGCACCCACATGGCAGCTACGGACCATCCTTAACTCCAGTTCCAGGCTTCCATGGACATTGTATGACATGGGTGTACTTACATACATGCAGGCAAAACACTCATGTACATGAAGTGCAAACAAAGAAATTATTAAATACAATGATAAAAAAAAATTTTTTTGGTCTTTTTGAGACAGGGTCTCCCTGTAGCCCCAGCTTTCCTGGAACTCACTATGTAGACCAGGCTGGCCTTGAACTCAGAGATCAGCCTGTCTCTGCCTCCCGAGTGCTGGGATTAAAGGCATGTGCCACCACGCCTAGCAAATAAAATATTTTTAAAAAATTTTTAAATTTAAAGTCAGACTTATAGACAAAGAAGAAACAGAAAAGATTATTTGGAAATAAGGCTATAAACAACAAAAGGTCAATAGTTTGATAAAAAAAAATTTAGTGACTCAAAACAAGAAAAAACATCAACAGCTTGATAGAAAAAATGTGCAAGAGCCATTAAGATGTCTTTAAATTGTTTGCATTCATTGTGTGTGTGCGTGTGTCCATGCACATGTGCACACATACTCCTGCCAAACAACATGTGTATGGAAGACAGAGGACAACTTGCAGGAATCAGTTCTCTCCTTTCATCACATGGGTTCCCGGGATCAAATTCAGGTCCTCAGGCTTGGCAGCAAGCACTGAGCCATCTCATGGGCTCCAAGACCTTTTTTCTCAGGGCTGGAGATGTAATTCAGTGGTGGAATGCTTATACAAGGCCCTGGGTTCAATTCTCAGCACTGCAAAAAGAAAACAAAATGACAATGAAGCCAACTGTGGCAGCACATGCCTCTAATCCCAGCACTCAGGAAGGAAGGTGAGGCAGGAGGACCAAGAGTTCAAGGCCATCCCGGACTATTATAGTAAGACCACATTTCAAAAACCAAAAAAGAGAAAGAAAATGAAACATTTACCTGGCAGTTAGCCAAGGAAACAAAGACATGCAACGAATTTTATATTCAGAAGCTTTTGCAAAATAATGTTATAGTCAGAAACTGAAAACGGGCTGGAAAGATGGCTCAGTGATTAAGAGTAGGTACTGCTCTTCAGAGAACCTGAGTTTGCCTTCCAAAACCCATACCAGTTGGCTCACAGCAGCCTGGAGGATCCACAGGGGGATCCAGTGGTTCCAAGGGGGGATGCATGCATGCACACACACACACACACACACACACACACATATACAATTTAAAAATAAATAATAAATTGAAAATAATGGTTAAATTAATTTTGGGGCAGCACACTGGTAGACTAGTATGTAGTATTTACATCACTGGGGGGTTTTGTTAGGCTTGGGTATTATTTGGGGTTTAGTTTGGGTTTGGTTTTTTGGTTTTGTTTGGTTTTTTAATAGTTTGATTTGTTTTTTTAATATTTTATTTATTTGTATCTTTATGTATGAGTGTTTCACTAGCATGTAAGTGCACCATATGCATGCACTGTACACAGAGACCAAAAGAGGACATCAGATCCACTGACCTGGAATTATGGATGGTTGTTAGCCACTATGTGGTTGCTGAGAACTGAACCTAGGTTGTCTACAAGAGCAGCCGGGGCTCTTAACCACTGAGCCATTCCTCTGGCCCCTAAGGCTTAGTTTGGTTTTGAGACAGGGTCTCCAAATCCTCTTCCAGTTCTCCATGTAGCAGAGGATGTTCTTGAACTTCTGGCCTTCCTGCTTCCACCTCTCAGATGCTGGAATTATAGGCATGTACCACTATACCTGGTTTTATGTGGTGCTAAGGCTTGAACCTGAGGCTTCATGTATGCTAGGCAAGCACTTTGCCAAATGAGCTACAGTTCCAGCCTTAAACCATGTTTTAAAAGTATACTTAATGTTGGAATGCCATTGTATAATAAGCTTCAAAAGGAAGTTATAAAAAAAATAAACTATAAAGAAGCATTAGAGCAGGACAGGGGAGGGGACACAGCCCAGTGGCTCAGCAGCTGCCTAGCAAGCATAACTCCTGGGTTTGGTCCCTGGCACCACAAACTGGGGGAACAATGATATTGGGGGAAATAGCTTTTTTATCTCAACAGTTGTACATAATTTTAAAATCTCCTACAGTGAGCTATTTTTATAACCATGAAAATGCTATTTTTAAAAATGAGAAAAAAGGGTTCTACCAATATGAGTAAATGCTTGTGATCCAGTTTTTTAAAAGGAGACTACAAAAACAGCCCCAACGCTGGCCTACAGAGAGCGAGTCAAAGGAGGCAGACATTATAATCTGATGCTTGGGCAAAGAGGGTTTTCATTCATTTATTCAAAATTCTATTAGTGTTTACTTGCAGAATAAATAAAATAAAATGTGCTCTTGTCAGTCAAATTGATTTGAGTTTCCATACCATTGAGGACAAGGCAGTAGGAGCAATGTGGATGGTTAAACCCATCTTGGGGGCCTCTAGAAACACCACACAGGGCAGCAGCTCCACAGCTTTACCCTCTAGTCCCTGCCCTGGGCACTTCTTACAAATACACAGAGGGTCAAGTGGGGATAGCCACTAAAGCAGTGTTTAATGTCAAAAAATGGAAACAACCCAAGGATCTAGCCATAGGGGATATAATAAAGAATGCCAAAAAATGATGTGTTTGTACAAATAAACACCACACAGAATCCTGACAGAGTCCAGAACTCCTATGGAAGAGCACACACTCAGAACTGTAATAGTAACAGCCCACACAACTGGTGCACGTTTCATCCCTGTGCTGTTCTAAGCATGGACATTTGAAAACTTTACTTCTCATATCCCCCCAAAAAAAGAAACCACTTCCAGATTTTGTGCTTTACAGATAAGGGAATTGAGGTACAGAGAAATGGAGTACCCTGTCCAAGGACTTATGGCTGGTAAGAGGCAGGGTCTAGCTCTGAATCCAGATAGCCTGGCCAGCAGGGCACCACGTCAAATTCAAAAGAATATCACTGTGTGAATTTTTAATACAGCTAATCTCTAAGGAGCTTCCAGAGCTCCCACAAATGTCAGAATCCAAGGATGTGGAGTCTCTCATACAAAATGGCCTAGTATTCACACAGAACCCACACATGTCCTCCTGTAGGAAGCCTGCCATCTCTAGATTACTTGTGACACCTAATACACTGTGATACCATGTGGCTAATTGTTAAACTGTATTGTTTAGGGAATAATGACAAGGAAAAGTCTGCTCATGTGCAGTACAGGTGCAATTTAAATATTTTTCAATCAGAGGTTATTTGAATCTGCGAATACAGAACCCGAAAATACAAAAACAAGATTACTTCTAGGTACCTGTATGTAGATATTAAACTATCCAAAAAAATCACATATTTCTTCTTCTTTTTGTGAAGAAAAAGAAGCCCACTTGTAGCCCAGGCTGACCTAGAACTGCAACTATCTTGCCTCAGCCTCACGAGCACTGGGATTACAAGTGTGTACAACCTCGCCTGGCCCTAACTGTTTTTTACAGTAGTCACCTTTATGGATGGATGACAAAGAACTGAAGCCAAAACTTAGTGATCACAGGAACTTAACTTTAAGAAGTTTTATTTCTTTAATTAAAAAGAAAAGTTCAAGCCGGGTGTGGTGGCATATACCTGTAGTCCCAGCACGTGGGAAGCAGAGGCAGGCGGATCTCTGTGAGTTCAAGGCCAACCTGGTCTGCATAGTGAGTTCCATGACAGCTGGGGTGACAAGGAGACCCTGCTTCAAAAAGACAGAAAAAAAAAAAAAGAGAAGTTCAAGTTCTAGGCATGGTGGCAAACAGTTGTAATCCCAGCTACTGAGAAAGTAGAGACAGGAGAGTCCTGGGAAGGCTGGCCAACCATCTAGCCAAATCAGCATGCTCCAGGTTCAACAAGAGACCGTCTAAAAGAATACGGTGGAGAGCAACTGAGAAAGACCAAACACCAACCTCTGGCCTACACACACACACACACACACACACACACACACACACACACACACACGCAAAAATGAGAACATATATGCACAAACATACCACACATACACAAAATGAAGACATTCTGCCAGACACTAAAACATGGCTGAATCTTGAAGACTTTATAGTAAGTGAAAAAAGCAAGAGAGAAGTACAAATATGGCATGATTTTACTTGCATGAAATTCGTAGAGATAGACAAGCATGGTGGCTACCAGGGCAGGGCAAGGAGGGTGGGGAATGAGTGAGGTTTCGGTTTGGCAAGATGAAAAGGTTCTAGAGACAGGCAGTGATGGTGGCTGCACCACAAGGTATAGCTAGGCACTAATGCCATTAAGTGTTGCCCTTAAAAGTGGCTAACGAAGTACATTTTCTAGTTGGGGATGTGGCTCAGTTGATGGAGTATCTGCCTAGCATGCACAAAGTCTTGTGTTTAATCACCAGCTCCACATAAACTGTTCGTGGTAGCACAAGCCTGCAATCCTGGCATTTACAAAGGGGAGGCAATAGGATTAAAGTTCAAGGTTATCCTTAGCTACATAGTAAGTTTGAAGATGGACTGAGCTACATGGGACCCTGTATCAAAAAGAAAGGAAGGAAGGAATTTTTTCTATTATGTATGTTTTATTATAATAAAAAAGGGTTGGTGAAAATTAGAATATTAACTGCCAGCTGGAATGGGAGGGGGTGTCTCAGTGGTAGAACGCTTGCCTAGCATGTGTGAAGTCCTGAGTTTGATCCCCAGAAGCACAAAACCAAACAAAAAGACCTGTTAACAATGGCCAATCCTGAGTTTTAAGTATCAAGGTCTTCCAAGGGGTCATCTAAGGGAGGGAGGGAAGGAGGGAAGAAGGGAAAAACCTGAGTTTAAGAGGAGGTAGAAGCAAACTCAGCAGGCAGGAAGCCCCTGGAAGCTGGCTCAGGCTTTTCCATCTCTTTCCTCCTCCTCCCCCAGTTTGCACTGCAAAGTGGTTGCTATGGAAACAAGGGGCACCTTGGGCTCCCAGAGCTCGGCCCAGGTGCTGCTAACTCCAGGAATAATATCAGACTGTGAGTAAAAGAAAGGCCCCAGTCCTCAGGGCTTCGTGTACACACACGTCTGCTACTGTGGCCTCCAACTGTCTAGTGGCTGCATCATTCATGTGCACACGGTCCTCAGCAGGCAGACTTGGGTAGGTATGTACTTCATTCCAGCTTGACCATGTGGGTTCATGGGAGATGTTTACAGGTATACGGGCATTTCATGTGGTTACATGTGAGCTCACACAGCCTGGCCACCAGAAATACTTAGACAGGTGGTATTTGTCAAGCACTATGTAGTGGGCACTATGCTCTATGCGTCCCAGAACTCTTATCAAAAATCTCACAACAGCACTTATGTGTAGCACTATTAATATCTCTGAGTAAAGAAACTGGGGCCCCCAGAAGTTGTGTGGCTTACCTGAGTTCACCCAGCACACATGAACCTAACCACAGAATCTGCATTGTGGGGACAACCCTTTAAATGGACTGGTTCCCAAGCAGCTAAGGCCCTACTGCACCACAAGCACCATGTCTGGTCCTGGTAAGAAACACTAAGGTTTCCTGGGCCCCACCCAGATGTGATAAAGCAGAATCCCCTGGGTGGGGCCCAGGAAGCTGCATTTTAACCCATCCCCTGGACCGGTCTGCCCAGCCACCAGGCTGAGCAGCCACTGGTCCAGCATAGGCTCCGCTGCCTGACAGGATTAAATAGTTCACAGTAAGGTAAGGACAGGGCAAATGGGCCTGTGAAAATCCACATCCCAGAGTGCCTTGATAGCAACCATCATCTGCTAGCAGCAAAGCACTCAGGCCAGGGCCAGCGGCTGTCAACACACCCCTCCCCGAGGCGTGTGCCCCATAAGTCAGTTATGTGGCTTTGTGGCCTGCCAGGCACGGATTTCCGCCCACTCCACCCTCTCAGAATGAGCTGGGCGTGGGGTAGAGGCTCACACAGTGGTAACCTGCTGGGTCACAGCTCAGCCAGAGGCAGGGAGGGGATAGCCACCTTACCTGGGCAACAAACACCATGGGAAGCTCCCACAGGCTCCGGCCCCAGGAGATATGGAGCACTGACAGAAGCCACCTGACTGCCACAGCAAAGGCAGGGCTCACTGTGACCCATGAGGCTCTCCCTGCTCCAGAATCCCAAGGAAAGAGGTACTGGGTGCACGTGGAGTGGAGAAAGCAAGTCTATGCTAGTCCCAGAGAGAGGGCCAGGTATCTAAACCAGCCCGATGCTGTGTGTGAGGAAGAAAAGTACCACAGGCCAGGACAACAGGGCCAGACAACAGCAGGGCCCACCCCAGGCTGAGGCTGAGGTCAAGGAGAGGTCTAGTTACAAGAAAACAAAACCAGAAACTGACTGAAAGCACAAGAGGTTAGGTAACTTGCCTTTGGTTATCCAGCTGGTGGAGTCAGAATTTAAAGAGGCTGCCTGACTTGGGTACTCACAAACAACCCACCAAGACAGGGCCCACTGCTTGGTGTTCTCTTCTGCAGGTATGTGAGAATGTTTACAAATTCTAAGCCATTGCCTCAGTTCAGCAACATCTGGAGATATTATTATTATTAATTATTGTCAGAACTAGGAGGTAGGTTGTTGACAACTAGTGGGTAGAGGCTAGAGATTCTGTTAAATATCCTACCACAGTAGAGACAGACAAACACACACTCACACAAGGAACCACCCAGCCTACTGTGAAGATCTGAACCCTAGACTGGAGGGGTGTGCCCACCTGGAACCCACATGAACCATCAGCCCCACCCCCAATCTACTAGCCATCATCACATTGTCCCTTGAGACCATGGTTCTCAAACTTCACTGCACATTGTCACTCACAAGTCTTGAAAAGGTGCAG